>NC_053491.1:391061814-391391814 GCF_905171775.1 Rana temporaria
GTGGTCTCGCCTAGGAGAGCCACCTTGTGGACGTATTTCGACGGTGCGGCGACGGCAAGTGGTTAAAGTGGTTGTACACCCTGTACAACCACATTCACCTACAGGTAAGCCTTAAATTAGGCGCTGGAAATATCTCCTAAACTTACACGTTTGGGAGATATTTACAATGTCCCAGAACGCTTTCTTCTTCTGCGCAAGCGCCAATGTATTTCTGGTGGGGGGTCATGCCGTGCGCAGGAGTGACGTCACGCGACTCTGGCCACCCACAGAACCAGATTGTGAAGGTAGAGGGCTGAAGATGGAGGATTCCAGGCAGAGGGGACATCGCAGGCTTTGTTTTCAGGTAAGTGACACATAATGGGCTACTATGCGATGCACAGTAGTCCATTATGCTTTACCTTTGCAGGGAAATAAAGAGGAAATAAAACCCATCAGGGTTTACTTCCTCTTTAAAAAAAATCTTGTGTACACTGCCATCATAAGCAATAAAAACTCACTTACAATTTTCATAAACACTTATTTTGAGAAAATACTAGTGTTTAGGGTAAAGTCATTTTAAATTGTGTTTTTGTTTCCTTTTATATAACACTAGCTGAATACCCTGCGTTGCCTGGTCTTCCTATCTTAAAGCGGTGGTTCACCCTCCTTCACATCATTAGACCATTACATTCGGCATCGTAGCGCGAGCTACGGTATGCCGGTCTTAAATTTGTAATCCCCGTACTCACTGTGCTATCGCTCATTGAAGAATCCGACTCCCGCGGGGAATGGGCGTGCCTATGGAGAGGGAGGATGATTGACGGCCGGCTCTGGCACGTCACGCTCCCCGAAGACAGCCGGAGTAGGTCTCGGCTCTTCACGGCGCGTGCGCACAGGCTATGCGCAGGCGCCGTGAATAGCCAAGCCTATTTCGGCTATTTCCGGAGAAGCGTGACGTGCCAGGGCCGGCCGTCAATCACCTTCTCTCACCATAGGAACGCCCATTCCCCGGAATCTTCAATGAGCCATAGCACAGTGAGTACGGGGATAAAAAATGTAAGACCGGCATACCGTAGCTCGCGCTACGATGCCGAATGTAATGGTCTAATAAAAAAAAACATTTTTTTTTTTTTTTAACAGGGTGAACCCCCGCTTTAACCTTTTGGGGAGGAAAATCATAGTAATATAAATATACCCATCTTTTATATAAGGGTGTAGGTAAGGGTTAATTTAACTGTCATATATTTTTATTTGGCATATAAGTATAATGTGTACCAGGTATTATTGAAATATCTCCAGGCGTACAGAAGTTATGTGGGAACATACATTTCCCATTGATTTGCATGGGACTTTAAACAAAAACCCCGACCCTCACAAATGGGGGTAGTTAAGGGATAAATTAACTATCCTATAGTTTAAGTGGACATATAAGTAACATGTGACCAAGTGTTATCGAAATATCTACAGCCGTTTGGAAGTTATGAAGTAACATGTATTTCCCATAGAGTTGAATGGGACTTTAAAGAAAAACCCCGACCATGGCAAATGGGGGTGGGTAGGGGTTAAACCATCTATCCTATGTTTGTTGCTGACATATAAGTAACATGTGTGCCAAGTTTCATGTTAATATCTTTAGCCGTTTGGACGTGATGCTGGAACATACATACATACACACACACACGTTGAGTTTTATATATATAGATTAGCTTTGTGTAAAGTAGTTAAAAGTTTACACCCCTGACTTCCGGCCTCCATTCGTGGCTGGGACGTTGCAATATATTAAAAATGTCGATCCTCCCCAAATTCCTGTACTTAATGCAAGCCCTCCCAATAGCCACCCCGAGTAGTTTTTTTAAGCAGACACACTCCGCCCTGACCCGGTTTCTCTGGGCAGGGAAGACCCCGCGATTGAAGCGAAACTTACTTACACGTCCGAAACTCCACGGCGAGATTGCCATGCCGGAGATCCGTACATATTACCACTCTGCGCACCTTACCAGATTCTTGGATTGGTGCCGGCATTCCGACACATTCCGAATCGGTGCGAAACTCCACGACGCCGCTACGCCGACTTTGCAGCGCCGCACCAATTCCCAAAAAGTAGTTCCTGTACTACTTTTGGCGACTTAGAGGCATTTTGAATAGACTTCTGTACCTCCAAATGTTTTATTTGACAAATGGTTAATACAAAATATATTTAATCATAAATATATGTTAAAGTTACCCCTACCCTGGCCCAAAACCCTCAAAGTCCATGTTCCTACAAGATCAGATTTTTTCCAGATAAGAGTACTATTATTACTTCATCATACAAAGACATATTTTAGACAAATTGTGCACTTCTATCCTTGTGGTAACGGTTTGGGGGAGACTTTTTTCCTGTTTCAGGATGACTGTTCCAGAGTACAAAGCCAGATCCATAAAGACATGGTATGATACGTTTTGTGCGGAGAAACTTGAGTGTCCTGTACAAAGCCCTAACCTCAACCCTTCTTCTCCAAACATTCTTTTGGCTGAATGGCAGGGTAGATCCACCCTATGCAAGCCACTTAGGGGCCCGCAAAGCTGCAGAGGGCCCCCCAAATTACTAGAGGCCCCACCTGGTGAGAATTCATTTTCGGCCCCAAACCCCGCTTCTCAACTCGCTGGCTGCATGGGAGAAGAGCACTTTAATGTAAGATGTCATCTCCAACAACAGCACAACCCCCCCCCCCCGCTTCTCAACTTTACCGTGATATGTCATTTTCGGCAGCCCCCCCCCCCCTGCTTCTCAACTTTAATGTGACATGTCATTTTGCTTAGGGCCCCAGGGAGGGCTGAATGGGCACTGCTGAATGGGCATACTTTCCCACGGGCAAACTCCAAGATCTTGTCATAGAAGAGAGGAGGTGGGTACTGGCACAAAGTGGCGACAACTCCATATTAACTCCTTGGCACCGTCAGTCAGTACTAAAATATGCAGCCTCTCAACAGGTGGGCCTTAAAGGGGTTGTAAAGACAAAAATATTTTCCTCTTAAATTAAAGTCTGACAGTAGCTGATAAAGAAAAAAGTAATGTTTTGCATTATAACTAGTTGGATACCTGCTGAAATCGAGCTGTTTTATTCACCTCCGTCACTCCTGAATCATTATTCTCACTGACTTCCTGGTTTGCGGTGCACATTCATTCTTGCTACGTCACGGCCTAATGGGAACTACAGTTCCCATTAGGCTTAGCCTCCATGCCTGTGAGGGATAAGAGAGCATCTTCACGCAGGGCTGTAGTCATAGGGAGGAAGTGAGCACATTCTGCTTTCCACCATGCAAAACGGCTCAGATGCTGGTGGAAAGCAAGAAGAGGAGTGACAGGAAATGGCATTTTCAAACCTGGATTACTGTATTTTGGGGGTCAAAAGGAAAAACGAGGTAAGTGATATTTAAATGCTCTAGCTTACAGCAATCAATTGATCTAATAAAAAACGAACCTTTAGTGTTCCTTTAACATTGAGAGGCCGCATATTTGCGTACCAGCATGTAAATACAGCTGTGCAGAGAGCGCAGTACCGGCGGTAGCTTTCTGATAATTTCTGATCATGTGACCGCTGTGACAGCCAATTACAGCAATCATGTGATCATAAACCCCACCTCCCAGCATCTGAAACCCCTTAAAGGGCCAGGAGGCATCAGCGCCAAGGGGTTAATGCCCTTTGTTTTGGGATAGGATGTCCAACAGGCTCATATAGGTGAGATGGTCAGGTGGCAACAAACTTTTGGCTGTATAAAAGAACAGCTCCATAAAACTCTCTGGAAGATGCACTTAGTGCAGCAGGAAGAGGATATGCAAACTCATGAATTACAGGTAACATTTCCTGTCGTGTTGCCTAGCAACCTTTTCTACTATGCAGCTAAGGAATTCTGTTCCAAATAACAGTTATTTATATTAATTCAGATGCATGGAGAACTGTAGAGCCACTTCCGTCTATGGCTATAGGGTAGGAGCCAAATAAAGGTGCAAATAGAGATAATGTCACTAATTTAGCCTAAACTTCTAATAATCAGAACATGACCTTCTGTTTTATTTTAGAAAGTTAAGCGGTGTAAGAATTTTCTTTATCGTACAGTCATACAGCGGCGGTTGTAAAAGATAGTTACGTTTTTATATCTCTGTAAATAGTTCTATATATAAACACATCTGCACTTATTATACAGCACTAGTAGATAATTACCTGTTTGCCATGCTTACATAATTTAAACAAATTACAGTTAGCATCCATCCCTGCACTTAAGAATCATTATATACCTGTATACATGGGGCTATTAATCTCTAAACGAGGAACAATGTACACTTAGTGACACCATATCTGCGGAGAGTCTCTCGCTTTCAGGGTTTTAAATGAGGAGCTCAGTTCCACTCTCCAGGATTAATCCTCACTAAACGCACAGGCTGCAGTGCTCCTGAAGTACCACTGTATGGCCATTAGATGGCACTGTTCTTGAGTGTAACAAAGAAGTGTGTGTGGGTGAGGGTAGAGAAGTGAATGAAATACTATGAATCAGTACTAAGCTCAGTAGTAACAAGACAGCTGAGTTGCACACTGAATGTGTAAAATGTAGGAAAGGAAGAGAGAGAGAGAATGAAAAAGAGAGACAGAGGGGGGAGAGAGAGAGACAGATAGAGAGGGGGAGAGAGATAGGGGAGAGAGAAAGAGACAGGGAGAGAGAGAGGGGGAGAAAATGAGAGAGAGGGGGGAGAGAGACAGAAAGAAAGAAAGAGAGAGGGAGAGAGACAGACGGAGAGAAAAATAGGAAAACAGAGGGTTAAAGGGAGAAAGAGAGAAATAAAGAAAGAAACAAACAAACAAAGAAAAAAGAGAGAGAGAGAGGGGGAGAGAGAAAGAGGCAGAGAGAGAGAGAGAGAGAGAGAGAGAGAGAGAGAGAGAGAGAAACACAGACAGAGAGAAAGAAAGAAAGAAAAAGAGAGGGGGAGAGAGAGAGAGAAAGAAAGAAAGAAAGAAAGAAAGAAAGAAAGAAAGAAAGAAAGAAAGAAAGAAAGAAAGAAAGAAGGAAAAAGAGAGGGGGAGAGAGAAAAAGAAAGAAGGAAAGAAAGAGAGAAAGAAAGAAAAAGAGAGGGGGGGGAGAGAGAGAGAGAGAGAGAGAGAAAGAAAGTGAGCCACCTGACCATCTCACCTATATAAGTGAGAGGGAGAGAGAGACAGAGAGAGAGAGAGAGAGAGAGAGGAGGAGAAAGAAAAAAAGATGGTTGGAAAATGAAAAGATAGAAAAGATGGAAGGAAAAAAAAGAGAAAGAAGAGGAAGGAGTAAAGGAAGGTAAGTAAGGCCCCGTACACACGACCGAGGAACTCAACGTGCCAAACACATCGAGTTCCTCGTCGAGTTCAGTGTTGAAGCCGCCGAGGATTTCGGCGGGCCGACTTTTCCCATTGACTAACGAGAAAATAGAGAACATGTTCTGTATTTGGCCCGGCGATTTCCTCGTCGGCTTCCTCGCTGAAAAGTGTACACACAACCGAGTTTCTCGGCAGAATACGGCTCGGACCGAGTTTCTGGCTGAATTCTGCCGAGAAACTCGGTCATGTGTATGGGGCCTCAGGAGGAAAATAAAGATGGATGGATGGAAAACTAAAGGAAGGGTAAGGATGGGAGGGAAAAAAGGACAGAAGGCAGAAAGGAAATTAAAGAAAGGAGATGGAAGGAAGTAAGGAAGAGAATTTTCCTGCTACAAACCTGGCTAACAATATTGTGACAGTACCTAAATAAGCTTATATGAGATGACTGTATTTCTATTGATGATGAATGACCAGTAATTATACATGCTGCCACGTTCCCTCTGCCGCTATAGGAAGGGGCCTGTTATGCCTATTGGTAAATCTGCCTGGTCATGGAATTACATATTTTAACTTTGCGCTTTTAGGATCCATTTATAACTTTTTGCATTTCTATTTTCACTTTGTGATAAACTTGTGGAATAAGCCCTGGTTCACACTAGTGCAGCTTTGAAATCATGCTACTTCAGCACAATTTCAAAGCCGCAGATCAGTGTGATTTGCCCCTTCGATTTCATTGTGGCTTGCGACTTCATTTAACAGAAGCCTATGCAAGTTGCAATGAAATTGGAAAAAAAGTAGCGCAGGAACCTTTTTTGCTGCAAATTTAACAGTCCCATTGCCGGCAATGGGGTGCAACTTGTAATGCAATTTCAAACCATCAAATCACATGGTAAGTTGGTGTTTTAAAGAAGGTTAAACACGCCATTTCTGAGCAGGTATAAAACTCACATCTTTTAAGTTGATGTACCAGTAGAATTTTTTTGAACATTTTAGTTTTATGAACATTTGATTTTCTAATGGTAACAGGAGTAAAATTAGCTTTGGTTTTCAGCTAAGTGATAAGAAAATTCAAAAAAGCAGGATTGGAATGTGGTTTTCATTCAGGAGAAATTATACATACTGTAATGAAACCTGTTTATGTGTCTGGGATTCCAATCAAATGGTAGCTTGCTATGGATATACACAAAAGGTAGAAGGAGCAGAGAGCACTGGCAGGGGACCCGGGTTCAGGGCCACTCTGTGCAAAACCATTGCACAGAGCGGGTAGTATAACATGTTTGTTATATAAAAAAAATATAACTTTACAATCACTTGGGGGTTTTAAATGAACTGAGTTAACAACACAATGATGGCAAGAAAGAATGCTTTGATGAAAAATTTCTCTATGAACATTCAAACAAAAATCGAATTATATAAGGGCAGCCTTAGGCAATGTCACCACACAAACAAATGCTGAATTGATAAGTAGTAGTAGGAGACAGAAAAGAAAAACATAAAATGCCAAGAGGATCAAAGAGTACGGTATATTTGGACACCTACAAACAAAAGGAGCCTTGGGTGGGTGGATGGAGAAGTTAAAGTGATTGTAAAGTCTCGTTTTATAAAAAACATGCTATACTTACCTGCTCTGTGCAGTTGGTTTTGCACAGAGTAGCCTGGATCCTCCTCTTCTTGGGGGCCTCTTTGCTGCTCCTGGCCCCTCCCTCCTGTCGCATACCCCCACAGCAAGCAGTTTGCTATGGAGGCACCCAAGCCAAGCTGCAGCTCCATCCCAGATAACAAGGATATCGTATTGAATTGTAAGTCTTGTGAACTTGCTGCACATCTTCCCTGGCAAGTTGTACAGTTGCTGAGCACTTGAAGCACAAGTTCTAGTTGACACTTTTCCAATTTGTAGCAAATTGTCATGGCAGTGGCAAGTCTATAGCAAGAGCCCCGCACGTCTATATATAGCAAAAGCCCCGCAAGAGCCCCGCAAGTCTACAGCAAGAGCCCCGCAAGTCTACAGCAAGAGCCCTGCAAGTCTATAGCAAAAGCCCCACAAGTCTATAGCAAGAGCCCCGCAAAGTCTATAGCAAGAGCCCCGCAAGTCTCAGCAAGAGCCCCGCAAGTCTCAAAAAGAGCCCCGCAAGTCTATAGAAAGAGCCCTGCAAGTCTATAGCAAGAGCCCCGCAAGTCTCAGAAAGAGCCCCGCAAGTCTATAGCAAGAGCCCCGCAAGTTTCAGCAAGAGCCCTGCAAGTCTATAGCAAGAGCCCCGCAAGTCTATATCAAGATCCTCGCAAGTCTATAGCAAAAGCCCCGCAAGTCTATAGCAAGCGCCCTGCAAGTCTATAGCAAGAGCCCCGCAAGTCTATATCAAGATCCTCGCAAGTCTATAGCAAAAGCCCCGCAAGTCTATTTCAAAAGCCCCATCAAGTCTCTAGCAAGAGCGTAAGTGGTAAGTGGTAAGTCTACAGCAAGAGCCCCGCAAGTTTCAGCAAGAGCCCCACAAGTCTATAGCAAATGCCCCGCAAGTCTCAGCAAGAGCCCCGCAAGTCTATAGCAAGAGCCCCGCAAATCTATAGCAAGAGCCCCACAATTCTACAGCAAGAGCCCCGCAAGTCTATAGCAAGAGCCCTGCAAGTCTATAGCAAGAGCCCCACAATTCTACAGCAAGAGCTCCGCAAGTCTACAGCAAGAGCCCCGCAAGTCTATAGCTAGAGCCCCGCAAGTCTATAGCAAGAGCCCCATAAGTCTACAGCAAGAGCCCTGCAATTCTACAGCAAGAGCTCCGTAAGTCTACAGCAAGAGCCCCGCAAGTCTATAGCAAGAGCCCCGCAAGTCTATAGCAAGAGCCCCGCAAGTCTATAGCAAGAGCCCTGCAAGTCTAAAGCAAGAGCCCCATAAGTCTACAGCAAGAGCCCCGCAAGTCTATAGCCAGAGTTATGCAAGTCTCCATATTTGGCAAGAAAAAAAGAAGCAAGCAGTGCAAATCTATAATCCCACAAAATGGTGATAGTGAACCCACTGCTATAAAGCTAATCTCTTACTGTACACGTGACGTGTGAAATACATTCAATCCATTGCATAAAAGAACTCATCTATCATACAACATTTTTTTGTTTCTATGAAAACAAAGTGTGAATGCTGTTAAAAAAGTGCAAAAGAAAAATGGTGTGCTGAGACAGAGAACAAAAAGTGCTTAGTGCAAGAAAATATTATTCGTTAGTAATGTGCATGCATAAAAAATTCATATGTTTTCAAAATATTTGCAGTCCATTTTGCAATCCCAGGAAAAATCGAAGATTATTATCACTTTCTTGGATTTTTCCTGGGATTGCAAAATGGACTTTAAATATTTTGAACACATATGAATTTTTGATACATGCACTTTACTGATCGGCTAACTTACTTTGAGTGATAGTTGCGGGAGCCAATGCCACCATCGGGAAGGTGAGTACCAGTTGACCGAGGGATTCGTGGACATTGTTGGACAGGTAACTATTAGGGGATGCTGGGGTGGCTGCTGCACACAGAAGGATTTTTATCTTAATGCATTAAGATTAAAAAAGTCTACGGGCCAGATTCACGTAGATGGGCGTATTTTTGGGCGGGCGTAACGTATTTGATTTACGTTACGCCGCCGCGTAACGGCGTTTTTCAGGCAAGTGCTTTATTCACAAAGCACTTGCCTGTAAAGTTGCGGCGGCGTAGCGTAAATCACCCCGTGGAATTCAAATTCGGCGGGTAGGGGGCGTGTTTCATTTAAATGAAGCGCGTCCCCGCGCCGAATGAACTGCGTATGCCCCGTCCCTAAAAAATCCCGGCGTGCATTGCTCTAAATGACGTCGCAAGGACAACATTGGTTTTGACGTGGACATAAATGGCGTCCAGCCCCATTCACGGACGACTTACGCAAATGACGTAAAATTTCAACGCGGGAACGACGGCCATACTTAACATAGGATACGCCACCTAGGGGGCAGCTTTATCTTTATGCCGGCATACCTCTTACGGAAACGGTGTATCTTTACTGCGATGGGTAAGCCTAGGTTCGTGAATCGGCGTAGCTACTAATTTGCATATTTTACGCCAAACTCAATGGAAGCGTCACCTAGCGGCCAGCGGAAATAATGCACCCTAAGATACGACGGCGCAGGCCGTCGTATCTTAGGTAGGTTTAAGTGTATCTCAGTTTGAGTATACACTTAAACATGCGACGGGCTTAGATTGCGAGTTACGTCGGTGTATCTACTGATACGCCGGCGTAACTCTTTGTGAATCTGGCCCTACATTTACAACTCCTTTAATAATAAAATCTTCATAGCAGGGTTTGTATTTTCTTTCCTTGTTTACAGGGTCCATCAACCCAAAGTCATGTTTCGGTTTAACGCTGACCATACACCAGTTGAATATCATTCAGAACTTTTTTTTTTTTTAAATCGATTTATTTAGTGGGGTTGAGTCAACGTCCATGAAAAGAAAATACAAAGGAGCAGAATAGCCCCTAGCTACAGTACTAGCCTAGTTTCAAAATACCAACCTAATTATTCTCTTCATTCCTCCCAAGACCTCCTGCTCTCGTTCCCTCGTCACCTCCTCCCATGCTCGCCTCCAGGACTTTTCCAAGGCCTCTCCCATCCTATGGAACTCCTTACCCCAATGTGTCCGATTATCTCCTACTCTGTTTGCTTTTAGACAACCCCTGAGAACCCTTCTCTTCAGAGAAGTCTATCCTGTCCACACCTAACAACTGTTTATTTTCTCCATCAGCTCATCCCTCACAGTTATTACCTTTTGTATCTTTTGACCCTCTCTTCTATTCTAGATTGTAAGCTCTAATGAGCAGGTCCCTTTAATTCCCCCTGTATTAAATTGTATTGTAACTGTACTGTCTGCTTTCATGTTGTAAAGTGCTGCTCAAACTGTTGGCACTATATAAATCCTGTATAATAATAATAAAAACATTTTGTCCATGGTTGAAATTCTAACTGCGAATATGTTTTTTATATTTATATTCTGTAAAACGGTGCCTATTGTAATGAAACCTGTTTAATAAGTCTGGGATTCCATTCAGCTAGCAGGTCTTAAGAAAAATGTTGTGGCTTTTAAAACCTGGGAATGCCAGACATGAGGGGACACCATGGTTCCCAACTTCCCATCTCCATTCCTTATCCCACCCACCCTAGTGTCTCAATGGTACAGCAGGAGTGTTCCTGAATCCTGGATGTTTTTAAAATTGAAGTGAAGGCTTGAGAAATACCATACCTAATTGGACTGACCTTTTAAAGGAAAACCCTCCGGTATAAGATCCTCAGTGATTAAAGAAATCAAACTGAGCACACTGGATAGATATATCACATTTTAATAAAACAAACAAAAATAAAATGGCACTTACAAAATGATTATTTGCTGGGTCAGTTTATGTCTTACACAGCTACCTGCCAGCAGAAGGAGAGGTAAAAGGAAAGGCAGGATGGTAAAACTGAAGAGGAGACTAAATTGGCCCAGGAGAACTGCATTATATGGCACTGAAAGTGCAGTCTGTCAGGATCTATACTAGCATGCCGTGAGGCACCTTGCTCTGCCAATGGCCAGGGCTGTAATTATGCCTATGCTTCAATTTGTCAGGTTTCCTCCCCTTGTTCAATATGCCCCTTCCTTTTGGACCAGCATGAAACTGACAGACAACATGAGCAGCATCCCAGCACACTGAGCAGACCCTATCAATGGATCACTGCTCCCTGGTAGGCAGAGAGCATCTACATTTACCTAACAGCCCCCCTGTTAAGCAGGGAAACCCAAAAACGATACTCTCTCTAGCACCTACCTACAAGCTGCTACATTTTTAATAAAGGAACTTTTTTTTACAGTTCAGCACTATGTTAGTTTCTCTCAGAGCTTTTTTTCTCAGAAAATAGGTGCAGGAACTCAACCACGACCCCGTTCAGATTTCACAAACAGTAGAAGGGTCTTAAAGGGGCATTAAATACCAGGATTGCATTACATACAGAATGCAGAGTTCAGGGGGGTTACACACAGAGTGCAGAGCTGTCACTTGTAAACACAGAAACCAGACTTCTGTGTTTACAAGTGATTGTGGTGAGCGGGCACCAAAGGGTCTGAGCCAGAGGTGGTCGAACTGAGTTCCCCCAAGTTCCCCCTGAAAAAAAGCCCTGGTTTCTCCTATTTCATGAGCACGTGTGTATGAGGTAAACTGTACAAGGGAAACAAGTGTCCCAGGAACAAGAGGGAAGCCGTCAGCTGTTGGAGCTATACCCCTAAGGGGAAGGTTTTCATGGACCTTTGCAGTGGCGGCTGGTGCTCAAAATTTTTGGGGCGGGTGCAAAAAACAAACAAAAAACAATTGCAGCCTCACTGTGCCCATCAAATGCAGCCACTGTGCCATACATTGTCACCACTGTGCCATGCCATCAAACGCAGCCACTGTGCCATGCCATCAAACGCAACCACTGTGCCATGCCATCAAACGTAGCCACTGTGCCATCAATTGTCACCACTGTGCCATGCCATCAAACGCAGTCACTGTGCCATCAATTGTTACCACTGTGCCCATCAATTGTTACCACTGTGCCCAGCAATTGTAGCCACTGTGCCCCGCAATTGTCGCCACTGTGCCCAGTAAAATGCTGCCACTATGACCTGTAAACCCCCCCCCCCCCCCCGCCTGGCACTTGCCTTTCTGGGGTCAGCCGTGCTTCTACCATCCCTCGATGTCTTCTCCCACCCTCGATGACGCTTTAGCCAATCAGGTTACCGGTAACCAGAACCGGTGAACCTGATTGGCTGAGACGCCTGTCAGTCTTATCCAAGGAATGCACCGCCGGTACGTCCCGAGGATAAGCATTCAGGAAGCCGACTACAGCCTGAGTGCTGTACTCGGAAAGCCTATCAGAGCCACTGGCTCTGATAGGCACTTCCACACAGCCAACCAGCTGCTGTTATTCAGATGGCCGGCGCTCAGCATCCGGCCATCTGAATAGTGGGCGGCAGCGGCGAAAATACATAGATTCATGCAATGCATGAATCTATGTATTTCAGTGGCTGTGCGAGAGCCAGATGGGGCGACGCTCCAGCGCCCTCTATGGACGAACCGCCACTGGACCTTTGTAAGGTCTCCATGTGAGGTGAGCGCATAGTGTGACCGGTGGAGGGCACATGGTATCTGCATGTGAAGAACACAGTATTCACAGAAGCTTGATTTTTTAAGGATTGTTATCACTAAGTGTTTTGGCATGTTCACTTTTTGATGGACTTGATTCACTTCCAGTAGATATTTATATATACTAATTCTATCCGTGATATAGCTAGGGTGGTCATGTTATCACAATTATTTTTATATATTAATTTGAACATTTATTATAATTTTTTTCTTTCCACTGTACCATACACAGTTATTTCTATTTTAGGCCCAATATTTGGGGTTCACCACTATTCTCGTTAGTTTGCAATTATTATTTACACCATTAATTGGAGTTTTCACATTTCCTTCTGGATTTTAATATTTGGCAATTTTTATTTTTCTAGAAAGGTAGCTCTTCACTTTTCACTGTTAATATTGTTTTTGGTTTATATAGGATCAAATATAGATGTTAAGCAGCAACCAAAGAAATATCACCTTATTTGTGGCTATTACTAACCTGTAGATTCACTCTTAAGCCTGGTACACACGATCAGATTTTCTGCGGACAAAGCGTAGGACTTTTGTCCGAAGGTCGTTGGCCGTGAACTTGTATTGCATACAAATGGCAAAGAATTGTCGGCCAACAAATGCGAAACTACTTGTTTTTTTTTCTTTAGCGCCACCCTTTGGGCAACTTCTGCTAATGTTGTGTTATGATGAGCATTGCTTCTGAGCATGCGTGTTTGTACTTTGGAGTTTTGTCTGATGGACTTCTGTACACACGATCGGATAATCCGACAACACACATTTGTTGTCGGAAAATTTGAAAGCATGCTATCCAACATTTGTTGGTGGAAAACCTGACAACAATTGTCCGATGGAGCATACAAACAGTCGGATTTTCAGCCTGTCATCATACAATTCCAGTCGGAAAATCGGATTGTGTGTACGGGCCTTTAGTAGCACAGAGGTCCAGTCATTTATTTGTTCTACTAATAAATAATTGGCGTAATACAAATGCCTGTAATTGATAATAAGTAATGAGGGCATAGTAAGATGCATAGAAAAACACTATTTTGTCCTGTTATGCATTCATAAGCAAAATAATTAAATGTTTTCTTTATACAGGACTACTAAAATTACCTTTCGGCCCATCAGAACCTTATCACTATACACAAAGTGAAAGTTCTCAGTCAAACATTTGAACATATTTTAGAGAAGAGATAGCAAAGCCATGACTTCCTCAGCATCTGTCTTTCCCTTCATTGTCCAATCACAGGCTGGAGGCAGGGCAGAGAAAAGTCAGGTCACTGACCTTGCAATGTTATCTAGCAAGAGGCTAGATAACGGGCATGCTGAAAACCCACATCCGATTGGCAGCCCTCTAGGCACTACATCTGATGCACTTGAGAACCTTTTCCCATAGTATCTCTTTGGTGAAGTATTTTTAAAAAGTAGATTGTCATGTCTTTCTTCAATCTTTCTGAACTGCTTTGTCTTTGAACCAGCATGCAGAAAGTGATAACACGTGTGCATAGCCAATTTGTACTCACATACAGGGGCGGACTGACCATTGAGTCACTTGGGTACTGCCCGAGGGCCCCATGCCACTAGGGGGCCCCATCAGGGTTGCCAGGCTCAGTAAAACCAGGGACAGTATGTAAAAATCTATGTTTTTTTTAGATCTGTCCCTGATATGCACGAAACCGACATGCTTTTGATATGAAGATTTTAGCTGCCCCGCCTCTGCACTGCCTCCTGGCATGGTGGCCATCTGTAAGCCCAGGGGCCCCATAATCTTATATTGCCCGGGGGCCCCATGAGTTGTCAGTCCGCCCCTGCTGACATACTATTATTATTTAAGGTACTTATATAGCGCTGTCAATTTATGCAGCGCTTTACATATACATTGTACATTCACATCAGTCCCTACCCTCAAGGAGCTTACAATCTAAGGTCCCTAACTCAAAATAATATATACTAGGGCCAATTTAGACAGAAGCCAATTGACCTACCAGCATGTCTTTGGAGTGTGGGAGGAAACCCACACAGGCACAGGGAGAACATCCAAACTCCAGGCAGGTAGTGTCGTGGTTGGGATTCAAACCAGCGACCCTTTTTACTGCTAGGTGAGAGTGCTACCCACTACACCACTGTGCCACCCATACTTAGGCCATATAAGACGGGAGTCTACCAGCATGTCTTTAGAGCAGGGGTGTCAAACTGGCGGCCCTCCAGCTGTTCCGAAACTACAAGTCCCATCATGCCTCTGCCTGTGAGAGTCATGCTTGTAACTGTTAGCCTTGCAATGCCTCATGGGACTTGTAGTTTTGCAACAACTGGAGGGCCGCCAGTTTGACACCCCTGCTTTAGAGTATGCAAAGAAACACGAGTACCCCGGAGAAAACACAAGCAAAGACAGGGAGACCATGCAAACCCCATGCAGATAGTGTGTTGGCCGAGATTCAAACCATGGACCCCAGTGCTGCAAGGTATAAGTGCTAACCACAAAAAACAATATGCGTGCAATAATACAAACATAAAGATTTGCATAAAACATATATTTTATATCAAGTGTTTTATTGGAAGTCCTTTTCTTTAGTGGCCCCTGTACACCCAAGACCAAGGCTACTTAGCAATGTAAGTGATTTAATTATTCCAAAGACACCCCAAGACAAGTCTGGGCTCTGGCAATATAAAAGGACTGTGATTAAGATCTCTTCAGCACTTGTGTGAACACTCCACATCACTCCTTTCAGATGCCTGAGCTCAACATTTGTCAAACAAAGACATCAGTGAACAAGAGAAGGGTCAGTGGAAGGGTGAGCAAGTTTTTGTGTCTCCTTTACCCTGGAATTATGTGCTGGTTTTGTATATAGCGGAGGGACAGCAGCTGGTGATCTGGCCAGGCTAAGAGTCTTCTTGCTGCACCTGCCTGGAGGAGTCACATTGTCCAGAGATAGAGTCACTGTAAAGGAAATTAAGAGTTGGGGGAGGCTGGAAGAGAACAGCTCTGGCCCTGTACATGGGGCAGGCAAAATACTGTACGTTACGTACATCGCACATTCCACAGTCACTGAAGAGACATACACTTCTAAACAATCATAGTCCAAATGCCCAGACAGCCCAGTGGTGGCCATATACTGAGCAATTTCCAGATATTCTTACAACCTTGAACCAGCTTTTGATTTTTAATAAATTACCAATATGAAAAACTACTGGTGAAAACAGCACTGTTTACTTATTAATTACTGATGGTCCATGTAACTGAGGGCATGGTGGGGGTGTGTCCTCCATACTTTGTGTTCAGAGGTGTCCCTCATTCCCATCACAGAAAGTTAGGAGGTATACATCCAATATACACACATATGGACATATACTATGTATACTCCCCATGCCGCCATGCCTATGTGCTCCAGCCTTCTGCATAAGAGGTTTCTATTTTCGGAACCCTCCCCCCCTCCGGTGTCACATTTGGCACCTTTCAGGGTGGTGCAGATACCTGTATAATACAATTATTTGCACCCACTCCTGGGTATAAACTCCCACAGGAGTCACGCCCCTTCCCGCCCCCCCTCCACTGCTTAGAGAACCAAGCAGTGAAGCCACAACGCTTCACTTCCTTATTCCCTCACCTAGGATGGTGGTGGGGAGGGGGTTCTGCGAGAGACGAGTGATTGCTTGATTG
This sequence comes from Rana temporaria, assembly GCF_905171775.1. Classification (NCBI taxonomy): domain Eukaryota; kingdom Metazoa; phylum Chordata; class Amphibia; order Anura; family Ranidae; genus Rana; species Rana temporaria. The sequence goes on from NC_053491.1 coordinate 391,077,933, forward strand.
CTGCCGACATCGCGGGCACCCTGGACAGGTAAGTGTCCATTTATTAAAAGTCAGCAGCTGCAGTATTTGTAACTGCTGGTTTTTAATATTTTTTTTTTAGGTGGACCTCCGCTTTAATACTTGAACTTTTCCTGTTTTTATCTGCTGACTTCCTTGATCTAGCTTTTTTTGTCTGATAATCTGTAGTTTGGGCATTTTTAGGCAGTATTCTGCCACCTTTTTGCAACATGACTGACTTTATTAGATACATGGCACTTAATATGTAACAGATGCTGTTACATGTGTTCCAACGTAATCCGTTGGCATGCTGATGGATGAGCACGTTGGAGAATTACACAACATAGAACTGGCGTATGCCGTGTTCAGGCTAATTGGGAATACTGCACAGTGTATTTGAATAGCAAGCTTTGTAGTCATATCACAAAGGAGGTAAAGGGGTACACTATATTTGGACACTTGTAAAATCCTACTGAAAACACTCAAGTGTATTTTAATTTTTTTATTGGCAGATGAAGTGTGGGTTACACCCTTCTGATATCAGTGGTAATAAGCATCTGTGAAAAGTCAGAACATTTTGTTTTGGGTGGACAGGCCCTTTAAAGCTCAACCCATCACCTCTAATTCCCTCCACCCCCACGCCCACTATTATGTTACGCCTTATTTTGCTTTAGGCGTTTTCAAGGTGTCTTCAGGCAGGTCATGTGACACGCTGGGTCCTCATTGTCTCTTCTCCAGCAGTGGGTTATGCAAACAGAGACACTGACAAATAAGTATTTACTGTAAATGCTTACTTGTAGTGTTTTTACTTTCCATAAGTGTTTTTTTTATTCACTTGTAATGTGCATCTGAAATTTTTGAAAATGTTACTAGTCGGTCCTCTAGCACAGCCCCCTCCTATCTTGTACATCATAGTCCTTCTTCTATTCTCTACTGTCTTTTCTGGCCCAGCTTCTCCACCCCTCCCTTCACCTCCCTACTTAAAGCAGGGTTCTGGTCACAATTTTTTATTTTTTTTTGGCCATTTAAATAGTATAATACTAAAGATCACGTTAATGTTAATAAAACATCCCCAATCGGTTGCTAAATAAATAAAAACCTTGCCTCATTTGCTGCATTGTAGGATGTGGCCGTTTCCATCCTTGGTGTGGGCATCTGAAGCCCAGTATTTTTTTTTTACTATTCTCAGTGGAGAGGTGCATGCTGGGTCTCGATCTCACGTGTGCGCACTAGATCAGCGCACTTAGCGCAGGTTGTTTGTGCCATTGTCATGACAACGGACGGCGGCGGAGGAACGTCCCGCCCAGTTGTTATGACAACAGAGATAAAACAATGCACACAATTGAACATGGCGCCGTAAACAGCCTTAATTGCATCATTTTCGGAACAGAAGGGCGCACAGTCTCCTGGGAAATGATGACACTCCTTTCCCAGGAGTCTGTGCGGCTTAGGTTGAAGAGGAATAGGACCGCAGTCCAGGAAGAAGGTAGATTAGGATTTCTGCCTAGCAACAGTGATTTCAAGACTTGGTTAATCATATTTATAGGAAGCTGGTGCTGTATAGTTTTATTTTAGGGTGGAGCTTCGCTTTAACCTTTTATGTAGGTGCTGGGAAGAAGTGAAGGGAAATATCACAGCTCTGAGTCTGCTGGGGCTGCTGACATCATATCTAAGATGGTGACACACACCAGCTACTGTCTTTTGGGTGTTCACACAATGCAGGCTTTTACAGGTCAGTAACATACATAATATACATTAAAGGTGAAGTAGGGCCAAAGCTCTTTTGCCCCTACTTCTTCTGTGGGTCACAGGAGTGCACTTCATTCTGTGACCCATATTCAGCCAACAGTGGGCTAAAATACAGACTCTGGGGGGATACCAACTTTAATGTTGAGATCCATTTAGATGCCTGACTGGCAGGTGGTCAGCCACTCTGAAAGCCTGAGACAGCCTCTCCTGCCCTCTTCACAGCCCAGCACTCCTCTGAGGTCTGGAGGGGCAGAGCACAGAGCCGGTGACTGGCAATCACTGGCTCTGTTCTCACTGAAGACTGAAAACTGAGCAATCAATGGTGTTTGGTTGTTTGGTTTTTTAAATCCCACACTTCTCTTTAAGGCTGGGCTCACACCATTGTGAATTGTATACTGGTTCATCACATTCAATTCGCAATAGCAGTAGATTTTTGACCGCCTTTCTATGGAGCCGGTTCAATTATGTCAGCTACGGCTCCAGTCCGAATTTGCACAACAGCCCTATGCGTCTTTTGGTGCATTTCAGGTCCAAATTCAGCCCAAAATTTTGCCTTTAATCGGGCCTGAAATGGTGAACCAGGAAGCACTGGACCCCTGCTGGGAGCCGCATGTGGCGATGATGTGAACCCAGCCTTAAATCTACATACACTTAGTGGCCTTTTTTTAGGTACACCTTGGTAGTACCCGGTTGGACCCCCTTTTGCCTTCAGAACTGCCTTAATTCTTTGTGGCAAAGATGCAACAAGGTTTTTACATTCCTCAGATATTTTATATGTAAGCATCACGCAATTGCTGCAGATTTGTCGGCTGCACAACAATGATGCGAATATGGTGACTGTGGAGGCCATTGGGGTACAGTGAGCTCATTGTCATGTTAAAGTAACGAGTTTGAGATGGTTTGAGCTTTGTGACATCAGAAGATGGGTACACTGTAGTCATAAAGGGATGACATGGTCAGCAACAATACTCAGATAGGCCGTGGCTTGGTACTAAGGGGCCCAAAGTGTGCTAGGAAAATATCCCCCACACCATTGCACCACCACCAGTTTGAACTGTTGATACAAAGCTGGATGGATCCATGCTTTCATGTTGCTTACGCCAAATTCTGACCCTACCAACTGAATGTTGCAGCTGAAATCAAGACTCATCAGACTAAGCAATGTTTTTCCAATCTTCTATTGTCCAATTTTGGTGAGCCTGTGTGAATTGTAGCCTCAGTTTCCTGTTCTTAGCTGACAGGTGTGAAACCTGGTGTGGTCTTCTGCTGCTGTAGCCCACCTGCTTCAAGGTTCGATGTGTTGTGTGTTCAGAGATGGTATTCTGCATACATTGGTTGTAAAGAGTGGTTGATTGAGTTATTGTTGCCTGTTCTCCTCTGTAATTTTCGTCTCCACAACAATAACCGCTTACTGAATATTTTCTCTTTTTGGGACCATACTCTATAAACCTTAAATACCAGTCCATCTGGCACCAACAACCATGCCACGTTCAAAGTCACTTAAATCCCATTTTTTCCCCATTTTGATGCTCAGTTTGAGCTTCAGCAACGTCTAGATGCCTAAATGCATTGTTACCATGTAACTATTGTTTAACAATTGAACAGGTGTACCTAATAAAGTAGCCGGTGAGTGTATAATCTTATAGGAAGATTTTTTTATTAAATGTTTTATTGCTGGACAATGTGATGGAGTTGATTAACATCACCCCCATTATCTTCCTCCAGGAGAGGTCATTACAGCAGACACAGTTAGTTGAAACATTCCAATTCACAGAACAGGCCAGTAAACAAGGTGTAGCACTAATTAGACTAGTGACAATGGAGACAAGACTGATTAGCATTACAAATAAGAGCTGCTCAGACCCAAATGCCTTGCTGCAATCTGCACAGGTCGAAGCCACCACCCTGATCCTTTCTCAGCTTTATAGGCTTTAAAAAAATAAATCTTAAGCATAAAAGAATAGTTCAAAAATACAACAGAAAGGTCTCTATGACACCATCTCAATCATGCTAAAGATATGAACATTTATCATATTTTCCAGCGTATAAGACAACCTTTTATACTTAAAAATATTCCCCAAAAATCGGGCGTCGTCTTATACGCTGGTATAAAATGGCGCCCCACTGGATGTCAGCCCACTGGATGTGCGGTAGTGTATGTAGCTTCGGCTACATACAGTAAACCGCATTGAGCCAATCATGGGGAGTGATGTATTCTATTAATGAATACAAAGCCTGCTCGGATTGGCAGAGGTTGTAACATCATCAGCCAGTGCCTCTCTGACTCTCAAAGCCAATCTGAGCAGGCTTTGTATTCATTAATAGAATACATGGCTCGCAGCGATTGGCTCAGTGTGGTATATAGTATGTTACCGATTGCACTGATCGGAACCAGGGCCGCCATCAGAAATTTTGGGGCCCCTTACATAGTTTTAGGCCTGGGCCCCCCCATCTCCGGACCTGACCATCAACATTCCCCAGGGCCCACCCACTGGCAGTCCCACAGAGTCCAATCTCATCGAGGGTATCCGACAAAGCATTCAGCAAAATAATTCCCCCCTCAACTCTCCCCGTAATGATTTACACAATACCTGCAGTAATTCACCACAACCAGGTAAGTTCACGCTGGAACCTATCTCTATCCATGCCACTAAAAATATCATCGGTACTCTGCGTAACAGCACCGCGCCGAATGATATCATCCCCACTAAACTGCTGAAGGAATGCGCCGACATCCTGGCACCTCCTATCACGCAGCTTATCAACCAATCCTTCAGGGAAGGCATAGTGCCCTCCCAGTTGAAGGAGGGTATAATTCGACCCATCTTGAAGAAACCCAACCTGGACCCCAAGGACCCACTCCACCGTCGTCCAATAACAGGTCTAAATGTACTCTCAAAGGTAATGGAAAAAGTAGTGGTACAACAGCTGCAACATCATCTCTTTATATATTCATTAATTGGTTTTGTTCACCTTTTTGATATGCAGCTTTTATTATTTAATTATTTTTGTTGATTTTTTTCTTTGTATTAGTTTATTTGGTAGCGCAGTAGTACCACTCTTTTTATATTTTGCACTTACTATTTTATCACTACTAGCAGCAACCATGGATATATTTAACTATATGGAAAATCGTACAGTTGACCTTAAAGATGTTTTTACTACCAAGAATTCTGCAGAAACATGTGACCTAGATACTAATTTTAGGAAATTTGGTCATCTCATGGAGAAAAAAGTCAGTGTGTGGTGGGACCTGACTACTCATGAACAATATGTTAAGGAAGGAATAGTATCTAGAAGGCTTAGATGGGATGTTCCCATTAATGATGGGCTATTGGATAAAGACTCCATTGAAGAATGGTTCAAATTTTTCAATGAGAAAGGTCTGGAAGTTTTGCAGTTTCTAATAAAAAGAAAACAACGTAAAATCACGCATATTACCAAATTAATAGCAGATTGCAAAACTTCCTTAGAAGGATACAAAGATACTCCTTCATTTACCACTCTAACCAATCAACTTAATAAAGTCTTGGAACAGAAGGATGCTGAAATCAAACAACGCAAAAAGAGGAAATATATGAGGGACACGAATGATTACCGATCCCATCAGATATTTAAGTGGCAACTTAATCTCAAAGATGGGAAAATGGGGTCTGTCCCTTCCTCACCTGATAGAGAGGTTCGGGTTATATCCCCTCCAAGGGATTATGGATACAGAACACCTGAACGACCGAGACATGGGGGTGATGAATATGCAAGATCTCAACGAGAATATGCTAATGATCCACCCAGACCTTTTAGGGAAGAACCAAATGGCCCCAGAACACCAAAACCCTGGTGGAGGAATAATAAAAATAACCAAAAACCCCGTACTAAATCCCCTAAAAAACCTGGCTGGAAAAACAAATCTAATCAGAAACCATCAAACCCACCACAAAATCAATCCAGTAATCAGGGGAATTATACATATGGATACCATCAGGACTATAATTACCATAATCAGGATCGAAGGGATCCAAGAGACCATCACCCACCGCAGCACTATCAATATCAAGGAGGACAGTATCAAGCCTATCCATCGGGCGGTCCTCCTCATCGGGATTATTACCAACAAGATTCCAGAAGAAGTCCGATACCGACGCATAACTATTATGAGCCATTGGCAAATTATAGAGAGGAACAGGATAGTCGCTCTTTTTTAGATCAACGCAGGAACGAGAGGACACCCCCTCGGTACGAACAAGGAGCCCACTCCAGAAGCCCAAACGAAAGAGGGGATGCAGAGGGGGACACAAGGCCAAAACGAAGGAAGGTTCAATAGGTCAAGGAATATATAACATTAGTGGGGTTGAACTAACGCAAACAGAGATCATGACTCTTGATAAAGGTCTCAAGTTCGCCCCCAAAAGAAACCTCAGTAAATTTGATGCTTACGTAGATATTAAAAAATTCACTAGGAGGTTGAATATTAAAAAATATATGTTAAATCAACCCCAAAAAATTGTACCTGATGGAAGAAATATGTTGGGAAGAGTGACACACAGTCAATTGAGAAATAAATCTCTATTTAATCCCCAAGTAAAGAATAACCAGCATATAGAGGTTTTTAATAAAATGGTCCTTAGAGATTTGGATAAATTGAAAATCAAAAAAATGCCGGATCCGAAAGCTATTCATAAGGGGATAAAAGAACTTGAAGAGAACAAACAAATTATTATTAGGCCGGCAGATAAAGGGGGAGCCATAGTAGTACTATCAAGGAAATACTATTATGAAGAACTGGAGAATCAGCTCAGTGACGTGAATACATACATCAAGCTCAGGGGAAACCCTACAAGGGAATATAAGGAAGAACTCTGGGAACTTATCTATCGAGGAAGAGAAAGAGGTATTCTAAATAAAAAAAAAGAAAAATACCTCATTCCAGAAATCTGTAGGGTCCCGATCATATACACGATACCAAAGATCCACAAGGATCCCATCAGACCACCGGGTAGACCCATTATAAATGGGATACAGTCTATAAATTCCCGACTGGGAGAGTATGTGGACAAGTTTATCCAGCCTATAGTTCCTCTAACAAGGGCTTATTTAAGAGACACGAAGCACCTTATTCAAATTCTTGATAATATAGTGATAAATGAACAAGAGAAGTATTTGTTGGCCACAGCTGACGTGGCATCACTTTACACTATAATTAATCATGAAGAAGCAATTGGGGCAACCAAATGGGCATTAAATAAGTATGGTACTCTAATTTCGAAACAGAAACGGTTTGTTTTGAGATGCTTGGCCTATGGCCTTCAGCATAATTATTTCTGGTATAAGTCAGACTATTACCGACAATTAAATGGAATAGGGATGGGCGCTAAGTACGCACCAAGTGTCGCAAATGTATATATGTCGGAATGGGAAGAGACGGCTATCTATGCAAATATGCCGCATCACCTAGTTTTGTACAGAAGGTACATTGATGATTGTATCATCATCTGGAAAGGCGATGAGTCCTCCCTTACACAATTCCTGGATAAATTGAACGTGAACCAGAAGAATATCAAACTCACGTATGAAATTAGCGACAAATCGATTAAATTTCTGGATTTGGAAATCAATGTGGAACTTCAAAAAATAACTACTAAAACATACTTCAAACCGGTAGAAAGAAATAGCTATATACCTACCGACAGCTGTCATCATGACCCTTGGTTGATTAATATCCCCAAAGGGCAAATGATAAGAATCCGGAGAAATTGCTCTGATGTGAATGTCTTTGTAGAACAAGCCAATATGCTGGGTAAGCGATTTGTGAATAAGGGGTATGATGAAGATTTTATACAAACCCAAATCACAAAAGTATATGATACACCGAGGGAATCCTTGATACAAGATAAGATCAAAAATAAAGGAGTAGGAATGGAGCTACCCATTATCTTAAATTATAGTGTCCAGCATAAAAAGTTGGAAAAGATATTTAGAACGCACTGGCCGATACTACAAGCCGATAGGCAATTACAAGGGATCCTGCCGAGCATCCCAAAGATAGTATACAGGAGAGCTCCTACTTTAAGGGACCTAATAGCAAAAAATATTCCGGACCCCCCAACAAAACAAAACCAATTAACCTTTTATCAGGCAAAAGGATTTTTTCCGTGCAAACGTTGTTACGCTTGCAAGAATACGAACCTCAATGGCCAAATATGTTCCAAGTTTGTGTCGAATGTAACTCAAAAAGAATACGAGATCAAGGATCTCATTACATGTCGCACAGAGGGCGTGGTCTATGTTTTGCAGTGTTCTTGTTTACTGCAGTATATAGGACGCACCAAAAGACCAATGTGGAAACGCATAAGAGAACACGTTCAAAACATTGAAAAGGGGTACCCCGACCACAATGTTTCACGTCATTTTGCATTGTGTCACAATCAAAACCCTAAGGATTTAAAATTCTGGGCTATTGAGAAGTATAATCCTCACTGGAGAGGTAGCCACAAAGTTCGTGAACTTAGTAAAAGTGAATCCAGGTGGATATATGAAATGGGTTCCTTAGTGCCCAACGGGCTTAATGTAGAATTTGATTTGAATTGTTTTATTTCAGATTTTTAATTTTCAAATCATATTCTAAAGATTAAATGATGGATCTAGCCCCCTTTTTTTTACTTATGGTTTTTTTATATCACATCTTGAATGGGATATATATTATATATATTTTTTCTATGCCCATATGTGAGCATGTAGATTTTGTGTATATACAATCATATGAATGGTTTTATTATTATTATATTTGCTATATTTACATATTTTAACTTTCAGCGGTGTGTATATATATTTTTATATTTCACATTGGTCCATTGTTACCATATAGCTATTGCCCCTTCAAGATGTATAAATATGTGAATAATACATTATATGTCAATGCAGTACCTTTGAGCTACATGAAGAGGGCGATGTAAATCAAAAAGTAATGGCTATATTGTTAATATGTCCCTTCTCGGTTTTAAAATGAAATGTCTGTAAAATATGTTTTTTTAAATATGTTTTTAGATATAGTTGTTTGCCCATACGATTTAATCGAATTAGGCATACAGCTAATATGGGGTAACCGTATTATATACCTTTTTAATCTTTTTATATTAAACTGTGGTTCTGTACATGATTGTATATGAAATGGGCATGTTAAAGTTGTGTTTTGCACAGTGCCTGAGTTGTTTGCCAGCAATGATGTTGATGTCAGCTCCCTTCTTGGTTTCACTTCCTGTGAAATTGACACGCAGCGGCTCTGTTAAAAGCTCAGCTGTTCTCACAGTCACATGGAGACCCATGACTAAGCCACGTGACGAGTGGCGTAACGCGTGGGGGAGGAGCCTATGTGACGGGAATACATCCTTGTGAGGAGACCATCGCACTGAGCGGCAGCTTTTTCTAACTCTGAGCCTGTGTTTATCGGCGGATGTGTGAGTTGGTACACCGTCGATGTGTTATCTTCTACATCCCTCTAGTCATCACAGTATTGTGCTATGAGGCTTGTCCTCTCTTTTTTCTTTTACATATTCCGATCGGAGTGCTTCTGACTGAATTGCTTCATAGGGTCGTTGTCTAATGAAAAGCAGTCTGAAGGAGACATCAGCTGAGTGGCTTGAGTGCTGCATATGGGATTAGTCCATTAACCCATTATGAACTCACTGTTTTTTTCATCATTAGACTGATTATTCATTTATTTATTCATGAGTGTTGTTGTTTTCTAAAATTAAGTTTACACTATTCACTGAATTTAATATGAATATCACTCACCATATTGTACCAATCAGCACTAGTTGATATTAGCGCTATCTTCACTCTTTATATATTCATTAATTGGTTTTGTTCACCTTTTTGATATGCAGCTTTTATTATTTAATTATTTTTGTTGATTTTTTTCTTTGTATTAGTTTATTTGGTAGCGCAGTAGTACCACTCTTTTTATCATCTAGATACCCACAACCTACTTGACCCATTTCAATCGGGATTCCGGACACGGGACAGAAACCGCATTGCTCAAAATATGGGACGACGCTCTCGAGGCCGCAGATGAAGGAGAATCTTGTCTTCTGGTTCTGTTGGACCTGAGCGCAGCCTTCGACACAGTAGACCACAAGCTTTTATTGACTCAGCTAGCTGAAGTAGCCAGAGTCGCAGAAGGCGATTTATCTTGGTTCTCCTCTTTTTTGGAAAACCGATCGCAAATAGTGAAGTTAGGACCTTTCACTTCTGAGAAACGCACGGTATCATGCGGAGTCCCTCAAGGATCCCCCCTGTCGCCGGTGTTATTCAACATCTATCTTCGCCCTCTTTTTGAGATTATTAGCAGTCAAAAACTGCTCTACCACTCATATGCAGACGACACGCAACTATATTTCCGCATTTGCAATAAAAAGGATCATCACCTCAATCTAGAGACATGCCTCTCTTTGATAGAGGACTGGATGACAAAGAGTTATCTTAAACTTAACGGAGAGAAAACAGAACTTCTCCTGTTTCACGCCAAGCATATGAATCAACCTACAACAACTTGGACCCCCCCGCCCATTCTGGGCAAAATCATCACCCCTAGCGCCAAAGTCAAAAGTCTCGGGGTCATCTTTGACTCTCACATGACATTGGACGCACAAATAGGGTCAGTAGTCAGCGGATCTCACCATCTGCTGCGCCTACTACGCAGACTTACTCCTTTTATTCCCAAGTAAGACATAGCGGTCGTGGTGGGAGCTATTGTAAACTCAAGATTGGACTATGCAAATGCCCTTTACCTCGGACTCCCCAAGTACCAAATCGCTCGTCTACAAGTCGTTCAAAATACGGCCGCTAGACTTGTGACTGGGAAAAAACCTTGGGAATCAATCTCACATTCACTGAGATCCCTTCACTGGTTACCAGTAAAAGACAGAGGGCCATATTCTCGTAGATCGGCGCATATTTACTCAGGTGTAGCGCATCATAGTTGCGCTACGCCGGCTTAACTTGGAGAGAGCTCTCCCATATTCCCGTACCACATGCGTCCTACGTTGCGCTCGCGGAGCTGAAATGTGTCGGCGTAAGTAGGCGCAAGTGACGGTAGGAGGGATGTGGGCGTGAAGAATGCTAATGAACCGTGACCCCATGCAAATGATGTCCAGACCGAACGGAGCATGCGCCGGACGTGCCCCGCCCTCTGCGCATGCGCAAAACAACAGTAGTCGTAAATCCCTGCTGAGTTGGGCCGGCCCAGTGCATAAAAGCGTCACCACATGCGCCCAACGAGTGCAAAGTGACTCCATTTATTCTGTTGGTGGTGTCCGTGAGATTTTGCTCTTTAGCTTTGCAATGCCTGGACCCAGGAAGGAAAGGAGAAAAAAAAATTTCAGCCTAGATGAGAGGGCCATCGTAGTCTCTGCCATGGAGAGATACGATTCAAGACTCCATGGTGCTGACAGTGGCAGCACAAGTAAAACCAAAAAGGAGGAGATCCTTAGGAAAGTGACTGCCCAGGTCAATGCCTTAGGCCATGAGGCAAGGACCCCCCAGGAAATTCTGAAAAAAATGAATGACCTGCGTGGTGTGGTCAGGAACAAGATGGCCATCATTGCAAAGCATGCCAGGGGCACAGGAGGGGGGCCACCCTGTTCTACCCGGCTCACTCAAGAGGAGGAAGTGATTGCCCACTGCCTTCGGAGGGAGCAGGTGGAGGGCCTGGAGGGCCATGACTCAAGTGAGCCACCCATGAGGACAGGTAAGTGTGTTTTATCTTCTGGTGTGTTGCATGTGTGGTGGGGGTGGTGGGTTATGTGACAAGTGTGTGGGTCCACCAACATGTGAATGTTTTGTGTCATCCACAGGTGAGCAGGATGAAGCGGGGCCATCCAATGCTGCCAATGGCCGTCACAGACCATCATCCACTGAGCAGTCTGCTTCTGTGACTGACCTCCTGGGAAGCCAACAGGCCTTGGTGGAGGGGAGTGGTCAGTCCTCCGCGCAGGAGGTTGTTGAGGAGGAGGTCCAGGAAGAGGTGGTCCAGGAAGAGGTGGTCCACAGCGAGCAGGAGGTCTTCCTTTTTTTGGAGGAGTCGCATGTGGTGGCAGGACCATCACAAAGCCCCCGCATCTCCAGCCCCTCAGGGTCCTCCAACACCCTCTCCAGTCCCTCCCGTCCCATCCCCCTCATCTCCAGCCCCTCAAGGTCCTCACTCTATGCAAGGGGCCCAGCCACTCCTGTCCCCAGGAGGGCTACCCACAGGACAAGGGGTGCGGCAGAAATGCTGCATGAGAATCTGGCCAGGCAGCAGGACCAGCAAACCCGTCATATGGGGGAAATCTTGGTGGAGTTGAGGCGCCTGTCCGACAGCTTGGCCTCCTCGGGAGCAGTACCAGATGCTCTCCAAGATGTGGCTGGAAACTGCGCAGCCACAATCACCAGCCTGGGTGAGCTGCAGACTACAACTGCCGAACTTGTGGGGGAGGTCAGGTGCCTGCGAAGGGCTGTTCAGGCCCAGACAGCTACCCAGGAGTCATTGCTCACCCGCATAGCACTAGCTTTGGAGGGCAGACAGGCAGGCAGGGAGGCACCTGGGAATGTTCCTCCACCTGGAGATGTTCCTCCACCTGATGCCCCAGCTCCCCCCAGGCAAGTGAGGGCCAGGAACCTGGGCACCAGGCGTAGCCCGCGCCGGGGCAAGTGATTATTTATTCTTCATTTGCTCTGGTTAAGAGCTTATTTTATTATTTGCTCTGGTTAAGAGCTTATTTTATTATTTGCTCTGGTTAAGAGCTTATTTTATTATTTGCTCTGGTTAAGAGCTTTTTTTTTAATTTTGGGTGCTGCACACAGGCAGTGTTGCAGAGTACAGTGTGAATGGTGTGTGAATGTGGGGTGGTGACATTCCTGCCAGTAAGGGGTGTCACCCTCGGGCGCTGGTGATAAGTTCTCCCCAGGTCCGTATGAATGACGTATGAATGGACAGCAACATCATTGGGGCCTTGACGCGGCGTTGCTGCTCCTTAGTACCGCGCGGTGTACTTCGGTCTAATCCAATGTTCTGTGCATGTGGGGTGTGTGTTAGGGACCACAGTGGTGTGCATGCGTGCATTTTCTGTGTGCCATGTTTAATGTTTGTGTTTAACGTTCAAAGATTCGCTCCACGAGACATCTCCTGACTGCTGTACCATCAGCAGACGGGGTAGCCTCGGTTAGGGGGGGACATGGTGGTTGGGGGGTCAGGTCATCACGTAGGTCAATCTGCAGGCCCTTTCTCACTGCGAAGTTGTGCAGCACGCAACATGCAGCGATGATTTGGCACACGAAGTTGGGGGAATACAGCAGGGTACCCCCAGTCTTATCCAGGCATCGAAAGCGTGACTTAAGGAGGCCAAATGTTCGCTCAACCACTGCACGGGTGCGTGCGTGTGCTTCGTTATATCTTCTCTCTCCTGGTGTTTGCGGATTGCGGAATGGAGTCATGAGATGAGGTCCCAGGGCATATGCAGAGTCACCTGGAAGGGAAAAGACAGGAGGATGTTAGTAATGCATGTGCCCCTCGTGATGTCTGCATCATGGGGGGGGACAGTCATACCTGACACCCATGTCACTCACCAACCAGCCAACTGTCCCCATACACATTCTGCTCAAATTGTCTTGGGATGTCACTTTGCCTGAATATAAAGCTGTCATGGCTGGATCCGGGGTGTTTTGCACGGACGTGCCATATGAGGCCATGTGCATCCACGATCACTTGGACATTGATAGAATGCCAATGTTTTCTGTTGCGGTATATGTGCTCGGTCTCGTGGGGGGGCTGTATTGCCACATGGGTACAATCAATTGCACCCACAGTGCGTGGGAAACCATCAATTAGGCAGAAATCTGTCATTGCCTTCAGCCGCATGTCCTCCTGGGTGGGTCTGATTATGTGGTGCGACATGCGTCGGAGTATTGCGGGGACAACTTGGTGCACGCATCTACTCATGCTGGTTTGGGATATCCCAACCACGTCTCCACTGGTTCTTTGAAAAGAGCCTGTGGCAAGAAAATGCAATGTTGCCAGGACCTTCACCAGTGGCTGCACTGCATGGGATCGTTGTGTTGGGCTGCTGATGTCATTCTTCAGGGCTCTGGTAATTTCAAGGATGGCATCAGGGCTGAATCTATAACGGTGATACACATCCACATCAGCCATGCCAAAGAGGCTAATGCGCTGTGGGTAGATCCTCTCACGTGCCCTCCTCCGTGCCCTCCTCCTTCTAAGTGCCTCTTCCTCCTCACACACTAGCAGTGCTAAGACCACGCCTGCCCCTGGCATGTTGGCATACGAATGTGTTGTCCGTAAAATTTGGTTGCTCAGCTCGTCCGGGATGGTGCTGCTGTATTTGCTTTTTTCAAGCTAACTTACTCAGGTCTGGAGCAAAGTTAACCGAGCTTTATAAGGGGTAACTTTCAGCCGGACAATCGTCTTACGCGCACAGCGCGTAGCCTAAGCCGATCGCGCGTAGGTTCGGGAATCAGCGCATCTACATCATTTGCATATTTGAATACTAATTCTATGGCAGCCTAGGATGCCATCAGCTGAAATATACGCCTACGCTGCGTAAACTTAAACTAGTTAAGACGGACAGGAGTAGCCTGATTTCTGGCGGATCTGGTTCTGTGACTACGGCGCATAGATAGGACGGCGCATCTTTACACTTACGCCGCGCATCTCCATATACGCCGGTGTAACTTGTTTGAGAATATGGCCCAGAATCACTTTTAAAGCACTCTGTCTAACACATAGATGTATCTATGGGAATGCTCCCCATTATCTATGCGAAAAAATAAAAGCTCATAATCCCAATCGCGTTTTGCGTTCCACCAATCAAAATTTCCTCCAGATACCCAAAGCCAGATACAAGTCCAAAGGAGAAAGGAGATTCGCGGTCCAAGGGCCTAGACTATGGAACGCTTTACCAACCAGCATTCGGTTGGAGGAGAATCACTTAGCATTCAGGAGAAAGATCAAGACTCATCTCTTTTGATACCAAAGGAGACAGGAACAACAGGCGCCCAGAGGCGATTAAATTCGCATGTGCTGCGCTATATAAGTTTTCATTCATTCATTCATTCATTTCCTCCTCTTTCAGTTGCATCTCCCAGATCCTATGTCCTTCTCCTCCTCTTCCAGTCCCATCTCCTCCATCCCACATCCTCCTCCTCCAGTCCCATCTCCTCTATCCCACATCCTCCTCCTCCAGTCTCATCTCCTTCATCCCACATCCTCCTCCTCCTCCAGTCCCATCTCTTTCATCCTACATCCTCCTTCTCCTCCAGTCCCATCTCCTCCATTCCATGTCCTCCTCCAGTCCCATCTCCTTCTCCTCCTCCAGCCCCATCTCTTTATTCTCCTCCAGTCTCATTTCCTCCTCCCCCAGTCCCTTCTCCTCCATCTCACATCCTCCTCCAGTCCCATCTCCTTCATCCCACATCCTCCTCCTCCTCCAGTCCCATCTCCTTCATCCCACATCCTCCTCCTCCTCCAGTCCCATCTCCTTTATCCCACATCCTCCTTTTCCTCCAGTCCCATCTCCTCCATCCCATGTCCTCCTCCAGTCCCATCTCCTTCTCCAGTCCCATTTCCTCCATCCTATGTCCTTATTCTCCTCCAGTCCCATCTCCTCCATCCCACATCCTCCTCCAGTCCCATCTCCTCCATCCCACATCCTCTTCCAGTCCCATCTCCTCCATCCCACATCCTCCGCCAGTCCCATCTCCTCCATCCCACATCCTCCTCCAGTCCCATCTCCTCCATCCCACATCCTCCTCCAGTCCCATCTCCTCCATCCCACATCCTCCTCCAGTCCCATCTCCTCCATCCCACATCCTCCTCCAGTCCCATCTCCTCCATCCCACATCCTCCTCCAGTCCCATCTCCTCCATCTCACATCCTCCTCCAGTCCCATCTCCTTCATCCCACATCCTCCTCCTCCTCCAGCCCCATCTCCTTTATCCCACATCCTCCTTTTCCTCCAGTCCCATCTCCTCCTCCAGTCCCATCTCCTTCTCCAGTCCCATCTTCTCCATCCCATGTCCTTATTCTCCTCCAGTCTCATCTCTTCCTCCTCCAGTCCCATCTCCTCCATCCCACATCCTCCTCCAGTCCCATCTCCTCCATCCCACATCTTCCTCCTCCTCCAGTCCCATCTCCTCCATCTAAAATCCTCCTCCTCCAGACACATCAATTCCATCCCATATCCTCCTCCAGTCCCATGTCCTTATCCTCCTCCAGTCCTATCTCCTCCATTCCATGTCCTCTATCCCATGGCCTACTAGTCAATACCTGTTGTGCTCATGGGACCTCACAATGAGACACAGATTGTAAAAAAAAGAATGTGGTTTTAACTCTTCCATAATTTAGCCAAAATGGGGAAAAAAAGTGCTTGCTTTATATATACTTTTTATACATAACAAGAACATCTAATAGGGTTATATCATTGCATTTCCTGTCTTAGTGTCACCCGAACAGGAAGCGGGGGGATCTCACTGTGGGAAAATAGCTTGCAATTGTTGCCTTATAATGTCCAAATTATATATTTTTTATATATATATATATATATATATATATATATATATATATATATATATATATATATATATATATATATATATATATATACTGTATATATATATAAAAAGCAAGCACTTTTTTTCCCCATTTTGGCCAAATTATGAATTTTTTCCCCATCTGTGTCCCACGGGTTGCAGGAAAAAAATTGCTTGATTACCCCATTAACACAGTGTTTATGGGGGAATCCCTGCTGTGGAGTTTGAATCTCGGGCAGTCTCTGCAAAACAGACCAAGATTCAAACCATCTATGGCTGGCCTTATCTGCACTCTAGCTGCAATCTTCACAGGGGCCGATCCAGTTTTTCAGGGGATCTGTCCGTGGATCCCTTGCTGAGCAGAGCGGGCAACTGACAGATCTGTGTACACTCATGCTGTCCGTTTACACCCAACCACCCCCTGATCCGGCCAGACAGAGGGGAATGGAGGCCTTTCCATCTTTTATTTTTGCCAGATCAGATCAGATTGGAGGTAGGTAAGTGTATACGGACAAATTTTTATTTAAATCTGCCGATCCATAGAGAACAATGGATGGTTCCATCAGGTTGCCTCAAAAATGGACAGGAGGACCCGATCAGACCACTCATGTGAAAGGGGCCTGAAAAGCAATCCGCATGGATTGCTTTTCAGAGCATTGGCTAGTTTAGTGAACCTGGACTAATAACAACAACTGTATTGTTGTCCTTATAACATGGTGACATAAGCTGACGCCTATGCTACACATGTGTAAAATTAGTTTCACTCTGCTAAAAGGACAGCAATATGTCTGGTAATGCAGTGATTGATATTAGGGGAGCACAGGATGTGCACTGTACATGTCTTCTAGCAGCTTCAGGGAAACACTTTTTTTTTCACTTCGATCTCTGTAGCAGCTTTCTTTTCAGGGGAATTATGTCTCTCCCGCCAACACAGGAAACACAAGGCTCTTAAGTGATGGACAGTGCACCCTATGTACCTATTGGCTAAGGAGGCAGTAGGAGGCGTGGCCCGGCCCCACTCCCGCTCCTTCCTCCCTGGCTGTGATTGACTACAGTGGGAGGTAATGGCTCCTGCTGCTGTGTCTCAGCCAATGAAGAGGGAGAGACCTGGGATAGCTGCTGCTCTTGTGCACATCGCAGGATTGAGATAGAGCTTGGTTAAGTATTAGGTGGGGTCTGGGGGGGGGGGGGGGTTGGATGCTGCACACTTTAATGATTAGGGTTAGATAAGGATTAAGGAAGCTGCTTTTTCTTTCATCATCTAATCAAGATCCAAATTATTTTTTGCGAGACTGTGTGATCTCGTAATGTGCGTCCTCCGCCTCTGTAAGATGGGAGCGGAAGCAATCCATGTCCCTACGGATTAAACTGATGTTCAGTTGAACATTTTCAATCTTACCCGTTAGGGTCGTTTGACAGGTGTTGATCTCCGTCCGTTTGGGACACCATATTGGAGGCCACGGCAGGAAGAGAGCCCTGTACAGCGTGAGGGGAGCAGCTTTGTGGGACTTACGGGTGGACTAAGCGCCTTTCCCTTTGGACATAACGATCTCCACCGACGGGATAGCTGTTCCAGGTAGGTTAGGATAGCCGGTCTGCAGGGAAATATGGAAAAAAAACTGAGGTTGAGCGGGAGCTCACTCACTGCACGTCTGCTCCGGTGGCCATCTTGGACACGCGTGTTCAAGGCCTGTAAATATCCTGATATGTCAGGTAACACTGCTAGCTGCTCATCAGTTTGCATAAAGTATGAAATGTTCACAGTGACCTACAAGGACATGACCACTTGATCATAATAAATATGCTATGCCACTTCTAAAATGAAAAACATGCAACCTTTCAGACCTGATAAAAACGAATTATGAACAATATGAACAATAGGCATTATTTTAACAGGTAACATTGCTGTTTAGGTCAGCTATAAATTGTGGTTTAAAAAACAAAAACAACTAACAAAAAAAACCTTTGTAGGGTGATGATCTGCTGTTGAGAATGCCTTAAAAATGGGCAGATGAAAGCCATAGCCTGGAGGAATTGTTTTAACAATTATTTGCTTTTACTATAAGGTAACCAGATTTTCAAAATTAAATCTGGGGACATTGTTATTGGCAAATGGTAAAAGGAGTTACGGCGGCGTATCTCCAGATACGCCGTCGTAACTCTGAGTGTGAGGCGTCGCATCTCTGCGCCTGATTCATAGGCCCCATACACACGAGAGGATTTATCCGCGAATACGGTCCAGCGGACCGTTTCCGCGGATAAATCCTCTCGAGGATTTCAGCGGATTTCTCTGCGATGGAGTGTACTCACCATCGCATTGAAATCCGCGCTGAAATCCTCTGGCGATGACGTGTCGCGCCGTCACCGCGATTATGACGCGGCGACGTGCGCGACGCTGTCATATAAGGAATTCCACGCATGCGTCGAATCATTACGACGCATTTCATTTATCCCCAAAGAAGACGTAGCAGTCGTGGTGGGAACAATCGTGAATTCCAGACTGGACTATGCTAACGCCCTGTACCTCGGACTCCCAAAGTACCAAATCTCCCGTCTGCAAGTCGTTCAGAATACGGCAGCCAGACTGGTGACTGGGAAAAAAAAATGGGAATCAATCTCACCTTCGTTGAGAACCCTTCACTGGCTGCCAGTAAAAGACAGAATTGCATTTAAAGCACTCTGCCTGACACATAAGTGCATCCATGGGAAGGCTCCGCAATATCTTTGCGACAAGATAGAACCTCACAATTCGAATCGCGTTCTGCGATCCACCGACCAAAATCTGGTCAGGGTACCAAAAACCAAATACAAGTCCAAAGGAGAAAGAAGGTTTGCTTTTCAGGGTCCTAGACTATGGAACGCTTTACCAACCAGCATTCGGTTGGAGGAAAACCACCTGACTTTCAGAAGACGGATCAAAACTCTGCTCTTTTGATGTCATGAGACACGAACAACTAGCGCCCAGAAGCGATTCAGTTCGCATGCGCCGCGCTTTATAAGTTTTTCATTCATTCATTCATTCATGCGGGGGATCCCTTCGGACGGATGGATCCGGTGAGTCTATACAGACCAGCGGATCCATCCGTTGGGATGTATTCCAGCAGATAGATTTGTTTAGCACGTCAGCGAATATTTGATCTGCTGGAATCCATCCCAGGGGATAAATATCCGCGGAAACAGATCCGCTGGAGTGTACACACCATAGGATCTATCCGCTGAAACCCATTCGCTGGGATTTTTCAGCGGATGGATTCTATCGTGTATGGGGCCATAGAATCAGATACGCCTCATTGTTGCCTAGATACGAGCGGCATAAGTCTCCTACGCCGTCGTATATTGGTGTGCATATTTACGCTGGCCGCTAGGGGCGCTTCTGTAGATTTACGTGTAGAATATGCAAATGAGCTAGATACGCCGATTCAGAAACGTACGTGCGCCCGGCGCATTGATTTACATCGTTTACGTAAGGCTTTTTTTGGCGTAAAGTTACCCCTGCTATATGAGGCGTAGCCAATGTTAAGTATGAACGTCGGGACAGCGTCAAATTTTACGTCGTTTGCGTAAGTCGTACGCGAATAGGGCTGTGCGTAAGTTACGTTCACGTCTAAAGCATTGACTATTTGCGGCGTAATTTGGAGCATGCGCACTGGGATACTTTCACGGACGGCACATGCGCCGTTCGTTAGGAGCGTCAATTACGTGGGGTCACGAGTCATTAACATACAACACGCCCACTACCAGCCTACTTTGAATTAGGCGGGCTTACGCCGGCCCATTTACACTACGCCGACGTAACTTAGGGTGCAAGTTCTTTCAGAATACGGGACCTGCCTCACTAAGTTACAGCGGCGTAGTGTATCCTAAAGATAGGCGAATTTACCTGAATCTGGCCCACAATCTTTTGTAGGTCCCACCTGGCAATGATACATTTTGTAAGGGATTTCTTAAAATATTGCTATCCAGACATTTGCCAGGATTCTTACGGCCGGACTCCAATACATTGGCCCGGATTGAAGTAGCAATTGCGCCTGTGTAACCATAGGTTACACAGCGCAATTGCTTACTTGCCCCGGCGTTACAAATGCTCCTGATACAGGAACATCGTAACGCCGACTGCAGCCTAAAATCTGCGTGGCATAAGGCTCTTATGCCACGCATATCTTAGGCTGCATTCTAGCGATGACCGCTAGGGGGCGCTCCCATTGTGCTCAGTGTATAGTATGCAAATTGCATACTAACACCGATTCACAATGTTGCGCGAGCCCTGCGTACGCAATGTTTCCGTACGGCGTGTTTAGCGTAAGGCTGCCCCTTCTAATAGCAGGGGCAGCCAATGCTAAAGTATACCCGTCGTTCCCGCGTTGCGACGTTCGAATTTTACGTAATTTGCGTAAGTGATTTGCATTGCGGCAAATGACGTCACAAGGACGTCATTTGCTTCAAAGTGAACGTGAATGGCGTCCAGCGCCATTCACGTTCACTTTGAAGCAAATGACGTCCTTGCGATATATACAGTATATTCAATACATCTCTGTAATACATGCACATTTCCCCATGTTTTATCATTTACAGCAACTGAAATCTCAAGCAGCGCTGTCAGCCGTATGTGTTGGGCTGTATAAATGTAAATCTCTGCACTGGTCTGAAATGGTGGAACAGCTGCTACTCAAGACCAATAATTTGTAAGGTAAGTGCCCTAGTAGATTGAGACTAAGGCTCCATGCACACAGAAGCTAAAAAAAAGCTATAAAACAACGCCAGTAGCTTTGCAGGGAGCCTTTCAATATTTTTTAGCGGAAAACGGCACTTTGAACGCAAATTTTGGGTGTTCAGAAAAAAGCCAATAAACTGCAAAGCTCATTAACACTAAAAAATGCCCATGTGTGCATGGGCACATAGGCTAACATAGAGTTCAAGTTATAGGCTTTTTAAAAAAATGCCAAAACGCCAATAAATTGCAGTTTATCAGCTTCTGTGTGCATGGAGCCTAATACTAAATAGATTTGTGCATACGTGACAAAACAGTTCATATAAATAAACAATCTATGTATGAAAAAAATCGAGCCTTATGTGATAAACAATTATATTGCACAAGTTCATATTCATGAGCAAAGATGCAGTAATACTGTGGAATCTTTTCAGACAGATTTCTGCATTAATCTCCTATGCTGAAAAGCGCTGAAATTTTGCAATTTGTCTACTTGATTCCACTTGTAAGTAATCTCCAATGACTTGAAACAGGATGCTTCATAAAGTAAAGTTGGCCTCTTACCAGATATGGTGGATCCCTATTACATAGCTCAAACTAGCTGTGGAATATGACCGCCTGTGTGGATATCACTCTCCTAGGTTTTTTTCACAACCAAACTCCTCCAAAGATTAAACTCAGGTTATTTAAAGAACAAGAAACTGACTCACTTCCACAGATCTTTAGCTCATTCACATCACAGCAATTAGCCAGTTTAAACTTCTTAGGTGCAATAGTATGTAAACTTTTGCATCCGTGTTAAGATGGAACTCCAAGATTCAGGAAATCATATATAAGGCAAGAAAAAGCCTCAGGCCCCGTACACACGGCCGAGGAACTCGACGTGCCAAACACATCGAGTTCCTTGGCCAGTTCAGTCCTGGAGCCGCCGAGGACCTCGGCGGGCCGAGTTCTCCCATAGAACAACGAGGAAATAGAGAACATGTTCTCTATTTCCTCGCCGAGGTCCTCGTCGGCTTCCTCGGCCGAAAGTGTACTCACGGCCGGGTTTCTCGGCAGAATTCAGCCAGAAACTCGGTCGGAAGCTGAATTCTGCCGAGGAAACTGGTCGTGTGTACGGGGCCTTATAGTGTAAAAATGCATACATTTATTAAAATGCTTGCAAAGGTTACACATACAGCAAGGTAGAAAATTCAGGCATGAAAAAATTGTCTGGTGATGATGTCATTCGTCCAACCAGTTGAGTGGCACTACAAGGACTCTCCGATCCGACGTGTTTCCACAAAACTATCGTCTACTGGGAAAGTGCTGTCCTGGCTGGGGCACTGATCCTCTTGCTTCCTGGTCTCACAAGAGACACTGATAGCCGTGGGAGCAATAGGTTCCTGCTACTGTCAGTCAAACTCCTGTAAGGAGGGCGTGGGGGCATGGCTTACTGGCGCTGTGTGTGTCTGTGACAGACCTAAGCAGTTCCGCTGCTTGATCATTCTTACAGGTGGCGACATCCCCCCTCCCGCCGCCATTCGGTGCTTCTCCGGGCTCTCCCGTGCCATCGGAGCCCCGGAGAACGAATCGGCCCCTGCCGAATGAAGAGCATAGAGATTTCAGGTGACCAGATGCTCACCGGTCATCTCGATGACCGTCGGAGGCCCGGGTGCGACATTATGACGTCACGCCCGGGTACCCGGAAGTAAACAAAGCCGCAATCGCGGCTGAAAGTATGAGATCTGTGATTTTTTTTTACCGATCTCATGCTTTCCAGCCTGGAGGAGAGATGTGGGGTCCATAAAGAGGACCTGTCACACACTATTACTATTACAAGGGATGTTTACATCCCTTGTAATAGGAATAAAAGTGATAAATTTTTTTAAAAAAAGTGTAAAAATAAAAAAATGAAGTAAATTTTTTTTTTTAAATACCCCTGTCCCCAGTAGCTCACGCTCAGAAGCGAACGTGCACGTAAGTCCCGCCCACATATGTACACGCCGCTCAAACCACACGTGAGGTATCGCTGCGTGCGTTAGAGCGAGAGCAATGATTCTAGCACTAGACCTCCTCTGTAACTTTAAACTGGTAACCTGTAAAAAAAAGCGTCGCCTATGGAGATTTTTAAGTACCAAAGTTTGGCGCCATTCCATGAGTGTGCACAATTTTAAAGCGTGACAAGTTAGGTATCTATTTACTTGACGTAACATCATCTTTCACATTATACAACCCCAGTTGAAGTTCAATAGAACGAAACATGTCGGGTTTCTCTGCCTACCATTGCGCTTAATCTATCTTTTAACTTTGTGGTCACATTTTTATCTATTGTACATACCGGAGGGTGTTTTGTAGTACAACCATTTTTTTATTAAAACATTTTTGATCTATGCCATGAGTAGGCTTCCTTTTCTTTCCTTTTTGATCTTTATGTCCATATGGTGGTCGCCATCCATGTGAGGGGCCACTACACCAACTTCTTCATCAGCTGCTTCATCACAGACTGTACCACGGGCCATTGACTGCATTACCTTCTGGAAATCCTTGACCAGCCATCCATTGGAGGGATCGCCTTCAGAAGCAGATAGTACCCCTATGCTGTTTTGACTCACCACTGTCGTGGGGGAGTCCACATCTCACGGTAAGAGTACCCATCATCTTCTTTTGTGGTGGTAGTTTTTCTTCATTTCATGCAAATGGTGATGTTATCTGCTTAAACGTCAGGATTTACACCAGCTGTATGGCCCAGTGGATGAACAAACTGAGGCCGCGTTCACACTTGTCCGACAAACGCTCCGACATTGGGAGCTCATGTCGCATTACGTGTGAAAACCAATATTTCCCTATGGGAGCCATCTTAACTGGTCCGACACATGTCGGAGCGACTTTGCAAATGCTCCCTGTACTACTTTGGTCCGACATTGATCCTACTTCAGCCCATTGAATATCATTGAAGTCGGACCAAAGTAGGAGTCTTGTCCTTACCATCCGACTTTTGACATCCGACATTGTGATTACAGCAGCAGTAAAACGAATTTATCTCACTCTGGGATTGTTTTGATTGGTCAAAGAACAAGTCAGACTATCACAGAGTCGGATCAAAGTAGTATGCTGTTCATGAAAGTCGGATGGATGTAGGACCAATGTGGGATCAATGTAGAACCAATGTAGAACAGATGTCGCAGAGCAAAGTAGGATGAAAGTGGTACTGCTGTCGTGTAGTGTGAACCCAGCCCGACAGTGATACGACTTTCATCCTACTTTGCTCTGCGACATCTGTCCTACATTGATCCTACATCGGTCCGACATCCATTCGACTTTCATGAAGAGGATACTACTTTGATCCACTTTTTGATAGTCTGACTTGTTCTTTGACCAATTAAAACAAAGTGTGAGATAAATTCCTTTTACTGCTGCTGTAATCACCATGTCAGATGTCCAAAGTCCAAAGTCCGATGGTTAGGACAAGGATCCTACTTTGATCCGACTTCAATGACATTCATTGGCGTAAAATGAAGGATGGATGGCCGCACTCCAAACCAAACAGGTTGTCTTTATTTAAACGAACAGCAAAAACATACCAGATCACAGCAACAGAAACAGGAGGATAACCGACGTTTCGCACTGACTTAGTGCTTATTCATGCCATGAATAAGCACTAAGTCAGTGCGAAACGTCGGTTATCCTCCTGTTTCTGTTGCTGTGATCTGGTATGTTTTTGCTGTTCGTTTAAATAAAGACAACCTGTTTGGTTTGGAGTGCGGCCATCCATCCTTCATTTTACGCCAATGCTTGCCTAGTGCACTGCCAGCACCCTTGGAATCCTACACCTGTGTATGACCCTATAGCAGACCCACCTTGAGCGGTGATTTTCCTTCTTCAATGACATTCAATGGGCTGAAGTAGGACCAAAGTAGTACAGGGAGCATTTTCAGAGTCGGACCGACTTGTGTCGGACCAGTTGAGACAGCTGATTTTCACACGTCATGCGACATTAGCTCCTAATGTCGGAGCGTTTGTCGGACCAGTGTGAACCCGGCCTTACTGTCTATCATGTCATGCACATGACACTGATTTGATGATTATTCACATCCTTGCACGTTTGTGAGATCTCTATAGAGACTATAGAGACAGAATTGTTGTGTTTTTGAATCATTTGTTGCAAAGACATTTTTTCATTTATGCCATATTTGCTATTAGCACTAACTCACATACATTGGTGATAATGTTATGTTTATTCACTGTTGAGACAGAGTTCTTATGTTTTGGAATTGTTTGCTGTAAAGACATCTTTTCATGCTTTATTTTCTATTAGCACTTACTCACCTACATTGGTGTTAATTTTATGTTTATTCACTATTTACATTCTATATTGCATTCAGCTTGCTTTATATTATGTTAGTTTATCATTAGCGCTGCACTTGTTCCATTTTCCATACCTTGTCACAAATTTTCAGTTTGTTGGTGCTGGCAGCTTTTTTGTTAGTTTCACCATTTTCGGCAGCGCAGTATTATACCCTCCTTTCTTTTAACATTATACAAAACAATTGGGCTAACTTTACTGTTTTTTATTTTTTAATTCATGAAACCGCTTTTTTTTTCCAAAAAAAGGCGTTTGAAAAATTATTGCGCAAATACCGTGCGAGATAAAAAGTTGCAATGACTGCCACTTTATTCCCTAGGGTGTCTGCTAAAAGAAATTATATATATATATATATATATATATATATATATATATATATATATATATATATATATATATATATATATATATATATAATGTTTGGGGGTTCTGAGTAATTTTCTAGCAAAAAAAAAGATTTTTACATTAAGAAGAGAAGTGCCAGAATAGGCGCAGTATGTAAGTGGTTAAAATTTGCATTGTTGAATGTGATCAAACTCTTATCTGATTTTGTGTGGTATAAATTCTGTGTGCATTTACAATAAAATCAGTTCCAGTTTGCACCTAAGCTAGTGCTGTCTTGTTCTTGGGTGCATGAACTATAATACCTGGTTCCTGGTTCCAGAGTGGAGGA
Organism: Rana temporaria; assembly: GCF_905171775.1. Lineage (NCBI taxonomy): Eukaryota > Metazoa > Chordata > Amphibia > Anura > Ranidae > Rana > Rana temporaria. Next base: position 391,103,982 of record NC_053491.1, read on the forward strand.
ATCTGTATATTGGCGGAAACACACCAGGCAGGGTTGGTGGTGGTCGATTACAATGTCTATGGACACACACAGCTTCGCTTGAAAGTTTCACATGCATGGGTGCCCCCTTACTATCTGTCTTGTTAAAGGGGCACTCAAAGTGGAGGTATAAATATTTTTGCACAGAGCAGGTAAGTATGACATTGTTTTATCTTTAATTGTAACAAATAATAATAAACCTTTAGTATCACTTTAAATAAGCAATGATGTTTGTTGTGTTCAATTCTTTTTTATTTTAATTACATCCAACCAAATGTATGAACAATTTAGAAAAAAAGTATGACCCTTCCTTTCATTTATATTCATTTCCCTGCTTAGGTCACTCTATTTGATCAGATAGTCTATCTGACTCCATTCCATTAAGTGCAGGAACTTGCTGCACAGAGAAAACCTAAAAAAAGGGAACATTTATTATTAAGAAATGCAAGGTTTAACTCGATGAAAGACGAGACTATGAGAAGGCCTAACATCTTTCTGAGTAAGAAAACAGGATAGATGTTTTTAAAAAAAGGAAGAAAGAGTTGAAGAGTTGTACCAGCAGTCAGCCATGAAATGGGTTGTAGCAGCTGATGGAGAGAAAAGCAGAGGAGCAGCATCCCAAGAGCTGCTGGAGGGAGCCAAGGTTATGGTGGGGGGAGGGTGAAAAAGCTTTCAACTTAAAGGGGATTCCAAAGCAACATCAGAGAAAAGTACAACTGTATCTTTCCTTTTCTTTCTTCCATTGAACGCTGTGAAAAATGGAATTTCTAAAATGCCAAATCTATTTTTTTGCAAGTGTTTTTCTTTATTTTTGTTTTTATTTTACTCTTTGTTTCTGTGTGGGTAAAAAGCATCAAATCTGACTGCTACAATCAGTCCCAGGAGATTTTGCACACTTTGCATTTTTATACCTCTGATTGCCCTGAGGTTTTAAATTTGAACAACTTCATGATTTTTATTCACTGACTTAGGGGGGAAAAAAGAGTGCTCTTTTTTTTTTTTACATAAAAAGTAATATGTTTTAAAATTAGTTATGGATTTTTATATATATATATATATATATATATATATATATATATATATATATATATATATATATATATATATATATATGTGTGTGTTTTGTGAATAGGAGAAATAGATTATGAAAAATATTTTTTTTATGTTGCAAGTACATTTTGAGCTGTGATGTGAACATATATATATTTTACAATATTTAAGGAAACATTATAAATTTGAATATATGCCTCATGTGGCAAACAGGAGTTAAATGATAAGTGATTTTTCTCTAGCAGATATTTTTCTTATGTTTGTATTCCTTTAGTAAGTTTAATTTGGAAGTGCCTCATAAATAAGAACAGCCATCTATGAGTGCCTCCCACGCACAAGCTCTACAATGAATACTCGCCAGTCCTTTGTTCCAGTGCACATGTAGAGCACAGAGGACTGCATTTCCCAGTGTGCCACTCTCTTTCTCTCCCTGTTTTGCAAAGTGCAATCTGACCTCTGATTGAGTCTAAACACAAATCTACAAGCTGAATGACTGAGATGACATGGAGAGTGGTTGTACTACTGCTTGTTTATATTTACTGAAGTCACGTGTTCCCAGCAACCTTCAGTGAATAATGGCCTGCAATAAAAGGAATTACAATTTCGGAGACATGGTCTATTGTAAGCCAATCCATTGTAACACAGAATTATATGAATAATAAAAATAATTATTTATTTTATGATAATTATGGTTATTTTTAACAATTTCATAAAGATTTAAATAAAAAAAATGTAGACACCACACAACCTTTTGATCTTTTCATGCTTTGATAGCATAATTCCTGTCTCCTAGACTCCTAGATCAGCTTTGTATTAATCTGTCAAAATAATAATAAAATCGAAATTAATATTATACAAAGAAATGATACATTATGATTATTATAAAAGAGTTATAATAATACAAATAAAAAAAAATACTAACCTTAATGATCACATCATTTATCCATGCCTGTTTGGTTTTCTCTGCAAAGCAGTGTAATGTGCCGTGATCATATGCAAAGTGCTGGTAACCCATAACAGCAGATCAGATCTGATTATCTGATTCTGTTACAGAAAAGTGGAATCTGATTAGTTGCTTTGGGCTACTTTATTTTCCACATCATTCCTGGTCCCTCAGAAAAAAATGATATATATATATATATATATATATATATATATATATATATATATATATATATATATATAAAATTGATAGATAGAGTATCTATCTATCTATCTATCTATCTATCTACTGTGTATATGTATATATATTTATATACGCACAATGTATATACACACCCGTTTTAATAATATGAGGAAAGAAGGACCCTAGCCAATCATATAGGCATATATGACTCCAAAGTCAAAGGCCTAGATTCACGTAGGAGATACGACGGCGTATCTCTGAGTCTGAGGCGTCGTATCTTGGCGCCTGATTCAAAGAATCAGATATGCCAGAATTTGTATAAGATACGACCAGCGTAAGTCTCCTACGCCATCGTATCTTAACTGCATATTTACGCTGGCCGCTAGGGCGTGTACGCTGATTTACGCCTAGAAATATGTAAATCATTTCTTGTGAAAAAAAAGAAATATGTAAATCAGCTAGATAAGCCAAATCACGAACGTACGCCCGGCTGTCGCATTACAGATACGCCGTTTACGTTAGGATTTTGCCGGTGTAAAGTTACCCCTGCTATATGAGGCGCAGCCAATGTTAAGTATGGACGTCGGGCCAGCGTCTAATTTTCCGTCGATTACGTCGTTTGCGTAAGTCGTTCGCGAATAGGGCTGTGCGTCATTTACGTTTAATTCGAAAGCATTGGCTTTCTGCGGGTAAATTTGGAGCATGCGCACTGGGATACTTTCAAGGACGGCGCATGCGCCGTTCGTAAAAAGCATCATTTACGTGGGGTCACAATACATTAACATAAAACACACCCACATGTTCCATATTTGAATTAGTTGGGCTTACACCGGCCTATTTACGCTACGCCGCCGCAACTTTGCTTTGAGAATACTGCACTTGCCTGTCAAAGTTGCGGAGGCATAGCGTAAATAGGATACGTTACGCCCGCTCGCAAATACGCGCTCCCTACGAGAATCTGGCTCAAAGTGTCTAATGGAAATCCTGTTGTTACCCATAACAATACTTCAGCTTTTGTCCTTCATGCTTTCATATTGTTCATGTAACAGAAAACTAGGAATCTGACACAGGAAGACCTTTGGACATCTTCAAATACAAGGCCTGAAGTAATCAACAACACTATGGAGACGCATCTTGCAGAGATCATGAAGCAAAGCCAAAGAGTGCTGCTCACGCATACCACGTCACACAAACACACACACAGGTGCTTCTTTTGATACCTTCAGATCAAAAAAGCATTTTTTGACCTCCTTTATTAGAAGTGAGAGCCACCTTGCCAGTTGAGGAGACACTTAACTGGGCACATTGGTGGCACCATTGGTAGAAGAGTGTGATGGAAGAATCAGGGGTAAGATCCTGAACACGAATAATTTAGTTTAATTTTGTCACTGATATTTATCACGTGTTTATTAAATTGTCTATGGAATTCTTTGGACGTTTTTTACTTCTGGATGCATTTGTGCACATTATCTGATCCATTTTAGGGATATATATTTTTATTATGTATGATTGTTGTTATAGTGGAGTGCTTCACTGTATTATCTATTTATATAGACAGCATTGTCACTAATTTATTAGCACTTTTATCTTGCAGCACTGGGGTCCCCGATGTCTATGCTATAGGAATGTTTAAAAAAATACAAAGACCAATTACAACTGAAGTTGTACCTGTAGAGAAGCAAGTTAATGCCTGCATCTCCTATTGCCACTACAATTCAGAAAAGTCTTCTGCACAAACTGTAAAAGTTCTTCTGCACAAAAGAAATGAGTCCCTAAATTTCTGGACAGTTTAGATGGCTTAGTCAGACAAATAAAATACTATGTGATCAATCCCTTTTTTGTGACAAACTATTTATTATGAACGCTGCAACACAAGAGATTAGCAGTAGCGGCTGAGCAACAGATCTTCAGCAATTGCACAATGCTGAAATTTAACCATGTAGTATAAACTAATTGCAATTAATACCCTTCCTTCTAGTCTATGGTGGACTTGAATAAAATAGATGAATCGCTTAACTGCTCTTTTAGGCAACTGTTAGGCAAGTTTTCTTGATCAAGTTAAAATTAATCTCTTGAGCTTTTTATCCTAATGTCGCGTACACACGATTGAAAATTCCGACAAGAAAACTGTGGATTTTTTTCCGACGGAATGTTGGCTCAAACTTGTGTTGCATACACACAGTCACACAAAATTCTGACCGTCAAGAACGCAGTGACGTACAACGATACAACGAGCTGAGAAAAATTAAGTTAAATGATTCTGAGCATGCGTTAAATTGATTCCGAGCATGCATGTTTTTTTGCATGTCAGAATCACATACAGACGATCGGAATTTCCGACAACAACTTTTTTTGCTGTCAGAAAATTTGAGAACCAGCTCTCAAATTTTCGCTGTCGAAATTTCCGACAGAAAAAGTCCGATGGGGCCTACACGCGGTCGGAATTTCCAACCAAAAGCTCACATCAAACTTTTCTAGTTGGAAATTCCGACCGTGTGAAAGCGGCATAACAGGCAGCCAGTAAATTTCTGCTGCTGCACTAAACATTGACTTCTGCACTAGGATACCTTTTTCAGAATTTTTTTTTTGCCAGAATCCCAGAGAGAGGCAATATCACATACTACATATCACAAAATGCAAATAAGGCCAAGTGAAAGTAATGTGACATAACCAACAGGTAATGATCATATTACAGAGCGTGATTATGTACTTTATATGTGCTAAGGTCATGTTGGAGGTTAGAGTCGTGGAAACGGGAAAGGAAGATAAAAGGGGCAGTAGGAAGTCTTTTGATTTTAATTGATTTTAATTGAGTGGATAATAGATAGGGGTTGAGGAGGGAAACATGGGTAATATGGGGTTCAGGGAAGCCTACAGTGGAGAGAAGGGATAGAATAAGACGGAACTGGACTCAAACAGTGATGACAACTTATGGATAAAATTTCTTATTGTCTATGAGGGGAACACGTTCATGACCTGCCTCCCTGTGGTATTCCTTCCACCTCTTCCATTGACTATCACTCTAGCCCCCAGCTGACTACATACCACCTCCGGGACGGCACAGAGGTTTCCCACTTCATCCTCCTACCTTGCCTACGGATCCAACAAGCCATTACCATTAACGGCAATTACTGACAGGACCCTTCCATCTGATGACAAGCATGGTAACACAGTCACTGGGACTTGGTGGTAGAGACTGGCTTTCTGGGTTGACACATCTCATGTAAGTTTTTACCATTGATGTTTAAATAAACGACCTCTTATAAATGGAATTTTTTAGAGGCTATCCATATGCAAATTGAGAGATGGTTGCCTTCTTCTACATCCATATTAAGCTACACACCTGGGTCTAAGCGCTTCATGGAACATTTTGCTGCAGCTCTTTTTTGACACCCCCTCCCAGGAGTTATTCCCAGCACCTAAGATCCACAGGACTCTCATCCCCTTTCCCTGCATAGGTCTCAATAGCAGGCGCCTGATCACTTTTGTTGTTCTTCTGCCATTGTCTACGAATAGCAGCTGATTGGTCACAGTGACCTTTGCTGCTCTTTGTTTTATACCAGTATCTTTCCTTTCAATATAGAAAGTATATACAGGTCAAGAGTTTCAGGGGCACCCTACATAGTGGTGCCAAAGGAAAAGCAACTTTCTAAAAGCAGTTTGCAATGGACATGCCCATATTTCTATCAAGACATGTTCACTTTAATGCAGAGCTCCAGGCAACAATAGTAATCCCAGTATCAAAGTTGTATACCCAACAAATATTTGTCCTATTCAAGCAGCTGCAAGCATCCTCTATATGCACATTTAAACATCATACTTCAAATCCCAGCAATGGTTCCCATCTGTTTGATGGATGACTGTAGAATAAAAAAACAGGGTCTAGATCAGCTGTTTTAGTCACCTCTCCTCCTCTAACTTTCTCACTGGATAATAAAGCCAAAATAATAAAACTGGTGAGGTCATCTCTGTGTACATTACATTTGAAAGCATGTTCATAGAATTTTACTCTGTACCAACCCCCAATAGTGCCCTCTTTCAGTACTGACCTTCCTTCCATCTCTCCATCTGCATGTTACTGGACAGAAGCCAGTATAAATGAAAATTTTGTAATATATTGTTAGGGGCTTCAGACCTGCACCTATCTCTGCACAGGCCATACCAGTTTCTCCACAGTCCGTTGTTCTCTCTCCTTGGAATGCTGGTGCCAGTTTTCAATCTGCTTTGATTGGCCAGTGGTGGCGACCCCCCTCAGGCAGCATCCTCATTGCTAGGCTTGTACTGCTTTGCTTCCTCTGTCTTGATTGGCTGTGAAGCTGTGAAGCTGTGGCACACAATTTAAGCATCGCAAGCTCAGGACTGCTGCTGTTGCATGACCCCAGGCCTTGAATGATCCTTACCTGCATAGAGTTAATTTTACAGATTGATGCCTGACCTGACTTATTGCCTGGACACTGATTACTCTACTGATTGCTGCCTGCTCTTTGGGCGGAACATTGGCTGTTCACCCGTTCGACGAACACCCAAATTATCGGAGCATTTGACTGTTTGTTCGGCCCACCGAATGACCACAATGCACTGCTCCGCTGCACAAGTGCATTGGAATCCCTGATTGGCTGGAGTAATGAAAACTTTGCCCAATCAGGGCACAGAGCACTGTCAGAGCCATGATTTGACACTGTCATGATAACTCTATCCAATCATGGCTCATTGCTTTTAGTCCTGCCTCACACTATAAAAGTATTCTTTCAATTACGGCATAGAGAGAGAGTGCTAATAGACAGTTAGTGTGCTATTGTGTTCTATTCTGACTTTATTGTCAGTGTAGAATATCAGTTTAATGTGAATCTGTAATAGTTCAGTCAGTGTAAATATAGTGACCACCGTTCATCTTTACATTAGTGTGAACCTAGTGATAGTTCAGCCAGTGTGAGTGTAGTGACCACCATTCTTCTTTACATTAGTGTGAATCTAGTGATAGTTCAGTCAGTGTGAGTGTAGTGACCATTTAACACAGTATATTTCAGTGCGTTACTGCAAGTTTAACACAGTATATGTCATTGCATTACGTGCCATTTAACACAGTATATTTTTGTGCGTTACTGCAAGTTTAATCCAGTGCGTTATTGCAAGTTTAACGCTGTATATTTAAGTATGTTACTGCAAGTTTAATGCCATATATTTCAGTGCTTTACGTGGCATTTAATGCAGTATATTTTTGTGCGTTACTGCACATTTAATGCAGTATACTTCAGTGCGTTACTGCAAGTTTAAAGCTGTATATTTCAGTGTGTTACCTGCCCTTTAATGCAGTATGTTTTAGTGTGTTACTGCAAGTTTAACGCAGTATATTTCAGTGCATTACTGCAAGTTTAATGCCATATATTTCAGTGTGCTAGTGCATGTTTAACGCAGTATATTGCAGTGAGATGTGTCTGTGTAGTGAGTACCCAAGTTAAAGTGCACAAAACACCACTTTCCATTGATTAAAGTGCATCCACGTACACATTTCCACATTAGGCACCCCCCCCCCCCATCATGTCTGGAAGGACAATGAGGAGAGGCAGACATTCCCATAGTACTGTGAGGGGGCCAGCAGTGTATGTGTCCACAGGCAAAGGTGGACATGGTCAGTCCTCAGGCGGGGCATAATTTTCTCTGTTTAATGATGTTGCCCGTGCTATCCAGCTACAGCATGCAGAGAAGGTGGTAGACTGGCTTACTAAACCATCCTCTTCCTTGGACACCTAAGTAGAGAATAGTGCGCAGTCCACTGCAGATGCCAGAGTGGCTAAACCTGCCTCCTTGTACTCACTACACCACCAGCTGTAGACTGTAGCTGGCAAATTTATCAGCCCCATCTGCTGCCCGGGCGTCGGTGGTCCAGCGTCTAAAAGCAAGCTTGTCAAAGCTGCTGGCTCTACAACTTCTGCCTTTCCGTCTGGTGGATTCTGCCCCCTTGTGCGAATTTCCAGAATGTGCTGTACCAGAATGGCAGGTTCCCGGACGCTAATTATTTTCACGTAAGGCCATTCCAGCTCTGTACCATCACGTGGAAGGTAATGTTGTCTCAGGACCCGCTTCCTGATTGACCAGGAGGAGAAACAGGAAGACATTAGTGAATTTTAATTCGCTAATGTCACACAACTGCGCCCTGAGCCCACCCTTTTCTTAAGCCAATTAGAGCCTCAGGCTCTAATCATGTGCTTCAAAAAAAGGAAAAAAAAAAACATTGAAATCCATGCGTCCAGCACCCTGCATGTAGATTAGGGGCCAGGCGCATGGATTAGGGGGGGGGCGGCGCCCCTAATGGAGCGGCCGCCACTGGCTCATATAATGCACTCAGTAGCTCATGAGTCTTGCAGGAACAGTAGATTTCATCATCACAATTTTGGTGCTGGTATCTTCCAAAGTAGAGGATTTAGTCTTTTGAGTAAAGGATCCTAGTACAGAAAAATGAATATGCAAATGAGGGGTCACATTTAGTTTGGGAAGGGTTAGTATTATGATTTGTTCACACTAGAGATATAACATTTCTAGAAATGTTGAAGCCAGTAGCAAAAAAATATATTTTTCCCCTGTTTTTTTTTTTTTTTTTTAATATAAATTTTTGGAAGAAAAAAATCAGTGTGGAGTAATAATGTAAAATCAGGAAAAAAAATAATCAATGTGAAGTAATTTTGTAAATTGGAATTTGTTTTGTTATACTGGGGACGTGAAATGCAGTTTATGTAAAAGTATTATGCTTGAAATAAAAGTAAAGCTTATTCAGTAAATTAACTAAATTTACTTTTTAAAATTGTATGGAATAACAAGAACTGTAAGGCCCCATACTCACGACCAAACATGTCTGCTGAAACTGGCCCGCAGGCCAGTTTCAGCAGACATGTTTGGTCGTGTGTGGGCGCGAGCGGGCCGAATTCCAGCAAACATTTGCCCGCCGGGCCTTTTCCCAGCGGGCAAATATTCCTGGACTTGTTTTAAAACAGCCCGCTGGAATTCAGCCCGCTCGGACATGTACGGTCGTCAGTACAGACCTACCGTACATGTCCAGGCGCCCGCCGTCCCTCGCATGCGTCGAATGACTTCGACGCATGCGTGGAAGCATTTTAAAGGCGGGCCGCCCACGTCGCCGCGACAATGACGCGATCGACGCGGCGACACCGCGGACACGCCCCGCGTATTGTTTACGCGCGGACTTCTGTACGATGGTGTGTACAACCATCGTACAGAAGCCCTCTGGCAGACATGTATGGTGAAAACGGTCCGACGGACCGCTTTCACCATACATGTTTGTCCGTGTGTACCCGGCCTAAAATGCAGTGTTTAAAATGCACAGTCGCCTATAAAAAGGAAAGAAAGTGTTTGGCGGTGATGCATCCTTTTTCACTTTACGTTTGTGTAATTGGGATGAAGACAGATCCACTGTAGCCCTGGCACCCGCAGCTGGCAGTGGGGATTTTAGTTTCCCTTGAGCAATAACCCTTTCTACTGCATCTCAGAACACTCAAACTTGTGCAAAACAAACATAATCAATGTGAAAATGCAAACAACATCTGCCCTCATTCACAGTCTTCACAGCAAGAAAAAAAATGATGTTTTGCCGGTCCATGTACAACTGTGGAAAAGGATTAGCCATATTTTGTGCAGATGGGAATAAAATTCATCTCTAATCATATTAAGGAAAACAGGATTCAAAGTTTATATAGATTGCAAAAGCTAAAACATCAGAAACAAGTTATCTCTTTTACAGCACAATAAGTGCTGAAGCTTAATAATCCACACAAACACATTTTTTTTCCATTGAAAACAATTTAAAGCTACAAGGACTAATGCCACCTGGTTGAATAAAGGAAAATTTATTATCATACTTACCGTAATTTTCCTTTCCTGATGGACTCCATGGCAGCCTACGTGTGGGTTAATCCCGCCTCCTCTCCATTGATAGGACCTCATACCCATAAAGATTTACTCACCGCCCAGTACTGGTGTTCCGTAACTATCCCGACTCCATTATTTCAGGGTGGGAACTCCGTCTGCCATGGAGTCCATCAGGAAAGGAAAATTACGGTAAGTATGATAATAAATTTTCCTTTTTCCTGACTGACTCCATGGCAGCCTACGTGTGGGAAATAACTAGCCAGACCACACGGGTGGGTATGCTGAACAAAAAATAAATTTTAATTTGTCCCGTCAACTGACAAAACTGATAAACCAAAATTCACAGAGGAAAGAGATGCAGGCTCAACACAGTAATGAGACATAAAGGTATGTATAGAAGACCAAGAGGCCGCTCTGCAGATGACATCTGGAGCCACATGACGAGCTGCCGCCCAGGAAGCTGCCATCCCTCTGGTAGAGTGAGCTGTCACCGCTTGCGGGGGAGCCAAGCCCTTCGCCCTGTACGCCTGCTGAATTGTCTGAACGATCCAGGCCGCGATTGTTCTGGCAGAAGCCTTTTTCCCCTTGTTACTGCCTGAGTGCAGGATGAACAAATGATCTGAACGTCTAAAGGGGGACGTCATCTGGATGTATTCAGAAAGGATCTTGCCCATGTCTAGAGGGTGAGTCTCATTGGAATCCGAAGACCTGAAGGTAGGAAGGACAACTTCTTGATTCTCATGAAAGACAGAAGAAACTTTCGGATTTGAACCCAGCATGGGTATCAAAACCACCCGATCCGGGAAGAAGGTCAGGAATGGCTCCTTGTGACCCAGGAAACCAATCTCCGACACTCTTTTGGCCGAGGTGATAGCGACCAAGAATGCTACTTTAGCTGAAAAGTCCTTTATAGAGGACGGGGAGGGCCCCGACGTACTGAGTCCACTCAGAAAATCCAGGACTAGTGGGAGATCCCACTTGGGAAATCTTGGCCTCCTTTGAGGTTTCAACCTTGATGCCCCTCGAAAGAATTGTTTAACTAGTGGGTGAACTGCCCACGAAATTCCAGAGAAGGCCGACAGAGCCGAGATTTGAACTCTCAGTGAACTCACGGATAAGGGAAGATCTAACCCTGTTTGGAGAAAACTCAATACATCTTGGATTTCTGGATTCCTAAAGGACCTGCCTGAGACCGTAGAGAATTCCACAAACTTAGCCCAAATTCTTCCATAGACTTTATTCGTGCTTGCCCTTCTCGAGCTCATCAGCGTGGAGATCACTCTAGAGGCGCACCCAAGGGATTCCAGCCTCTCCCTCTCAAAAACCAGACCGTCAGTTTCATCAGAGCCGGACAAGGGTGTAGGAGCGAACCCTGAGAGAGAAGGTCCGGTCTGACTGGTAGAGGTACTGGGTCCCGATAGCTCAGTTGGACCAGGAGAGGGAACCATGGCCTGTTCGGCCAGTAGGGAGCCACTAGTGTCACCTCGACCTCTTCTGCTTGAAGTCTCTGTAGAAATCTCAGAATTACTGGGATCGGGGGAAAAGCATATGCCCTCTGGAAACTCCACCGATCCGTCAAGGCATCTGTCCCGATCGCCTGACTGCAATGACCTCTCGAGTAGAACTTCTCCATCTTGGCATTGTGCTGTGAAGCAAAAAGATCTACTTGGGGACTGACTCCCAGAGACAAGATCCATTGGAACGTTTGAAAGTGTAGAGACCACTCGTTGATGTCCACCTGAGTGCGAGAAAGAAAGTCTGCCTGGGAGTTCTGTACTCCGGGAATAAAGACTGCTGTCAGGTTGACCAGGTTTTCCTGTGCCCACTTCATGATGGGTTCGACTTCCCGTAGAAGAGACGAACTCCGTGTCCCTCCTTGCCTCTTGACATAGGACACTGCTGTGGTATTGTCCATCCTCAACAGTACTGACTCTCCCTTCAGGAGTTGGGAGAAGGACTGGAGGGCACACCAGGCTGCTCGAAGTTCTAGGATATTCGAGCCCGGATTGCGGAGGCGAGCACCCCATCTGCCCTGTGCCATGTTTGTACCACATAGGGCCCCCCAGCCGTAGCCACTGGCATCGGTCGTTACTGTGACCCAGGAGACCGGGGCGATGGAGTGGCAGTTCCGTAGATTTTTTGGCTGAAGCCACCAAAAGAGGCTGCTCCTCATGGAGGATGAGATGCGAATCTGCTGATTCTTGTTGCCTGATTTCCACTGCTTGAGGAAGCCGGACTGGAAGGGACGTAGTCTCCACAATGCCCATTTCACCATGGGGGTTGTGGAGACCATTGTTCCGATGATCTTTAGACACTGGAATGCCTTCAGGTGGTGCGTGTCTAACGCTCGAGAAATCCTCTCTTGAATCACCGGGATCTTTTCCATCGGAAGAGAGATTGTTTTCTTCACTGTGTCGAACTGGGCCCCCAGATATACTAGGCACTGAGTTGGTTCCAGATGGCTTTTCGCTAAGTTCAGGAGCCAACCGAATTCGGACAGGATCGAGATTACCTGATCTCTTTGCTTTAAGAGCTGTGTCTTGTCCTGGGCTAGGACAAGGAGGTCGTCTAGATAATGATAAAGTCTTATCTTTTTCAGTCTGATAAGGGCCACTACAGCCAACAGGGTTTTGGTGAAGACTCGTGGTGAGGTTGTCAGCCCAAAGGGTAGGCACACAAATTGAAGGTGTTCTTGTCCAACGTGGAACCTGAGATATTTCTGTAGCTCGATTGCCACCGGAACGTGGAAATAAGCGTCCTTCAGATCTATCGAGATCATCCAATCGCCTGGCTGTATGGCTCGCTGGATTGTTGACAGGGTTTCCATCTTGAACCTTCTGTGTTTTATAGATTTGTTTAGATAGGTCAAATCTATGACTGGACGCCAAGCACCGCTTTTCTTCTGCACCAAGAAGAGGGGGGAGTATACTCCATGAAACTGTTCGTCCTTTGGGACGCAAACTACTGCTCCTTGGGATTTGAGTAGATCCACATAGGTTAGAAGGACCTGTCTTTGTTCCGCTGATCTTGGGAGAAGGGTGGAAATGAACCTTGGAAGAGGAATGCTGGAGAACGACCATGCGTGGCCTGATGTTATTGTCTTGATGACCCAAAAGTCCGTGATCGAGGCCGCCCAAACGTGCCGAAAGAGGAGCAGTCGAGCTCCCACCCGATCCGCCTGGGCGGGCGTTGTCTCAAAAGGACTTAGCCTGATCGCGTCCACTCGACGCTTGGTTAGAAGGCGCTGGTTTACGAAAAGATGCACGGCCTCTACCCCAGTTTCTTCTGAAGTTACCGCCAGGTCTGTAGGCGCGAGCTTCTCTAGTGCGGTCCGGGCTATACCTTCGGAATTGAGGTTTCTTCTTACCGGACTGACGCCTATCCTGGGGGAGAAAACCTGATTTACCACCTGTAGCTTTAGAAATGGCGTCATCCAGCTTGTTGCCAAACAGGGATGATCCCTCAAAGGGAATCTTACACCAATTTTGTTTGGACGATGGGTCGGCGACCCAGGGGCGCAACCACAAGGCCCTTTTGGCTGTAACAGAGGACAGCATAATTCTTGCCAATAGGCGAATTAAATCAACGGATGCCTCCCCCAGAAAGGCAACTGCAAGTTTAAGTTCTGAAGTAGCAGAACTTCTGGCCAGCTCTTCCGAGACACCTTTAAGGAAGGAGTCCACATTTTCCGTCCAGGCCTCCATTGCTTTGGATAAAGCTGCCAAGGCCAAAGCAGGTTTGCAGGCTGTGCCGGCCAGACCGTAGATTCTTTTGAGGTCTTGATCCATTCTCCTATCAAGACCGTCCTTGAAAGATACTGAATCAGCCAGTGGCAGTGTAACATGTTTGGCAAGTCGTGTCACTGCTGCGTCTACCACAGGAATATTCTCCAGGTGTTTAACGTCATCTGCTTTGAAGGGATACAGTCTGGAGGCCTTGTTGGCCATAGAGGACCTCTTGTCTACTCTACTCCATTCTTCTTCAAAGATGCCCTTTAGTTCGGTTAACAACGGAAAACTTGGGCGTTCCTTCCCCAGGCGTTTAAAATATTTCTTTTGCTTAGCTGGAGAAGTAGGTTGCTCTTCCCATAAGAGAGCCTCTTTGATTGCCTTGATAAGTGGTGTCACTTGGGAGAAGTCGAATTCCAGACTCTCCACATCGCTTTCCAGTTCACCCTCCTGGGAATCTGGGGAAGCAGCGCGAGGCTGGGAAGGACCAGGATCCTCATGGACCTCAATGATTGGAGAACCAGACCTGATGGTACCGGTTTGACTTTGTGTGTGGGAGACATTTTCTCTCAAAGATTTTTGCACCACACGTTCCACAAGAGACTCGATACGACGATCTTCAGTCTCCTTTTCCCCAACCGCCCGGGCGTAGCATCGGTCACATAATGATTTGCCCTCCGGGACGTAAGTGTCACATCCCCAGCAAGCTCTGTGATCAGAGCGGCTATCGTGGCGGTGGGAGCGGTGTCTGGAGGAGGAATGGGAACTTCTCCTCTGATGGGAAGATGAAGATAGAGATCTTCGTTTACTCTTTGATTTGGATTTAGAAGATGAATGTTGATGCGGCCTGGCAAGGTCTGCGGATTCGATAACGGCATAAGGATCAGGACCGGAAGGGCTGAGAAAAAAACAAATATATATAGGGGAAATAAGTCAGACAATTATATAAAGTGAGACTTCCACCCCTACGCCCCCCCTCACCCGCACATACCTTGTGCGTGAGGGCTGGCCACCTGTAGACGGTGACTGGTCCATAGTGTCTTGGACCTGCATAGTACTGTGAACAGCGGAAGAGATCCTAAGGTGCCAGATGAAAAATAAAAATATAAGACACTGCCCCTTTAAGAAGGGGAAACATTTTCCAAATGCCATAGAGAAAATATAATTTAAACAATTGCTATGCAAGGAAAAAACAATACATTAAGAAAATTAATTAATAATATGCAGTACCTAAAATCATCTCTAAACAATGCATGAGAAGGAATAGCAGGTTTGGGATCCATGCCTAAACATAGGCATAACCCTCACACTAACCTGGCACAGATCACAGTGTCAGCTGCTCGCCTGTCAGGAAAAACCCCAATGTACACAGGCGAGCAGCTGATTTTAAAATCCCCGCCGATGACGTCAGACGCTGTCCACGTACGCGCCTGCGCAGTGGTGAATGACTCAACGGCGCCTGCGCGGCCGCCGCGAGTCTCGTCCGACTGCGCATGCGCGAACCAAGCCTCGCTCTGAGAGAGGGCATTGCGCATGCGCGAAGGGCTCTGATGCTCACACCAGGAAGAGGAAGAAAACGGCGCTGGAACGCAGGAGCGCTCCAGCCGCCATACAGGCAAAATACACAAACAAAACGATATACAACACATAGGTGACTGCCATGAGTAAAATAAGACCTTGCCAGCCAGAAGTCCGGATCTTCAGCACACACAGCAACAACCACACAGCGGAGGGGAAAGTTGCTGCAAAGCTCTCCACCCGCCCATGGCTGGGATCCGAGCTGCACCGCTTAAAGTGTGCTATCCTTTTTCCAAGTAAGTCTTGAACAACTCTGTATTTCCTTGATCCATGGAGGAGGACAAAAAAGGAACACCAGTACTGGGCGGTGAGTAAATCTTTATGGGTATGAGGTCCTATCAATGGAGAGGAGGCGGGATTAACCCACACGTAGGCTGCCATGGAGTCAGTCAGGAAAAGGCCGCATACACACGGTCGGTCAAAACCGATGGAAACGGACTGAAGGACCATTTCATCGGTCCAAACCGATGGTGTGTGGGCCCCATCGGTCAGTTATCCTTCAGTCAAAAATTTTGGAACTTGCTTTAAAATTTAACCGATGGACGCCTAACCGATAGGTCAAAACCGACGGTTAGTATGCAAAAGCATCGGTTAAAAACCCGCATATGCTCAGAATCAAGTCGACGCATGCTTGGAAGCATTGAACTTCATTTTTCTCAGCACGTCGTTGTGTTTTACGTCGCCGCTTTGGACTCGATCGTTTTTTAAAACTGATGGTGTGTAGGCACATCAGACCATCAGTCAGCTTCATTGGTTAAGCGATAGGTAGGGTGAAGCAAGATGTCGGCGACGGCATCGAATGTGACGAGCGCATGCTCGTCGTACGCGATGACGTCACCGCCTTCTTGCCTTTCAAGAGAACCGCGTTTTTTTTAAAAGGTCAGTGTGTACACTCGGGCGGCAAGAGTTTCTTGCCAAGAATCTCGTCGGGAAAAAACGTTTTTTTTCCTGACGAGATTCTTGCCCGAGTGTACGAGGCCTAAGTCATTTGAATGTTTTATTGCTCTGATTTGCTACATAATACATACAAAGTGCCTAATAGTTTTATTGTGGGATGTTGAATCTAGTTTCTCCTGCGACTTGTTGTGAACGCTGTTATGCTATTACATTATAAATGAGATTTAGAAACAAGTAAGGAACTTGACCATAAACAAAGTGGATGTTTGATGCAGTTTGGAGAATTACCGTCTCTGTAAATAGAGAATGTTTCCAGGTGTCACCGACTTGTCACATCACTGCTGGAAAGCTGTCACTTGCCTTCCTCCACCTGACTTTCACTCGCATTAGAATAAACCTGATGTATTTATAGCCTCTGCAATATTGTACACATCAACTCACTGAGAATGGGCATTATGTATGAAAAGTGCTTCTTCAAAAGGAAAAAATAAAAAATATGTCAGCCACAGCAACCAACAAATCCTCTTCCAACTTTCTGTGCAGAAAAGCAAACAAACAAAATGGACAGATAAAATGAACAAGAAGTTTACATGTAAATAAGAGGGGGGAGTTTTGGGACTTTAACCACTTCAGCCACGGAAGATTTGGCTGCTTAACCTCCCTGGCGGTATGATTATTTCAGAAAAAAGGTGCTGAAAGCGGTACCATTATTTGCAAGGAAATTTGGCGTTTTATACTGTAGGCCTGTAATTTTTAGGAATAACTCACTTAAATCTGACCAAACAAGAGTCTAATAGGCATCCCTGGGTATGACATTTTTTTAAAAACAAAATTATAAATTATAATAAAATAAATAATTATAAATAATTATAACAAATAATAATAATATAATTCTAATAAAAAATATTCAATAATGTAATCAACTCAAAATCACTGAAATTTGCTCAGTTGCAGAATTGTTGCTGTCATTATTTTATTTTTTTATGGTGAATTTTCCCACAAATCGCTATCCCACAATTCTGCAAGTGATTATAATTTATTATCGCTGTTTTCTAGCTGCTCTAAAACCATTTTTGACATAAAGGGACACTTTTGGTTGCTATGGACAATATACAGTTTGCAGGGAGAAAGAAAAGTTTTCATTATATAAAAGAACATGAAGGGCACTGGGCAGACCACTAGGAACAAGGGGGGGGGGGGGTGTATTTTTTACATACAGTACTGTAATCTATAAGATTACAGTATACTGTATGTATAGTGTTTGTTTACTTTTTTTAATTTGGTGCCGATCTCCGCCCCCGTGCGTCGTAACGTCGCAGGGAACGGAGATCGACGGCACACGGGGACACTGTGTGAATCGAGCGAGGTTCCGCTCGCTCACACAGCGCGGTGGCATTGCTGGATCCAGGAACAAGGTAAGCCAGCGCGCGCTGCAGGCTCTACATAGCTACCCTGAGCGTGAGTCACGCTCGGGAATACCGCCAGGGGGGTTAATGACCAGGCCATTTTTTGCGATACGGCACTGCGCCGCTTTAACTGACAATTGCACAGTCATGCGATGTTGTATAATAAAAAATTTGACGTCCTTTTTTCCCACAAATAGAGCTTTCTTCTGGTGGTATTTTATCACCTCTGCGGTTTTAATTGTTTGCGCTATAAACAAAAAAAGAGCGACAATTTTGAAAAAAAAGCAATATATTTTACTTTTTGCTATAGAAAATATCCCCAAAAAATATATAAAAAAACGAATTTCTTTCTTAGTTTAGACCATTATGTATACTTCTACATATTTTTGGTAAAAAAAATTGCAATAAGTGTATATTGATTGCTTTGCATAAAAGTTATAGCATCTACAAAATACGGGATAGATTTATGGCATTTTTATTGTTCATTTTTTAATTACTAGTAATGGCAGTGATCTGCGATTTTTATCGGGACTGCGACTTTATGGCGGACACATTGGACACTGTTGACACGTTGCTAGGCAGAACAGGGAAATGCCTTCTTTACATAGGCATCTCCCTGTTCTGCCTCTGTTAGCCGCAATTGCGGGCAGCCGGTGAACATCGAGTTTGCGGGACTCGTGGGCACGCTCCCGTGGCACGCAATAGGTGGCAAATTTAAAGAGACGTCAGCTTGGCAGCACATGAGAGGTAATAAATATTGATAAAATGTAATACAAGATATTTCCTATTAACAGGCATTGGTACACCATATGTAACAGAGCTGCTGTAAAAACAAAAAAAGATACACATGAATTTTGAATGTGTAAAATATATATATGGGCCAGTGAATAGGTAATGAGCCAGACTTGACTGAGCACCCAATGGAAACTCGATGCATTTCATGGCTATATGCCGTTCCTGGGTACAGAAATAAACTGTAAATACAAACGGAAGTTTACATGTGAATAGCTAAAAAAAAAGCAAAAACTAAAAAAATCAAGGAAAGACAGGGAAGATGGTGTTAAAGCTAAACTCCAACCTTCCATTCAGTCTTGTACTGATGTGCATGCCCCTCTCCTGTACAGAAATAGTTTACTCTGATTTCACTGCACACTGTGAGCTTCTCACAGAAACTCAAGCAAGTCAGATAGATCCCACCTTGGGTGGAAATCCACTTTAATTAAACAAGCTGAAGTTAGAATCTGGTTGGCTACCATGCACCAGATTTTGCACTCTTAAGTTTTAGTAAATCATCCCCATTAGATACAATTTAAAGTGGAGTTCCACCCATAAATATAACATTACATCAGTAGTTTTAAAAAAATGTCATTAGTCCTTTAAGAACATTTTTTTTTTTAGATGCCTTCAAAGTGTTGTTGCTAGGCAGAATAGTTAATCTTCCCACTTCCTGCACCTAGGTGCTTAAGCTTCCTAACCTACACCGCACAGACTCCTGGGAATGTAGTGGGTGTAACTTTCCTGGAGTCTGTGCACTCTCCAGTCTGCTTGTGCAGCACTGAGCATGTGCGAGATCTGCAAGGCTGAAATCCAGGAAGTCATACAGTCTGGCTTCATGATGCCCACACTTAAGATGGCCCCAGTCAATTTCTATTTTATAAAGTGTCTAAATGCTGTAACAACCTAACAAAACGGACCTTAGTTTACAGACTAACTTTACTAGAATACATTAAGCTTGTGTATTACAGGGGTATTTTTATATAAAAAGTGAAATTGTGGCCGGAACTCCGCTTTAAGGGCTTATGCACACTGCAGCTCAAAAAAAAAGAAGAAGCTGCTTTAACAGGCATTTGAGCTAGTGTCCCGCTGCATCCATCTATCCTTATCAAGTAAATGTCACTATTCGTTTTATTGTTTAAATCCTTACCTTTGTGAAGTCTCTTTCCTCTACTATGCCGGCGCCATTGTTCTTGTGGTCTTCCGCGTCTGCTACAGTGAAAACTTCCGCCCACACTTGCTTGCGATGGCTGTGATCCCGCGCGTGCACACTACGGCAAATATTCAAGCCTCTTCTTCGTTTCCGGTTACTATGGAAACGAAGAGAAGCTCTTCACAGTGTAACGCAGGAAGCTGTTATCCTCCTTCATACCTTGTGACATAAGGAGTCACAAGGTAAACATCCATGAGCCTCTGCGGGCGGAAGAAATAACACAGTAAACCATCGCGCGATGTCGGGGCTGACGTCAACAGCAGGAAATGACGCAGCCCCGACATGAACAGAGAAAATCCGGCATGGTCTCGGCTGGCCGGTCCAGCTATCAGACGGCGCTTGCGCGGAGTGACGTCACCACTCGGGATATCGGCGATATCACGAGAAGGAAGAAGGTAAGGAACAAAACAAACAGAGTGACGCATTGGGGATATAAAGATAAATGTGTAAATAGAAAGAGTGAAATTTGGGTTTACAACCGCTTTAAGTTACACCGCCGCAAAATCTCTACCTAAGTGCCCGATCCACAAAGCACTTACCTAGAAATTTTGAGCGGTGTAACTTAAATCCGTCCGGCGCAAGGCGTTCCTAATCTAATGGGGCGAGTCCCATTTAAATTTGGCGCGCTCCCGCGCCGGACATACTGCGCATGCTCCCGACGTTATTTTCCCGATGTGCTTTGCGCGGTTTTACGTTGCGCCGGGTTTTGAGAATCGCGACGGGCGTAAAAAAAAATAAAAGAGTTGCGGCGGGAAAAAATAAAAAAAAATGACAGCGACGCGGGATAGAAGGGTCTACTTTTACATGGTGTACTAAGTTTACACCTTGTAAAAGCAGCCCTAATTTTGCGACGGCAAACTAATACTTACGGAGAAAAAACGAAGCGTAAAAGCTTTGTGGATCTCCGTAAGTGCTAATTTGCATACCCGACGCTGGATTTTGACGAGAAATGCCCCCAGCGGCGGCTGCGATACTGCATCCTAAGATCCGACAGTGTAAGGCCCCATACACACGATAGAATCCATCCGCAGATAAATCCCAGCAAATGTGTTTCTGCGGATAGATTCTATGGTGTGTACACGCCAGCGGATCTGTTTCCGCGGAGAAATCTCCTCTGGGATGGATTCCAGCAGATCGGATATTTGCTGACATGCACAACAAATCCATCTGCTGGAATCCATTCCAACGGATGGATCCGCTCGTCTGTACAGACTTACCGGATCCATCCGTCCAAAGGGATTCCCCGCACGCGTCGTAATGATTTGACGCATGCGTGGAATTCCTTATATGACAGCGTCGCGCCGTCGCCGCGTCATAATCGCGGCGACGGCGCGACACGTCATCGCCAGAGGATTTCCGCGCGGATTTCAATGCGATGGTGTGTACACTCCATCGCATCGAAATCTGCGGAAATCTTTGAGAGGATTTATCCGTGGAAACGGTCCGCTGGACCGTATCCGCGGATAAATTCTCTCGTGTGTATGGGGCCTAAGTCCCTTACACATGTCGGATCTTCTGCCTATCTATGAGAAACTGATTCTGTGGATCAGTTCCATAGATAGAAACAGGGATACGACGGCGTATCAGTAGATACGCTGGCGTATCCCTTTTGTGGATCAGGCCCCTAATGTGTAACCTTTGGCTAAATATGATGCAGACAGTCAGTAGCATAAATACAGCAATCTTTGTCTTTCTGAATCCCCCCCATGTAACATAGTTGTATTGCCTGTTACTCCTGCCAGTGATTCTGTTATTTTTAAACTTATATTAATAGACCAAGCTGTCTGCCAAAAGCGTCAGTTAAAGGGTTAAGACAAATCATTTAAAGTTGAAATAAAGTCTGCAATACTTACCTCTCATACTCATGCAATACTTACCTTATACTTCAGTGGTCTGAGGTCCCTTGCAGGCTGACATCTTCTACTGGGCTTCCTCCGGGTGCTGGGCTGTGGCCTTCTTCAAAGTGTTAGCTTTACTTTGTTAGTCATTTAGAGTGCTTCTAAATATTTGTTTTTCAAAATGTACTGCCTTTTTTTCGTTTATCCACCAAAAAAATTAAAACCCTAGAGGGCATTAACCTCTTGCCGACCGTGCCATAACCGAAAGAAGGCTTTAGCGCAGTCAGATAATTCTGGGAGGGTGTACTATAACGTCCTACCAGAATCGTACGCACCCGGAAATGCCTGTGACCGTCGGGTCTTCCAGACCCGGCGTGTCACGGATTGAGGAAAAGGGCCGCTGTCATTGGCCATCCACGTGATCACTGCATCCAATGACGGAGTGATCACTTGTAAACAAACCAGAGCATATCCGGTTGGGCTCCTCCTCTCTCCTTACACCGACCGGTGCAGCAGCGCTGTGGGATGGATCTGAAGTGCCCACAGCGATGATCTGTGCCCATCCCTGGCTCAGCCATCCATTCCTGGCTCATCCATCCACATTCATGCTCAGCCATGCTCTGTCCCTGATTCATCCATCCTCATTCATGCTCCATCCCTGGCTCATCCATCCATCCATTCATAGTTGGCTCATCTATCCACATTCATGCTCAGCCATTCTCCATCCCTGGCTCATGCATTCACATTCGTGCTCAGCCATGCTCCATCCCTGGCTCATCCATCCACATCCATGCTCCATCCCTAGCTCATCCATCTACATTCATGCTCATCCATGTTCCATCTCTGGCTCATCTATCCACATTCATGCTCATCCATGCTCCATCCCTGGCTCATCCATCCTCATCCATGCTCCATGCCTGGCTCATCCATGATCATTCATTCCTATCCATGGCTCATCCATGCCACATCAGTGATTATCCATGCCACATTCATGCCACATCAGTTCTCATTCATTTCACATCCATGCCACATCAGTGATCATCCGTGCCACATCCATGCCACATCAGTGATCATCCGTGCCACATCCATGCCACATCAGTGCTCATTCGTGGCACATCCATGCCACATCAGTACTCATCTGTGCCACATCAGTGCTCATCTATGCCACATCCATGTCAAGTCAGTTCTCATTCTTGCCACATCAGTTCTCATCCGTGCCACATTAGTGCTCATCCGTGCCATATGCATACCACTACAGTGCCCATCAGTGCCTCAAAAAGGTGTAATAGGTAGTCAAATTAGATTTGTGTAGCCATGCCCCCGTACGGGTTGCTAAATGTTATGGTTCACTTGACACCCTGCCCAACCCAGCATCCATCTCTCAGGCACTCAGAGACGCAGACCAGTCCATAAGCTTTTTTTTTTTTTTTTGAGGGGATTAAACTTGGATTGGAAAGGGAAATTATGGGATGCCCAGAAAGATTCAGTGCAACTTGCTTGGGACTACTATATACACTCCTGTATACACACTCCTGTATATATACTCCAGTCTTCTCTCCAGCACAACTCTTGCTTAACCTCCCTGGCGGTATGATTCTGTCAGAAAAAACATGCTAAAAGCGGTACCATTATTTGCAAGGAAATTTGGCGTTTTATATTGTAGGTCTGTAATTTTTAGAAATAACTCACTTAAATCTGACCAAACAAGATTCTAATAGGCATCCCAGGTATGACATTTTTTTAAAAACAAAATTATAAATTATAATATAATAAATAATTATAAATAATTATAACAAATAATAATATAATTATAATAAAAATTATTCAATAATGTAATCAAATCAAAATCACTGAAATTTGCTCAGTTGCAGAATTGTTGCTGTCATTATTTTTTTTTTTTTATGAAGTGATTATAATTTATTATCGCTGTTTTTTAGCTGATCTAAAACTATTTTTGACATAAAGGGACACTTTTGGTTGCTATGGACAATCTACAGTTTGCAGGCAGAAAGAAACGTTTTTATTATATAAAATGACATGCATGACACAGGACAGACCACTAGGGACAGGGGGGGTGTGTTTTTTTTACATACAGTACTGTAATCTATAAGATTACAGTATACTGTATGTAATGTGTTTGTTTACT
Organism: Rana temporaria; assembly: GCF_905171775.1. Lineage (NCBI taxonomy): Eukaryota > Metazoa > Chordata > Amphibia > Anura > Ranidae > Rana > Rana temporaria. Next base: position 391,127,637 of record NC_053491.1, read on the forward strand.
TTTTTGAATTTGGCGCCGTTCTCCGTCCCCGTGCGTCGTAACGTCGCAGGGAACGGAGATCGGCGTCACACGGAGGCACTGTGTGAATCGAGCGAGGTCCTGCTCGCTCACACAGCGCGGTGGCATCGCTGGATCCAGGGACAAGGTAAGTAACTTGTGCCTGTGGATCTAGCGAGGCAAGCCCGAGTCTGACTCGGGGTTTCCGCTCGCAGCAGGAAAATCTAACCCCGAGTCAGACTCGGGAAGACCGCCAGGCAGGTTAAGACCCCTTTCCTTTCACTGCTCAAGCACTTCACTTGCTGCAGAACGTTACACCTCCAGACTAACTAGCACTGCATGGTTAGTCCTAACCCTGACTCAGCCAGGCCTCAATGGATTGCTTTTTGCAGGCCCCTATAGTGTAGTAAATATAAAGTTCTTGGTGTTAACTGTCCTCTACCCAGCTACTGATAACAGATAGCTCTCTTCAGGCCCTGTCAGACAGCCTGGCTGCAACAACCTCTCTCAACTGCCCTTCCCACAGTCCACACCTCTGGTTCTGCACCCATCACAAACTGCAAACTCCCTGTTCTCTCCGGTGTGCCTCCCCAGTCCTCCTGACTGTGCTACACTCACCAGCCCTCCTGGCTGCGACCACTTGTCCTCCCTGGAGTCTCTTAGCAGTGTTCTCTCCCGCTGTCCTCTCCATGCTCTCATGTGCCTCTCACCCAGGTTCTCTTCTCTCCTCCTGGATGCACCTGAGCCCTGGTCCAAGGTCACCGCCCCCCCCCAGACTAGGAAGCTCCTTGTGGGCTCCAACAGTTTCCACACTCTCTCACTCCAGCTATTTCACCTGACAACGACTTCCCAACTGGGCTGACCCTGGGTATTTAAGGAGGCCTGCCCCCTGACAATCCATGGTGGGGATTGGTCAAGGCTCCTTAAAAATACCCCAGGCAGCTTCACCTCTCCTCTCCTTCTCTCTTCCTAGCACCTTCTAGAAAGAACAGGGAGGTGACAGTGATGCTACCTGTGAGTCACCCAGCCCTGCCCAGAGCCACTCCCAGCTCAGAATGAAAAAAACAGACCTAGCCACCAGCTAGGCCTACCTACATTTTCCTACCCTATATACAAATCCTCACTCTAGCACCTACCTAACTAGAGGGTGCTACATTGGAAATGTATGTCCCTAGAACACCTGATGGTGCTATCTGCATGTTGGGCCTCTGTATGTGGCCAGACTGTGTAAATGCAGTAGAATGTATTTTAGGGTGTAATTTGTGGTATGCATATCCTGTGTGTGAGAAATAACCTGTTATTATGACAATTTTGTTAAAAAAAAAAAGAAAAATATTAATATTGCAAAGATTTGTGGGAAAAAATTACAACTTCAAAAAACTCACCATGCCTCTTACTAAATACCTTGGACTGTCTACTTCCTAAAAAGGTGTCATTTGGGGGGTATTTGTACTTTCTTAGCTTGTTAGGCCCCTTTCACACACGTTTTAATGGACTCCGCTTGCTCAGCAGGGATCACTCCATTGATCCCCGCTGAGCCAGCAGATAACAGGTCCATCTCTGCACACTGTGCAGGGACAGACCTGTCAGAGCTCTGCTCTCCTCTATGGGGGGGATTGGATGAAAACTGACCTCCTGCCCGTTTTCATCCAATCCGCCAGATGGATGGAAAATAGGGTTTCCATCCGTCTAGATTCAGCAGGTCGGAGTGGAGCAGGGGGATTAGGATGTCTCTGACATCCGTCGCTCCATAGACCTGCATGGAGCATCCGTTCAGGTCCGCCTAAAAAACTGACAGGCGGACCTGAACTGCCCCCATGTGTGATGCGTAAAGTAGTACGAATCCTTACATTTAATCTGGTCTTCCACAGTGTCTGTAAAATGTGGGATTTTCTGCTTCAACGACAATGGTCAAAAGGACAATTAGAGAGGGTGAATCTCCAAGTGGGGAGACAGAATTTAGTAAAAGCCTAACAGGGATCGTAATCCTTCCCAACTCTATCCAAAACTAAAGAAAACAAGTTTTGACTATACATGCTTCTGTTACCATTTCTAAATTTAGGACAGGATGGTGGGGTTAGTTGCAATGTTTCATTACAAATTTACTTTAATATGAGCGAGCCCTCTTAATTACTGAGATGGAGTGTATGAAGAGGGGGACAGCTGTACGTCCTTCTCCCTGTGAGTAGTCTATCTCACATGCCTTATCATAAACAGGTGGATATGTAAACAATCCATCACCTCCAAGCAGCCAATAACATTCAGATATGCAGCTACAATAGTGTCAAATATTTCACTTTCTGCAGAGATTTGGGAACATCATGCTCATGCAGTATATCTGTGCATGTTGGTAGGAGGAGTTTTATGACAACTATATAGATTTTAGGCAGGGGGCCAAGGAGCTGTCCAGCAATTCAGCATTCTCATCTAGCTGCCAGAAGTGTCTCTAATCTCACATTCTGCAAGTGCCTATTCTAAAGAGCACACCCATTTAAAACATATACACTTAATAGTTTTCTTGTTTGTTTATTTTTTTTTTTAAAGAGTCATTGTGTGGTAGCCTCCTAGTATAGGATGCTAGGCACATTTAGTTTTGGCTTGCTCTATAATCAGAGGGGCAGTGATCATTTGCTTTTGTCTGCACATTGCTTCACAGGCTAGGAGTTTGATTGTTTCCCTCTGCCTCTGGGTAAAGCTTTCAGGGCTTAGGGCAGGAAATTTAAATGACTGGCCTGACTATTCACTATGCCCTGGCCAATCCCTGGGGAGGTGTGCCCAGAAGGTGGACTGGGAGGTGATAAATAGCCTTAAGCCTTGAGAAAATTGTCTCCCCCCAGGATAGATCTGTAAACTAGCGAGCCGCTTGCCCCTGAAGCACCTGTGAACTGAATACTGGATCTCTCTCTCAAGGGATCAAGTCTGAGGATGTAGCTGCCCTAGGACTTGTTAGTAGAGACCATGACTGACACCCTTAAACACCATAGTCAGAGAGACCTGATTCATGGTCCCCAGCTATGAGACTTTAACTATTCTGGAGCTATAGGCTGCACACACCTATGACTACAGCACAAGTGGTTGGTTCTTTGTTCAGCTTTACCTTCTCCCACCTGAATTCTACTGTATAAGGGATTGCAAGAGGATGATACCACATCAAATTCAGGTACTTACACTGCTTGTATTTTTATTTTTTATTGTTTAATTATGTATTATTACATACAAAGTTGCCTTGATTTGTGACTTTTATATTTGATCATTTTAGGTTCTACAAATCTGAAGTTGTCTAAATGAATTTCACTACTTAAAGAAACTTGTTGGTCTTGCAAAACGTCAGAGATTTGTAAATTGCACACGTCTCTTCTGCAAAGTCCACTGATCGCAATACAGCTGTCAACAAGGTATTTTGCATGAGTGGAGGAAATCTTTCCTGGCTGGGTGACTCGGACCCAGTGAGGCTTGCCAACATACAGAAGCCAGAGGACACTCTTCCAAACACCAATTTGTATGCACAGAATACTCACTTTGAAGCAGAAGTCACATAATTAGACACAAAAGCAAACCAGTTCTGCACAGCAAACTCTTGGAATGGTGCAGTTATTTCAAGATATAGAGTGAGTTGCTGAATAATTAAAGGGCCAGGCGATCTGAAAAAGGCAAGTTAGTTTGTGTAGACAAATATATCTAGCAAGTTATAAGAATTCATTATTTGCACATTAATCTTTGTTTTAAAGGATCTATATTTTCATACACCCAGCTGATGTCCTATCTTTAATTCTGTTGGAGAAACTAGACAGTTCATATGTACAGGAGACATAAAAAAACATTTATTATTCACCATTAGACACAGTAAGATAAGGTTTAGAATATGGAAGGGTTAGAGCCCCTTTCATATTTTTATTGCTGTATATTTCCAATGAGTAGAATCAGACTTTCTGTTTGGCCTGGTGATCATTCTGAAGAGAGATCCAAAATGTTCTGGTTGTCAGTAGAACAAGAGGTAAGGGGAAATCTTCCAATGGATTGCCTATTCCAGTGACAATTCCTCCCACTTTGGGGAGATTTTCTCTTATTCCCAGATAGCAAGGATAATACATTTATGGCAGCATTGAATTGTAAGTCTGGCAACTTGCTGCACATTTTCACTGGCAAATTGCACATTTGCAAAGCACTTGAAGCACAAGTTCTAATTGACGCTTTTCCAATTTGTAGAAAATTTACGCAGAAAGGGGCAGATTCATCAATAGATACGCCGGCGGATCTCCTGATCCGCCGTCGTATCTGTGAGACCCGACGGTCGGATCTGTGAGATCCCACCGTCGGAGCTATGCGACTGATTCATAAGAATCAGTTCCGCATAGATCTCCCTTGGATCCGACTGGTGTAAGTGACTTACACCAGTCGAATCTTAGGCTGTAATCTCCCGCCGGCCGCTAGGTGTCGTCGCGATTTTTTACCCGTCGCATATGCAAATGAGGAAAACCGCCGATTCACGTCCGTACGCCCGCCCGTCGCTCGTTTTCTACGTCGTTTGCGTTCGGGTTTTTCCGGCGGATAGCTACCCCTGCTTCTATGAGGGGTAGCTAATGTTAAGTATGGCCGACGTTCCCGCGGCGATTTTTAAATTTTCTACGTCATTTGCGTACCGCGATCGGGAATACCGATGGCCGCAAACGACGTACCCGCCGCAAACAATGATGTCGTAGCGACGTCATTTGGAGCATGCGCACTGGGCTTTTTCGCCCCGGCGCATGCGCAGTTAAATCGGCGCGGGAACGCGCCTGATTTAAATTGTACACTCCCCCTAGCCGCGGAATTTGCATTCCGCCGGGGGGAGTTAGGATCCGACGGTGCAGTTTGCGAGGTAAGTGCTTTATGAATCATGCACTTGCCTCGCTAAATTGCACCGGCGGATCGTAAACCAGGTAGATCTAGCGGATCTAAAGATCCGCAGATCTACATGAATCTGCCCCAATGTGTCTAGTGCAAAGTTGCAGTGGTGAGTCTACAGCAAGAGTTCTGTAGTCTACAGCATGAACAATTCAGCCACAGTGACTCCTGTGGTGGGATGACTATTGTACAACATAACTTAAAGAGGAGTTTACAGTTAAAAATACTGTAGCTACTGACTTTTAATATACAGATACTTACCTGTCCAGGGAACCCCCGATGTCGGCACCACAGCCGATTCAGATCGGCTGTTGGGTGCTGCTGCCGCTATCTCAACTAAGGGAAACCCTACTGCGCACGTGCAAAGCACGCTGCGTATTTTAATTGGTTCCGCGGCAAAGGAAGAAGGAGGGGGGCCAAACTTCCGAGGGACGGCGCCCAGCGCCATCTTCTGGAAGTGGGGATGGGGACCTGTCAAGAACAGGTCCCCGTTCCATCCTTCACCCTGAAAGGTGCCAAATGTGGCACTGGAGGGGGGGAGGGAGCAAATAAGTGGAGGTTCCACGTTTGGGTGGAACTCTGCTTTAACTAGAACTTGCAGCAGACTGTCTACAAAGAAAGTTGATCTGGAGTTATGCAATGTGGACTTGCTGCAATTGTACAAGAAACTTCTGAAGCTTGCCAAGTCCAGCAATAGCTTAGTAAGTCACCTTCAAATTGTAGCTCGATTTCTTGCTATCTGGGATGGGAAATGCAAAAAAAATGCCCCGATTTCGTAACAGGACACAAAAAAAGACAAACAAGGGCTTTTAAACATTCCTTACTGTATCCAAAACTAAAATAAAAAAATAAAAAAACTGATTGACTTCTGGCTCCTAGTTCTGCTTTCTTCCTTTCCCTGTAGGAGTAAATGGAACCAATATAAAGACAGATCCATGCACTTACTTTAACTGCATTTAATAAATAGATAATGCATTAATTGGTATTTCCTTTTATATCTGTCTGGAGTTTTGATTTCAACTCAGAATCTTGTTTCCTGTACTCTTTACATTCTGCATCCTAGAGTCCTTCCCTGAGCACATTCTCACATATGTAACTGCAGGGACCTGTTGTCAGTTTGTCACTTGGGGTTCAGACCTGTGCAGAGCTGCTATCAGCAGTGAGTTCTCACTGATGGACAGAAACAGTATAAACTGAGGCTCTTAGGAGCAGTTAATTACAGCATATAATTTTTTTCAGACAGAAGTTGCTTAAAGAGAAACTGCAGTCTGCGCACATAATTTGTAATAAAAACATCTTTGCCATTCTGAAGCTTCCCTCCAACCACTTTGTATATTATTTTATATATACTGTGAATCTGTACTTGCCAAATATGCTGCAGAAATCTCTCGCCAATAAGTCTGGCTGCAACCATTTTAACTGTGGGCAGGTGAAGCTGCTGTCTGTTCACTTCCTGGATTTACACAGACACACACCTCCAGCTCTGCAGCTCTCATTGGCCCTCTTATGACTCACCCCCCCCCCTTCCTGGCAAACTCTCACAAGAGTGAGAGAGAGAGCTGTGCATGATATCATAAGCCTAGGCTTTTCACCAGACAAGAAACATGAAGTGGGTTGTACTATCCAAAGTTAAAACAACAAGGGCAGAAGATTTAATGGATGGAAAATTCCACTTTAAGCAAAACAGAAAGTAGAGGAACATTTTTAATTTGAGTAGAAATGCCAAAAAAAAAAAAGACTTATGCCACGTACACACGATCATTTTTCAGCATTGAAAAAACGTTGTTTTTAAAAAATTGCATTTAAAATGATCGTGTGTGGGCTTCACATAATTTTTCAGGTTCTGAAAAACGGCAATTTTTTTTTCGAACATGTTGCATTTTTTAACGTTGTTTTAAACAATGTCGTTTTTCAGGTTGTAATTAATGATCGTGTGTGGGCTAAAACAACGTTAAAAATCTGCGCATGCTCAGAAGCAAGTTATGAGACGGGAGCGCTCGTTTTGGTAAAACTACCATTCATAATGGAGTAAGCACATTCATCACGCTGTAACAGACAGAAAAGCGCGAATCGTCTTTTACTAACACGGAATCAGCTAAAGCGAATGGAACTTCCCCATTATAGTGCCGTCGTACGTGTTGTACGTCACCGCGCTTTGCTAGAGCATTTTTTAAAAATGATGGTGTGTGGGCAACGTAATTTTAATGATGAAGTTGGGAAAACTTTGTTTTTTTTCATGCCGAAAAATGATCGTGTGTACACGGGCATCAGGCCCTGTTCACACGGGCGGACCTAATTGGAGCCTCCATTCACTCATATGGAGCGGCCGATGCCCGCTGCTATCTGTTCCGATCCTATCTGTGAAATCCAGATGGATGGGGACCCTAAATAAAATAGGCATCAGAAATGCTATAACATTTTACAGTCAACCTAAATTTCAGCATAACTTGAACAAAATAAAATTGCGCCAAATCTTTCATACCCAGGCACTTTATTTTAAAACGCATTCTTACTTTTTTTTAAAAAACATAATTTTTAACACTAATCAAGTAGTTGTCTTATGTTCCTAATTTCCAAGGGCTGGTGTGGGTTTTGAAGACCTCTAAGGCCTCGTACTCACGACCAAACATGTCTGCTGAAACTGGTCCGCGGACCAGTTTCAGCGGACATGTTCGTTCGTGTGTAGGCAGTAACGTACAGAATTCCAGCAAACAATCGTCGGCCAGACCGTTTTCCAACGAACAACTGTTTCCTGGTCTTGCTTTAAAACAGTCTGCTGGAATCGTGTCCGTCAGACATGTTCGGTCGTCTGTACACAAAAGCAGCGTACAAAAACCCCGCGCATGCTCAGTCCAAATGAGGAGACGGGAGCGCTCGTTCAGGTAAAACTCGCGTTTCTTTGGGATATGGCACATTCGTCATTAGAAACCTTTTATTCTAGCAAGAGAACAATGTCTTAAAAAGGCGCACTAAACCACATTTTAAAGCCTCGTTTTCTTAATTCTTCTCTTGCTAGAATAACCCCGTTCTCTTGCTGATGCAATTTCAATAGAGTTGTCCCATACTGAAATGTCACATTTCTTGCTTGTGATGTAATCCTTTAATAATGTTTTCTATGCCAGACGTGTGTTTTGGTTGGTGGTCCTCCATAATTTAGAGTAGTCATTTTTGTAAAGGAATGTGCATTTTTTTTATTTTTTTTTTGTTTCTAGTTATGTCACCATTTAAACAATTTTTTTTTTACATGTTTTTTTAAATTAATTTTTTTTTTTGGTGTTTCATTAGAGAATATTAAACCATGTTGGCACACCAAATGTCCCCCCCCCCCCCCAAGGAGTGTGTCCTTTGTAAATTACCCATTGTATATTTATTAAAGGTTTGCTGCCTAATAATCCCCACAGTATATCAAACAATAGGCATGTTTTCAAATGAAAGCAAAAGGCCTTTTATTCAGGCAAATGTCATCACAAAAAATAAAAAGAACGGCAGCACTAGAATAGATAGCAAACTATATGCAAACTTGCATTTCCAACATGGTGAAGGATAAACTTCCAAGCCTCAGGAGCCAAACACAAAAATATGAAGCAGCAGCACACAAACAAAGGAACCCAAACTGTGGTAGTACAAACAAGATGTCCTTTATGTGGAAGGAAATGGAAGGCAGAAAATCAACGTTTCCTCCTCTTTCCAGCCTTCCCTCCAGGCAGCCTTCCAGCGGATCGAACACGGGGTCTTGCAGGTGGGGTTGATGTGGCAGCAGGAGGATGGTGTTCCGCAAGCCGGGCTGGATCACATAGCCCAGTGTCTGGGGTCAGCAGGCCCCTCTGCATCCACCAAAGGACCTGGTTCATCAGGGCCTTTGCCAGTCTTCTCTGGTCCTCCTCCCCTTCATTTAAATCATGGGCCAATGAGGCACTGAAGGCCTCTGTGGGGTTGAGGGGGGCCCTCATGATGGCGCTTGCCTCCTGGATCATGCGGAGGCTTGCCTCCTCCACAGGCCTCAACTGCCTCCTTCGGCCTGATGGCCTCACCTGGGGGGGAGAAGACTGGCTGGTGGTGGTTCTCCTGGCCGGGTGGACCTGCTGCAGGCCACTGGGCCCAGCCTCCTCCTGGCTGCCACTGACCCCGGCCTCCTCCTGGCTGCCACTGACCCCGGCCTCCTCCTGGCTGCCACTGACCCCGGCCTCCTCCTGGCTGACAGACACCTGAGGATCTGCCACCTCCTGGCTGATCTCTTCTTCCTGTGTGGAAAAAAAAGGAATTTTTTTACAATTTCGCTAAATAAAACCACACTCATTTTCATGTTTTTCGTTTAGTATTTTCTGTTCATTATTACTTGAATACACTCTACTTCTGACCCCTGCAGTTGTCATCCCTGACACCTATTTGTCTGTACACCTTTTTGTTTGCTTTTTCCCAGCTTGGTTTTTTTTTTACAATATCTAATCATTAATCCACCAAGAATTATTTACGCCATAAATATAGAGGAAACTACTATACCTCCTCATCGAAGGGTGGCAGATCTGCATCTCTGTCAGCCAGGCCCTCTTCCTCCGACTCTGCAGGGCTGTGGTCATCTGGGGAATGTCCGCTGGAAGGTAGCATGGAGGAAAGGTTGGAAGAAAGACTGGACATCGTTTTCCTGCCTTCCATTTCGTCCCGCAAAAAAGCCATCTGTTTATAATACCACAGTTTGGGTTCCTTTGCTTGTCTTGCTGCTGCTCCCGATTTTTGGCTTTTATTAGCTTTGTATGCTCTCCTGTATGTGCTTCTGAGGTTGGCAAGTTTATCCTTCACCATGTTGGCAGTGCATCCTGGCACCCAAGTTTGCATATAATTTGCTAGCTCTTCTAGTGCTGCCGCTCGTACCTCTTTATTGCAATATAAAGAGTGCTTTGAATTCCACAGGATGGGCGTGTCCTGGTATTTTTGAAGTAAGGCCTCTATAGATTCCTTGCTTTGTAGGAGGTCCATTGTAATTTTTCCCAAATTATATTTCTTTTTGAGTCTAGATTACAAAAACATAAACCACAGAAAAATAAATATTCCAAAGGATCAGCGTTGACCTTGATCTAATATGTGTCTTCAAATTTATTACCTATATCTAATTACAAACACAGTCTCTCTTGTTTAAACAATGATTGGCAGCTCGGCCGCATTGCTTGTACCAAACATTGATTTGCTAGATGCAGAGCCATTGTTCACATTGCAGTAAATATTTTAAATATATAAAATTAAACAATGCTTACAAATGACAGTTTTCATCTAGGCACTCTTTCATGTGTAAATCTCATGCCCCTGACAATGGATGACATAAAAGACACTTCCTAATGACCTCTGTACAACCAACACTTGAACAATACTTTGCCTGATCTGAATACACCATTCAAAAACTTGTCAATGAGGTACAGCATTGTTCACATCTCTATTTTGTGAGGTGTCCAAAAGCATTTGGATACCAAAATAACATTGTGGTACCCCATAGACAGAATAGCTTAAAAAGGGTGCAACCAACAGCCCAAACCCCCATCCCATGTGTCTACATTTTCAAGGCCTCTGCTGATCACATTTTTAATTTCCTTACCTTCCTGTCTCTCGCTCCTCGTTTCTCACGCTCGCCTAATTACCGCGTAAGATGCGTAATCACGGCGTAAACCTTTTAAACACTCCGCGTATTTATGAAACCCCGCCCTCGTCACCTTTGCGAGGCCCCTAATCAATGAGTTTAGGAAATATGGCGTTAACTGTGTATGTTCTGGATGCGCTCGAAGATTCTCCGCGTAACCGACGTAAACACGTTGTTTGCATTCTCTACACTCCGCGTATGTATTAAACGCCGCCCTCTTCTCCGCCCATGGCGTAAGAATTCATCTTTTCCACGCCCATAATCTCTGTGGGAAAGGAAAGATGGCGATGTCACACGAGCGGGCACGATGCTCTCATGCCACAAGTGAAGGGACAGAGGCAGGGACGTCCCGATCAAGGAAAAGAAGATATAAAGCCACTAATATGCGGTTCCAGGAAATGGTGGAGTTAGTTTACATCATGCGAAAGAAGGACTATGATGGTGAATTAGGGCCATACAAGACCCCTAACCGCCGAAAGGCACATATTATGGACAAGGTGGCGAGGAGAATGCAGAGGATGTTTGGGATCACCAGGTCCAAGGAACAGCTGAGGAAACGATGGTCAGACTTAAAATTGAGGGAGCCACATCAGATGAAGAAAATACTTAAAATTCTGCGTAAAAGTAAGTAAATATATATTGGGGTTGGGGGGGGGGGGGTGATTGTCTGCAATAATGTGTTGCCATGTATATTTCACCATCTGCCTCCTTGGCCTGCTTGTAATTTTAAAGACATGTTGTCATTTATTTTTTAGGACATAAATAACTACATATTTACAAACAGTGTTCTTAGTAAACAACGTAACATCACATAGTTTATCAGAAAGGCTCGGTTATTCCAGGAACAACACACCTGGACATGGCTCACTGGCCAAAAACTTTGTTTGTAAACATTGTGTAAAAGCTAGTTCTAGAAAAAAAAAGTATGAGAATGGGAAAGGCAAACAGGATACATTCTAAAAACAGTGGTACTAAAGCAGATGTTTTCACATCTGCAATGCAGAGCACCTGTGTCTCCACAAATAAAAAATGGGTTTTGGTAGGGTCTCCCAGAAATACAGTTTAGGGGGGACATCCATGTGTGTCACTTTGCTAAAAAGGGGCAGGATCAGAGCTTGCCATATAGAAGTAATTGCTAAATGTAGGTTTGGTGAAAGATAAAAGTAACTAAATGAAAGCATCTTCTAAGCAATGTGTGCGATTTATGCTCTCCAATATCTGTGTGCTGATGAGTCTACATTTTTTTTGTTTTATTTCAGGGGAAAGAAGTCGCCAGCATTTGGAGGAGGCAGAGAGGGCCAGACAAGGCCAAAATCTGCCATCTCAACATGTGGAGGAGGAGGAGGATGTGGAAGGAGAAGAGGATGTGGAAGGAGAAGAGGATGTGGAAGGAGAAGAGGATGTGGAAGGAGAAGAGGATGTGGAAGGAGAAGAGGATGTGGAAGGAGAAGAGGATGTGGAAGGAGAGGAGGATGTGGAAGGAGAAGAGGATGTGGAAGGAGAGGAGGAAGGAAGAAAGGAGGAAGGAAGAGAGGAGGAAGAAGTAATTTTGGACTTAGAAGTCATAGCAGATGAAGGGCAAGTGGCGGAAGAACAATTTGGCGAATTGAAAGAAGGTGGATTGATGGATGAAGGAGGAGTCCAAGATGATGGGGAAGTGGTGGAAGAAGGAGGAGTGATTGAAGATGATGGGGAGGTGGTGGAAGAAGGAGGAGTGATAGAAGATGTCGAAGAGGTGGAAAGGAGAAGCCCATCAGGTCAGTGTCACCCTAGCTTGATTCAAAAAAACATATGTAGATAGGCCTCATCGAAAAATAATGTTGTAAATGCCTTTTTTTTTGTTGGTTTTAGGGGAGGAGGATGGTGTGCCAATATTTTCACGTGCAAGTGCTGCTATAATTATTCAGCAGGTAATGGAGTGCAGCACTGAAATGCACAATATGCGTGAAAGGATGTTTCTCATGGAACAGAATGTAACAAATGTGCTTTTGGAATGCAGCACGGAAATGGACAATATGCGGCAAAGAATGATGGTCATCGAATCTAATTTTAAGAACATTATTGACATGATGGGCCGTGTCAAAGACTGAAACACCCCCCGCCCATCCCCCGCCCCCACAAACATTTTTACAGTTTGAATAATGAATACGCCAAAATTTGAAGATACACACACAGTGTGCCAACATGTGCTATCTGCCATCACAGAATATCTAATGTCTGTGCTTTGTGGGTCCAACCCCCTCCTCCATCCTCAAGTAGTTGAGAGGAAGGGTTTGCTCCCACAAAACACAGACATTGATCACCCATGATGTCAGATAGCACATGTGGCCATTTGTCTGTTGAACCAATGACATTTGGCGAGTTTGCACTGAATGTGTGTATCTTCCAATTTTGGCGTGTTCCAGTGTGAAAGCACACCATGACTGACTGCTGTTGTGAGTTTTTATATTTTTGGAATAGGATTTTGTTACTTTTTGACCATGTTGAACATTTTGGGATACTATAAAGTTTAGACCATAAAGAATAAACAACGGTAAAAAATTTAAAATATATATATATAGAATTATAAATCTCTCTAATCACTGAATTTAGTGAAGTAGAGATTTGACTCCAAATTCTCACCTAAAAATTTAGTTTTAGAAAAACACACCAAAAACAAAAAAAATGTTAAAAAAATTATTGTTTTTTGTGCATAAAAAATATGCCCAAAAAAAAAATTAAGGCGCTAAACACCCCACCAAATATAATCTATATATATATATATATATATGTAAACAATAAATCTAACTATATTTGATAAAAAAAAAAGTGAACTTGTTAATAAATGTATAATCTGCATAATATTTTTGGTTGAATTACCTGAAAAAAAAAAAAAAAAAAAAAAAAATTTTTTTGACTCCTAAGTACAAAAGCAGGGAGTAATGAAAAAAATATAAAATAATTTTTGGGGTCATGAACAAGCAAAAATTAAAATACTTGACCTCAAAATTTACAAATGGAGTTGCTTATTATTTCTAGACTCAATACCCTGTTTGTAGATGAGTGAATACTGTGCAAAATGTGGTTAGTTACTAAAAGTGGAGAAATCAATTATGCATTACAATTGAAGAAGTTAGTTAGAGAACCAGGAAGACAGAGAAAAAGAGAAAAAGCATTAATGACAAACAACTGTATAAAGTCCAATGGTCTAATTATTTATTATTTGAGAGAATATTCCTTTCTTTGGGGGCCGAATTAGAAAGAAATATGATCTGGCATAGCAATGGCCCCCCGACCCATGAAGTACTCAACATATTTGTCGCGTACCTCACGAGCTGATTGGGGGGCCAAGCCAGCGCGACCAGTGTCCAGCCCGGGAAGGGGATCTGAGGGTAGTCTTGCCTCAGAACCGATGTCGGGTAGGTACGTCTGGGAGTGCCTGCGTAAAAAGTTGTGCAAAATGCAGCAGGCAAATACAACGGTGTCCAATTTATATTCCGCCAGATGTATCGATGTCCTGAACAGGCGGAACCGGTTGGTGAGTATCCCAAAGGCATTCTCGACTACCCTCCGAGCCCTGGCCAACCGAAAATTAAACACACTCCTCTCTGAGGTGAGGGTCCTCTGGGGAAAAGGCCGCATGAGGTGAGGACCAAGCCCGAAAGCCTCGTCCGCTAGGAACACAAACGGAAGTCCTTCCACATTATCTTCATCTGGTGGCAATGCCAGACCACCAGCTTGGAGACGATCATAGAAATCAGTCCGTGCGAACACTCCCCCATCAGACATCCGGCCGTTCTTCCCCACGTCCACATATAGAAACTCATACTGTGCCGACACCACCGCCATCAACACAATACTATGATAACCCTTGTAATTATAATAGTAGGACCCCGAGCGGGGTGGGGGCACAATGCGGACGTGTTTCCCATCTATTGCTCCACCGCAGTTTGGAAAATCACACCGCTGGGCAAATTGGGAAGCCACAGACTGCCATTCCTGTGGTGTGGAGGGTAGCTGTGGGGACAAACAAAAAAAGAGATTTAGTACTTTGTAACAAAAACATCCTACAAGCATCCTTGTGACAGTTCACAGTATTAAAATTGCATTAGAAAAATGTGCATGGAGAATTTGGGAAATGAAATATATAGGGCCACTTCATTAAGAGACTCCACAGCCCTCTGATGGGGACAATAAAAGTTTGAAGGGGGGGGGGGGGGGGACACAAAAACCAAAAAGTCCTGTTTGAAAAAATGGCAAGGTGGGTTTGTCCCTAGGATAGCATGCTGGACAGGTTAATATTGGGTAAGGGACAAATATGCAGGTAGGCCAAGAATAAAACATGTAAAGCTGATATCAACATGCATAGGGAGAAAAGGTAACGTTAGTTAAACACACAGCATATCTGGGAAAATAAAAATAAAGTTAGTTGGCCACATTATTAGAGCCAGGAAACTTACCTTAATATACTCCTCATGCATAACTTTGATGATGGCAGCACACGTGTCCGGTATGATGACCCCAAGCGCCTGCGGAGAGATGCCTGTCGAGAACTTGAGGTCCTGCAGGCTCCTCCCAGTCGCCAGGTACCGCAACGTGGCAATAAGCCTCTGCTCGGCCGTGATGGCTTGGCGCATCACAGTGTCCTGCCTCGTGATATAGGGGGACAGAAGATCCAGCAGACGGTTGAATACGGGGTCCGTCATGCGGAGAAAATTCCTAAAGTCATTAGGATTATTCTCCTGGAGTTCCCTAAGCAGAGGCATATGTGAGAACTGGTCACGCTGGCGCAACCAATTCTTGGTCCAGAAACGCCTCCGCCCCCTGTTTCTGGCCAAAGTACTGGACAAATGAACATATCCAGCAGCCATCCCATAAACAGCACCAACTCGCGAAAATTGACGCTGCTGCTCCATCATGGCTTCAAACCGGCCGGCTGGTCAGTCAAGAACACACTGAAACAGAAAGCACTCGCAAATCCAGCACTACCTGCGACAAACGCGTGACAAACAGATACGAGCGCACAGGATGCAACTGCTAAAGCAGAAACAACCTGCTTGCCTATAGCCGAATGACAACTACGTTACCGCAAGCACACGCACTGAACCCGTGAATACACGCTGTCAAAGCCTGGAGACCGAGAAGCGCGAATCAGCTCTAACCAAACCTTCACTAACACGAGCAAACCCGTAACTAGCAAAAGAGGAACAGAGGGCGGCGCCATTAACTTTGGTCTTCCCCTTTATAGTGACGTCGTACGTAGTTTACGTGCACGCGTTCCGGTACGACGGGAATTTGGTCCGCTGGTGTGTACACGCCAGCGGAACAAAACACAAATCAGCCTTGTACGCCGGAAACTGTCGGGCAGACAGTTTCCAGCGCACAGATCCGGTCGTGAGTACAAGGCCTTAGTGAAAACATAGCTATTTGACTAAAGAGTAACTACTTTTAAGTACAGATCCTCTGTGACTTGCTGCTTGTTACTCAAGAGCTTACTTAAAGAGAGGTCATGGTAGCTTACTTGATAGCAAAACAAGAACTTAAGGTGGTTGTAAACCAGAGAAAAAAAAAACCTTGTAGGACAAAGGCATAATGAACTAGTATGCATCGCATACTAGCTCATCATGAAATCGAAGATGAGATCGAAGCTGTTGCAGCAGCTGTTGCAGCAGCCCTGCACACCGGCGACATGTCTCCCGAAGTTATTTCCACGTCCGTGTGGTCCGGCGATGCAATTGGCCAGAGCCGCAATGACGTCACTCTTGTGCATGTGTGCGAGAGCCACCGGGCACGGCATGCAGCTGAAGACACGGCACAAGCGAGCTGTTTCTTCAGTGCGCATGCGCCTATGACATTGGCGCAAGCATATATATGGTAAATATCTCCTAAATGGTGCAGGTTTAGGAGATATTTAGGCTTACCTGTAGGTACAAGTGGTGTAACAGGGTTTACAACCACTTTAAAGCCGACCATACACTGATAGACTTTTTTCCGTTCATCCTAAACAAACATATTACTCCACCCATGCTATATAGCATGGTAGACAAATCCTCAGTGCCAGCTATTGTATTTTGACAGAAGGTGCCAGTGGGAGTCAGAATACTCAAACAATGACTGCATCTGAGTGGATGCAGCCACCGTGCAGTCAACCGTTTTCTGCCTGGCTCCTAGTCAAAAAATGTTGGCAGGGAGGGTGCTAACAAGGCCACCAATTGGCTTAAAAAAATCAGTTTGGACTGTTTGTTGTGGATAAATCATTTGATTATAAAGGAAAACTATGACACATGTGGTCAGCTTAAAATGGAGAAATTTGGGGTTGTTTAAAAAACAAAGATACGTACTCACCGCTACCATTGTTATACTGCAGCTGTCCTATACCGTCTCTTAGACAAAGAACTGAGCAATCACATGGCTGCTGATTGCTCAGTTTATGGTCAGTTCTCAGCAGAGAGGGGCTCTGCTCAATCTAGCCCCAGCTTGGGAGAGGGTGGGAGTGGCTTGACATGCACTGAGAGGCTCAGCCAGTTACCTATCAGGCATCTGGGTAGATCCTCACATATGGTCAGGATCCTTCCAGAGCCTGGAGCCTGTGACAGCAATGGACTTTAGCCTGCTGTCAGCTGATTGTGGGTCACTGGAGAACACCAGTGTTGGAAAGCAATTTGGTTTAAGATCATAGTTCTGGAACTTACAGTCAAAGCTTTGTAGCATAATAGAATCCGAAGAGTAATGCCCTGTACACACGTCTGATGAAAACGAACCGATGGATTTTTTCATCAGATATCCGATGAAGCTGACTTTCATCAGTCTTGCCTACACACCATCGGTTAAAAATCTGATTGTGTCCAACGCGGTGACGTAAAACACAACGACGTGCAGAGAAAAATAAAGTTCAATGCTTCCGCGTCGACTTAATTCTGAGCATGCGTGGATTTTGACCGATGGATTTCCCCACAGACAATCGTTTTTTACTATCGTTTTTTTAACCATACGAAAATTTTAAAACAGGTTCTATTTTTTTTCACCAATGGGAAAAAAATTGATGGGGCCCACATACGATCGGTTTGTCCGATGAAAATGGTCCATCGGTCCGTTTAATCAGATGAACCAATCGTGTGTACAAGGCATAAGAGTTCTCTTGTCCCTTTTCTGTTCGTGGCATGAGCATGTGAGCCTTTAGGCTTGTTGTCTTTTGCCATCCAGAGCCAGCTGATGGAACCATGTGTGATAAGTATCTTTAATGTTCTTTTGTATATATATTCTGCTGTTTGATGTGTGAAGTTAGAATATTCCTATTTCTTGGGAAATAAATGTAACATTGTTCACAAAGCAAATGTGTCTATCTTCATAGCTAACAGTATATCATTAGGCCATGCATACTCTGGTAGACTAGCTAATTATAGGCATAGACAACTCTATCCATTTATGCAATAGATAGAGGGAATCCGTAAACACCTTTCGGGATAATAATTATAAAGGTTATTTAGTTTATATTTATTAGCCTTATATTGCAGCAGTTACTTCAACCAGTAATTGTCCTCCTGTGATGCAAAGCAGAAGTATGGCCAAAAAAAGCTTTCGCCATACTTTTGTTTTCAGTGCCTGCTAACTAATGCATAAGTGTAACATTTCCAGGTAAATATTTCCTCTCTCTGAAATCATACTTCCCATGAAAATAATTTTATCTGCTTTTTCCTTCATCCAGAGTCACCACCTACTTACAATTTGCTGGGGCAGTTGGTGAAGGCATATTCACGGAGTAGGTCCTCTGCACTGTAATGTAACAGGCACTTTGATATAAAGGGGACTGCACTGTAAAGAGGGACTGTAATTGATGATATGCAATCACAGCCCCCATCACAGCACCCCTTGCAGTCATGTCCTCTCTTTTCTCTCTAATCACAGTGCCCCTTTTTACTCTTTGCCTCCCCTACACAGTCCAACCTTTGGCAGGGAAGAGGCCGGGTTGAGCCTGTGTGTCTTCTCCAGGGAGCTGCAGATCGGGATCATATTAACAAGAAGGTAGTTAACACGCTTTTTAACTTCTTGGAGCCCGGGCCATTGTCAAATGACAGCCACAAGGTGGCTCTACAGGTCCGGGAGGATGTCTATTGACGTACTGAGGCCTCCCGGCCACTGGGGGGCGCGCGAACGACCGCCGCGTCACTGAGGTGCCGATGCGGCCGCGATGGCTCAAGAGTTAGCCCGCGGCCACAGGCGTTCACAGGACAGCAAACAACTTTGTATTCTGTGGCTGGTGGTACATTAGGCATTCACCGGATACAGAAGTAAGTGTTGGCCATTACAGGACTCAAAAATGAGCCCATGGCCACAGGTGTTCACCTGAGAGCAAACAACCTTGTATTCTGTGGCTGGTGGTACTTTAGGCATTCGCCGGATACAGAAAAAAGTGTCGGCCAGTACAGACCCAAAAAATTAGCCCACAGGCGTTCACCTGAATTTGAATGAAACATGGTCTACTGGTCACATGTGTTGAATTCCTCCGAGATCCATGCTTCACTCATTTTTATAAATGTGAGGTAGTCAACACTGTTGTGAGCTAGGCGAGTGTGCTTATCAGTCACTACCCCCCCTGCTGCACTAAATGTCCTTTCAGACAGGACACTGGATGAGGGGCAAGCCAACAGTTCCATTGCAAATTGTGCAAGCTCTGGCCAGAGGTCAAGCCTGCCCACCCAGTAGTCCAGGGGTTCATCACTTCTCAGTGCGTCCACATCGGCCGTTAACCCGGTGTAGTCGGACACCTGTCGGTCTAGGTGTTCCCTGATGCTGGATCCGGAGGACAGCTTTCGATGGGTCGGCTGAAAGAATGATCTCATATCATTAGTGACCAAGACATCTTCAAACCGCCCTCTTCTTGCAGGCGCTGTTAGATTGGTACCCAAAACTGTTTCTCTGTGAGTGGAAATTCCTCTGCCAGCGGACGCAAAAGCAGAATGCAGCATTTCTCGAAGCAAGGCCTGGAAGTGCTGCATTCTGATAGCCCTCTGTGATGGTGGTAACATTTCCGCCATGTTTTGTTTGTATTGGGGGTCTAAGTACGTTGCCACCCAGTACTGGTCCTTGCCCTTTATGCTTTTTATACGGGGGTCCCTCTTAAAACACTGGAGCATGAAGGCCCCCATTTGCACCAAACTGGAAGCGCTGTACTGGCCTGGCTCCTGCTCATCATCCAGGATAATGTCGTCCTCATTCTCCTCCCCCCATCCACGGACAACACCAGGGATCCCAGAAAGGTTTAAAGCATGCTCTTCTTGCTCCTCCTCCTCCGCCCCATCACAATCCTCCTCTGACTCATCTTCAGACTCCCGTTGTTGACTTGTCTCAGGTGGAGTAGCCCCCCTGGGAATTCGTCCAGCATTGCAACTTCCTCATCTTCCTGCTCCTGCTCCTCGACAGCTTGATCAATGACACAACGCAATGCATGCTCCAGAAAGAAGGCGTAAGGTACAATGTCACTGATGGCGCCCTGGCTGCGACTGACCAGTTTGGTGATCTCATCAAATGGCCGCAGAAGTCTGCATGAGTTGCGCATTAGCAAAAAAAACAAGCTCCCCAGAACCTGTCCTGCCGCAGAGTTCGTACAGGTAGTCGTTAACTGCACGTTTCTGCTGGAGCAGCCTATCAAGCATATACAATGTTGAGTTCCATCGCGTCGGGCAGTCACAAATAAGACGTCTGAAGGGCAGGTTGTGTCACCGCTGAATGTCAGCAAGGCTAGCCATGGCCGTGTAAGATCTTCTGAAATGGGCCGAGATTTTCCTGGCCTGCCGCAAGACGTCCTGGAGCCCAGGATATTTGGCAACAAATCGCTGCACAACCAAGTTCAGGACGTGTGCAATGCATGGCATGTGTGTAATTTTGCCCTGTTTCAGCATGCTCAGCAGATTGGCACCGTTGTCGCACACCACTTTACCAACTGTCAAATTGAGCGGTGTTAGCCACTGATCTGCCTTTGAACGCAAAGCTGAAAGGAGTGCAGGACCAGTGTGGCTCTTGTCTTCCAGGCACAACAGACGCAGCACAGCATGGCAACGTCTCACCTGGCATGTCGAATACTTTCTGGGGATCTTGGGCGGCGCAGCAGAAGAGACGGTAGCATCGGAAAATGAGGAGTCAGCCGAGGAGGAGAGGGAGGATGGAGTAGGAGGAGGAGGAGAAGAAGAGGCAGGCCTGCATGCAATCCGTGGCGGTAAAACCAAATCTACATGGGTGCCACGGGTTACATGCTTGACTTGCCACTAAACATGGCCATATAGCTCTGGGATGCCCTTCTGTGTAAAAAATTTCCTTCCTGGGACCTTCCATTGTGGTGTCCCAATGGCCACAAATTCTCGAAATTCCTCGGAGTCCACCAGTTTATATGGCAGTAGTTGGCGAGCTATCAGTTCCGACAAGCCAGCGGTCAGTCGTTGGGCAAGAGGGTTATCCGGCGTCATCGTTTTTTTACGATCGAACATTTGGGCCACGGAAGCCTACCTTTTTGCAGAAAAACATGAGGAAGGCATGATGGAAGGTGGAGTGGAGGACAATTGTGAGCATAGAGGGGAAGGAGAAGGAGAAGAGGCTGGACAGTGAGAGCCTGGAGTGTGGCTTGGTGGGTTCTGATGGCGTTGCTCCCACTGGGCTCGGTGATGGGAGGCTAGGTGCCTTCTTAAGGCAGTCGTCCCTAGGTTGGGCTTACCGCGACTTATGCGTTGACTGCAAAGGCTGCGTATGGCAACACTATTGTCTGCAGCGGACACGTTAAAAAAAGCCCACCATGGGCCGGCGTCCTGGGAGCGCCAGATGTGACCGTACATGGTTGATGGCTCGCTCCTGATACATTAGGAGTCTGGTTTGTCCCTCCTGTGCAATGTAAGTTCGGCCTGCTTCTCCTCCCTATCTGCTGGTCCATCTCTGCCTCTGAACTCTCCTCCTCTTCCTCTCTAGTGGGCACCCACGTGACATCTGTAGACACGTCATCATCAACGTCACCTTCCCCATCACTAACAATAGAGATCTCGGAGTAGGCAGCAAGAGCGGGCACCAACCTCCTTGGGCTGATCTGAGTACTGTCATCAGACTGCTGAGTGCCGTCTGTTGCTACTTCCTCTTCCTGATCCAATGCCAAGAATGGCTGCGCCTCCGAAATGTCTTCTGATGGATCGAAAAATAATTCCTATGACTCAAGTGGAGGGTATGGGGTGGTGGTGATGGTGTTGGTGGCGAGCCACTCAACCAAGTCTGGTGCGTCCTTTGACGTAATCGAACGAACATTGTGCCACTTTGGCTCTGGCCTGGTGCTCCTGCTCTACCCCTACCACCCCTGCGGAAGGGCCTGCCTCTTCCTCTGCCTGTCATTTTTTAAATGACCCTGTGACAACAAAAGTCTCTAGAGAAGCGCATTATATGTGGAAGAAGGTATATAACAAAATCTGTCATTTTGGGGGGCCACTGGTTTATCGCACCAGTTATGAAACTTTTTTTCAGGATTTTTTTTTTAAAGGGTGTAGCAGAGGTAACGCAGCGAAAGAGGCAAAAATTCAGCAGTAACCAAATACACAATGCCAGTCACAATGCTGCACAATACAAATCCACTATAATATGCTTTTTATATTCGAAAGTATATTATAAGTGTATATTACACCTATATACTGCAGAGCAAGTAGCACACCTATACCAGTGCTTGAAATGACTTTTGTGGACCTGTTAGGTAGCGATTTGTGTCACTAAAGTCTGTCCCTGCTGGAAACGCCAACCTCTCCCTACACTGACAAAAAGTATATGAATGTATTACACACTAACATGTACTGCAGAGCAAGTAGCACACCTATACCAGTGCTTGAAAGGACTTTTGAGGAACTGTTAGGTAGCAATTTGTGTCGCTAAAGTCTGTCCCTGCTGGAAACGCCAACCTCTCCCTACACTGACAAAAAGTATATGAATGTATTAGACACCTATATACTGCACAGCAAGTAGCACACCTATACAAGTCCTTAAAAGGACTTTTGTAGACCTTTTAGATAGCTATTTGATTGAATACAGCCTGTCCCTGCTCCAAACAGCACCCTCTCCCTACACTGACAAAAAGCAGAATGTAAGATGGCCACCAGATCAGGTCTATTTATAAGGTAGGGGGTATGTCCATGTGCTGAAATGTCTCAATTGGCTGTCCTGCACCACCTGATGGATGTGTCATAGGTCAAAGGACCAGATCCACAAACAGCGGCGCAAATTAAGTTACTCAAAACTTATGTCATTTAAGTTACGGCGCCCTAAGTTAGTGTCGTAATTGCCGTATCCACAGCGCATTTACGCACAAAATTGCGCTTGCGTAACTTAAATTCCGAGGCGTAAGGCGGGGTTATTGCAAGTGGGAAGGAAGTGGGCGTGCTTCATTGTAATGAGCCGTGACCCCATGCAAATGAAGGTCCGGCCGTACTGCGCATGCGTGCATGAATCTGCTTCTCACTGGGCATGTGCAGAACTTTGCTCGGCGCAATCAGTGAGATAGGTAAAAGGCCAAGCGTACTTAGTTTGAGGATCGCCCTGTGTATAAATAGCCCCAGTCAAACACACTTCCCTTGCAAAAGTATTTCCCTGTGTTACCCTTCCTAGAGCAAGTTGCTTCTGCTCTGAATGTTTGTCGGTGTTTGTTGGTGAGTTGTGTGTGATAGAGAAGTTTTGGAGGAGTATTAGATAGTAGTTGGTGTTTGTTTCTGCTAAGTGTATTTTCGGGGTTTTTTTCTGAGTGTATTTTTTATTTTTTTTTATGATTGTATATTGTGTTTGTTTTTTTCTGATTGTATTTTGTGTTTGTTTTTTGCGTGTTTGTTTTTGAATTTGTAGTAGCTGTCTGCTTGTGTGTATGTCTTTTTGTGTGTTTCTTCTGTGAGTGTTTTTGTTTGTTTGTTGTGTGTGTATTTTTGTTTGTTTGTCCTGTGAGTTTCTTGTTGCTGAGTGGTGTCTGTGATGGCACCCAAGCGCAGGAAGCTCAATTTTATTCAGGTTGAGAAGCAAATCCTTGCTAGGTCCATCGTCCTATATGGGCGCTATTTACATGGGCCTGAGAGCCGGAACACCTCCCCGGCCCAAAGGAAGGCGATTCTAAAAAAGATCAATGATCAGATCAATGCGGCGGGGGGGGGGGAGACGAGGACCCCCGCTGGCATACAAAGATAAAAGATAAATGATCTGAAGAGAGTGGTCCGGAACAAGGTGGCTAAGATCACTGCCCATACCACGGGCACTGGAGGAGGGGGACCCTGCCCCATCCGTCTGAGTGAGGAGGAATGGGCAGTGGCCCGGTGTTTCCAGCCAGAGCAGGTGGTGGGCCTGCGTGGATATCAATCTGATGTTCCTGTGAGGCCAGGTAAGTTTTTGGTTTTTCTATCTGGTGATTAGCATGTGTGGGTGGGGGAAGGGAAGATGTGCCAAGTGTGTGGATCCTCAAACCTGTGATTGTTTTGTGTCCTCCACAGATGACCAGGAGGTTGCTGGCCCATCAGGCCAGGCTGCTGCACCACCCCAACGACAAGAGGCTGCTGAGGAGTCCCAAGAAGGGCAGGAGTCCCCAGGGGAAGGGAGTGGCCAAACCTCCCCTCATGAGGAGGGTGTGGGGGAGGAGAATGAGGGGGAGTAGGATGAGGGGGTGGAGGAAGAAGATCTGCAGATTGGCCGGGAAGTCCTTTTGGCCTCTGATATGATGACCTTTGAGGATACCCTTGAGGCTACACTTGAGGCTACCCCAGAGCCTACCCCAGAGGCTGGCAGCAGTCAGGCCACCATCAGGGGTAGCCCCTCCCACTCCTCCCCCAACAGGCCGCAACCCACAAGGGTCACTCTCCCCCCTCCTCCCGGGCCACAAGCTTCAGGATCAGGCAGGATGGGGACCCAGGAGACCATGGGGGTGTTGGAGCGTCTGCCGGCCAGTCTTCAGAAGGACAATGCCCAGGAGACCCGCAGTCTGGGTCAGATAAAAGTCACTCTGACCCAGATGGAGCACAGCCTGGGTGTAATGAAGGAGTCACTCGGTGATGTGGCCACCAACTCATTGGCGGTCATCACATGTTTGTGTGACCTGCAGACCGCCACAACAGGCGTGGCCCAGGAGGTGACTGCCCTGACCCAGGCTGTGCAGGACAATACCCGGGCTGTCCAGGCCAATACGGCTGCCCTCACTGTTTGTCTTGGAGGGCAGGCCAGCAGGAGGACAGACACCAGGGGAGGCTCCACCTTTCCCATGCTCACCCACCCCCCCATGAAGATACTCCCTCCCCTGCTCACACCCCCCCCATGAAGATACTCCCTCCCCTGCTCACACCCCCCCCATGAAGATTCTCCAGTCGGCCGTGGCCGTGCCCGTGGGCAGCCCAGACGGAGAAAACGCCGCCGACATTAATTTGCAGGGGTACTTTTGATTTTTTTTTTTATGATTTTGTTTATTATACTGTACTTATGATTTGGTTTATGTGTGTGAATGATGTGTGAATGTGGGGGGTGGCATTCCTGACTAAATAAGGGTGTCACCCTCAGTTTTGGTGGAGAAGGGATCCCCAGGACCAGGGAGAAGTGATCCCAGGTTCCTGAATGGTGTATGAATGCACAGTAACAGAATTGGAGCCGTGGCGGGGCGTTACTGCTCCCAAGTACCATTGGGGGGGTACTTGGATCTAATCCAATTAGATGTGCATGTGATATGTCTGTGCTAGGGACCACAGTGGGAGTGCATTTATGCATTCTCACTGTGACATAATTAATGTGTGTGTTTACTGTGCAAAGATGCATTCTGCGAGGCGTCTCCTGACTGCTGTTCCCTCAAAAGAGGGGGTACCCTCGGTCACTGAAGTCACTAGTCTAGCTATGCGCATGGATGCCCCTGGCATGTTGGCATACAGATTGTAGTCCAGCAAGTGTGTGTGCTCAGCTCTTCCTTAATGGTGTTGCTTTAGCTGACCTTTACACGGCATGTGTAAAATTAGGGCACCTTTTATAATGTGTAAATTTACAGATTGAAACTAACAGAAGCGCACAGGGCGTAATCTACGGCGCACACACTTAATTTTGTGGATCGCCCTATCTCCCTCATTTGCCTATCAAAACAGCGGCGTTTCTAGCGTAATTTGCGCACAGAAAAGCGCCGGTGTAATTATTTTAGGTAGGACGGAAAAACCTGATTTTAAGGCGGATCTCGTTTTGAGGATCAGGCGCAAATATACGCGCCGTGTAAATTTCAATTACGCCGCGTATCTCGAGTTAAGTCGGCGCATTTGCTTTGTGGATCTGCCCCAAAGTTCTTACCCATGAAACATTGCGGACCACCGCGAACATCGCCAGATGTCCGCCACTTTGGCGGACCGCGAACGAGCAAAGTTTGCCGCCAAACGACTGCCGGGCAAACCGGCAAGCCATCTCTAGTCTGAAAAATAACATAATCATGTACACTCTGGTGCCTGTGCAATTCTTGAATGTATTCACAAAAGTCCCCTCTGGTGCAACCTCTCAACTTGT
The DNA here is from genome assembly GCF_905171775.1 of Rana temporaria. Taxonomy (NCBI): domain Eukaryota; kingdom Metazoa; phylum Chordata; class Amphibia; order Anura; family Ranidae; genus Rana; species Rana temporaria. The sequence continues at coordinate 391,153,636 of NC_053491.1, forward strand.
GATTTGCTGCAAAGTTACAATATTGTAGTCTCATCACAGGGGACAGACGAGACTAAGATAATGATCCTTTGTTCCTGAAGCAGAATGATGACATAATATCAGCTTACGCAGAGGTACTGACTTATTTAAAAACTGACCTCAGCCTGGTGATGTCACTTCCCCAAAGCACATTGGCTGTTTTATTAGACTTCTGATGTAATATATATAGGCCCAGATTCTCAAAAAAAATACGACGGCGCATCTCCACATACGCCGTCGTATCTCTGCCTAGCGCCGTCGTATCTATGCGACTGATTCTTAGAATCAGTTCCGCATAGATATCCCTTAGATCCGACAGGCGTAAGTCTCTTACGCCGTCGGATCTTAACTGTAATTTTTTTTTTGCCCGCTAGGTGGCGCTTCGGTCGATTTCCCCGTCGAGTATGCAAATTAGGTAGATACGCAAATTCCCGAACGTACGCGCGGCCGACGCAGGAAAGTTACGATGTTTGCGTTAGGCTTTTCCAGGCGTAAAGTTGCCCCTGGGTCTATGAGGCGCAGTCAATGTTAAGTATGGCCGTCGTTCCCGCGTCGAAAATGTAAAAAGTTATGTCGTTTGCGTAAGTCGTCCGTGAATGGTGCTGGACGTAATTTACGTCCACGTCAAAACCAATGACGTCCTTGCAATGTCATTTAGAGCAGTGGTCATCAACCCTGTCCTGCAGGGCCCACTAACAGGCCAGGTTTTATGTATTACCTTGGGGAGATGCAGTCTAGAATACTGCAATCACTGAGCAGCAAATTATATCAGCTGTGATGTATTTCAGTTATCTTGCAAAACCTGGCCTGTTAGTGGGCCCTGCAGGACAGGGTTGATGACCACTGATTTAGAGCAATGCACGCTGGGATTTTTTAGGGACGGCGCATGCGCAGTTCGTTCGGCACGGGGACGCGCTTCATTTAAATGATACACGCCCCCTACCCGCCGAATTTGAATTCCGCCGGGTGATTTACGTTATGCCGCCGCAACTTTACATGCAAGTGCTTTGTGAATAAAGCACTTGCCTGAAAAACTTGCGGCGGCGTAACGTAAATCAGATACGTTATGCCCGCCCAAATTTACGCCCATCTACGAGAATCTGGGCCATAGACTCTGCAAGTATTGGTGTGATATTTTCATTTCTTTGCATACCCCAAAGAAAAACCTCATGGGGTTTATATAATTTTCCACTCTAAAATGAAAAAAAAAAGTTCAGCTGTAAATATACTTTAATTGGGAATCCACCCAAGCGACTGCAAAGTGTGTTCTGAATTCTACACTATACACACTTTGAACGTACGTTTCATATGAAATTACACTGAACAGCAGTTTATGTTTTATACAAGATTTCTATGTAGCGCCCCCCCCTTTTAGTTAGTGGGGCGTTACGCTAAAGTTAGTAGTAGTAGTTACTCCCACTCACAAATTGTTTAGTTTATCCTGTTGCTGGTTTGGTACTGCCTCATGGGTCGTTCTGCTTGCCAGGGGTGTGTTATCACCCCTGGGCGACAGTTGGCGCTAGAGGGGTTCTGACGGACCTATCTTTCCTCGGCAGCCAATCAGAGGGGTTTTTATCCTCTCCGGGCATGCTGGCAGGGGGTATATCTGTGGCGACCGCCATGAGTAGTTCTGTTCTGCGCGGGGCCCGAGTCCCAGGTGCGGCATCCACTTTCGGGGTGCGCACATCCATGGGCCCCACCATCGAGGCCTGCCTGGCCGAAGCTACGCACCAAGCAAAATCTCACCTTGATGCTGAGAGGGACCCCAGCGGCTCGCTGGGTCCCAGATCCTAAGCTGGGAGCTGTACGATGGGGGGTCTGCTCGGGAGAACCTAGATACAGAGGTTGTCTGCGAGGTCTGGACGTGCCATCGGGGATCCGGTCACCACGCCACATGACAGGTACATTTCAGCTGTCTATTGGTGACCCTGAATTGGACTTACTGGGAGGATTCGCTAGTTCTACCATTTAACCATATTTGAATATATACCAGGCCTGTGCAGGGCTTTATTATTGACTTTATTTGCAAGTGACCTTCTGGCTGCCAGGCTCAAGTTAATCACCTGTCCAGGGGCACTTTACCTACTCCGGCGGGAGTGGCGACATTTGAACTGTCTATGCTGAGAGCAGGCTTGCTCTCCATGTTCTTGATATCTAAGGCCTGATACTGCAGTTTTTCTCTCTGCTCATCAACCCTTTTCCTATTGTGTGCCATGTTGATGTTGGCTATGTTGGCCTTGGAATAAAGCATTGGAAACTCACACTGTTGTCTGAACATTTGCTCCCTATCCACACTAACAAGTTGTACCCCTAGACAAGAGAACTTGGTAACTTAATACGCCGATCCCCAAATTATCCAGCGGCTCCTTCGGGGATGAGCGCTACATCTAGAATTAGGAGCTGCATTGTATCCTAAACTTTAGAAATTGGGACCAGAATTTTATGTTAGCCAGGAGCAGAGAAATTACCTAAACTGTGAAAGTCTTCCAACTAAAGTGTAATGTCCTATCAAAATATATACCACAAAACAATGTTAAATATGAGTATTGGTTTGGTGGAGGCTCCTGGGTGTGCAGAGAACAATCAGTTCAGCTCTCAAACAGCGAGCAAGCATCTGGAACTTTAACATAAATTTACAGGCTGGCATTTTATTCTTACACCCAGCGCAAATGGCTAACAAAAACTGCAGTGAAGTTCTATTAATGACGCTGAAACAATTTTATATAAGCTCTAAGGAACCTGTAAATAAATATAACAGCCATTCCCCAAAGCCATTAAGAACATTTTAAGTAATGTAAAATGTGCATTTGGTCATCTAAAGTGAATCTCTTTCGCAGTTATTTTTGCTTGTACAAACCATTAGAGAAAGTTAGTCTGGGAAGAAGTAACTATTTCTTTTTAAAGTGATTACAAGGGTAAAAATGTATTTTTTTTTTAAATAACAAACATTGCTATACTTGCCTGCTCTGTGCAATGGAACTGCACAGAGCAGCCGCAAACCTCCTCTTCTCGGGTCCCCTGCCGGCGCTCCTGGTCCCTTTTCTCTGTCCAATGCCCCACACGGAAAGATGCTTCCCATGGGAGCACTCATGTGGCTTACTCCCGAGCCCTGCTGCGTCCATTGACACAGACCTCCGCTCTCGTGTGACTGGCTTTGATTGACAGCACTGGGAGCCAATGTTAGTTCTGTTCAGCGCTGAGAACTTTTCCTCATTTCCTTAGATTTGCTTTGTTACCATGTGTTACCTGTGGAGTAGCTCAGATCTTTGAAATTTACAAAACATTACCGTGCAGGATGTTAGCTGCCATATTAAAGGAGGCAACATAATGACAAATAGTAGATTTCTATTGCAAATTGCTCATTGTAGAAGCATATCGTTCTTGTGCTAAAAGATTAGTTGACACCTGACCATCATATCTAGTTTATAGGGCATCCTATTCCCATTATCATGGGCATTAATATGAATTCCACCTTGCCCCCCCACCATCACCACCACAATCTTTGCTGCTTTACAGCATCCTCACTTTTTGGAAGGCTTTTCATAAGATATTGGATTTCATCGGAGGGAATCCAGTCAGCCAAAATAACGTTTCCAAGGTAAGATACTGATGGGTGATGAGAAAACCTGGTTTAGTTTCTGAATTTTATCTATTTAGGAGACGAATGGTCACTCTAAAAAGCCTCATACACACAATCGGATTATCCATCAGGAATTGTGTGATGACAGACTTGTGTCGGAAAATCCGACCATTTGTACGCTCCATCGGGCATTTGTCGGATTTTCCGCCGACAAATGTGGAATAGCATGCTTTAAAATTGTCCGCCAACAATTGAGTGTACACAAGTCCGTCGAACAAAACTCCAAATTACAAACATGCATGCTCAGAAGCAATGCTCACCATAACATAACATTAGCAGAAGTTGCCCAAAGGGTAAAGAGCAGAAAAAACATGTAGTTTGGTGTTTGTTGGCAGACAAGTCTTTGCCGTTTGTATGCAAGACAAGTTCATGGCCAACACCCTTTGGACAAAAGTTGGACGCTTTGTCCGTTGAAAATCCGATCGTGTGTATGATGCTTAAGACAGTGTGTTAGGACTTTGAAACTCCTCCCATCCTCCTACTCATTCTAATCTCCATTACATAGAGGGGTGTTGTTTTGTAGTTCACAGAAGACAGCTAAAAAAGCTGACAATTTTGTTTAAAATTTCAGTTCATTGCACAAGAGTTTACAAGTACAAAGTATTTCTGACATGATCAACAGGAATCTTTCTCTACCTACAGAAAATAAACTTAGCATTAAAAAAAACATTTTTGGGATTAAAAACACCCTTTAACTATCCCACAAAATGTAAATAAAAGTCTTATTTCTGGTAATCTCTAAAAACTCTTCAACATTTAAACTAGGGAGGCTATTTATGCCTCTTTTACATTGCCCAGCTTGACATTTGCAACTTCAGAAATGCTAGATCCTTGTCGATGGCCAACAGTTAACGAAATACAATTGGGTTGATTTACTAAATCTAAAAAGGCTGTTCCATTTGCAAGAGAATTTTATCCTTATGCAAAGGAATTTACCCTTAGCTGGATGAATGTGGTGAAAACTCACTTTGCAAAGAATACCTAATTACTTTCAAGGAAAAGAAAAACTGTATTTTTGCTTGCACATGATTGCTGACAGAAGTCAACAGAGCTTCACCTCATTCACTGATTTAAAGGAAAGTTCCCTTGCAAAGTGAAACTTTTCCTGCAAAGTGAACAGCCTAATTGTCTTTAGTAAATCAAACCCTAATGCCTCGTACACATGACCGTTTTCCTCGAGAACCACTATGAGAAAATTGCGACTCCCGACGAGAAAAAAGAGAGCATGTTCTCTTTTTTTCTCGTCGAGATCCACAACAGTTTTCTCGATGAAAAACATACACACAACCTTTTTTCTCGGCAAAAAAGCTATTTTTTGCTCTTTTTTGCCGAGAAAAACGGTCGTATGTATGTTTTTCGTCGAGAAAACTGTTGTGGATCTCGGCGAGAAAAAAAAGAGAACATGCTCTCTTTTTTCTCGTCGGGAGTCTCAATTTTCTCATCGTGGTTCTTGTCGGGCTGGTTTACAACGAGAAACACGTTCGTCTGTATGCTTAAAAACATGCGCATGCTCAGAATAAAGTATGAGACGAGAGCGCACCTTCGGGAAAAGTAGCGTTCATATGGAGATAGCACATTCGTCACGTTGTAACAGACTGAAAAGCGCGAATCGTCTCTCACCAAACTTTTACTTAACACGCGGTAACTAGTGTTGAGCAGAATATGCCATATTCGATTTCGCGATATATCTCGAATATATATTCGAATATTCGAGATATATTCGCTAAATTCGAATATTCGTGATATTTTATCGAAAGTAAATGATTGCGATTTTTCGCTATTGCGAATGCGAAAATAATTGCGATTTTTTGATAACTGCGGTAGGAGCACTCTGGCTCAGAATATTCGTGATATTTTATCGAAATATCGCAACATGCGAATGCGATATTTATTGCGCAATTTCGAGAAATGCTGGAGGAGCGCTCTGATTGGCTCAGAATATTCGTGATATTTTATCGAAATATCGCAACATGCGAATGCGATATTTATTGCGCAATTTCGAGAAATGCTGTAGGAGCACTCTGATTGGCTCAGAATATTCGTGATATTTTACAATACAAAATAATTGCGAATATTCGGCAAATGCGGAAGGAGCACTCTGATTGGCTCAGAATATTCTTGATATTTTACAATACAAAATAATTGCGAATATTCGGCAAATGCAGAAGGAGCACTCTGATTGGCTCAGAATATTCTTGATATTTTACAATACAAAATAATTGCGAATATTCGGCAAATGCGGAAGGAGCACTCTGATTGGCTCAGAATATTCTTGATATTTTACAATACAAAATAATTGCGAATATTCGGCAAATGCGGAAGGAGCACTCTGATTGGCTCAGAATATTCTTGATATTTTACAATAGAAAATAAAAAGTGTTTTGCATTGGTGGTGATTCTTTACTCTATCCATCTGTCACAGCCGTTTGTCAATCAAACACCTTAAAGATTGAACACGTTCATGCAGCATGCTTTGGACTTTTTTTCACTTCACATATCAAAGACATTTTTATGAAAGATTATTTTTCTATTATTGGGACTATATTTCTTTATATATTTGTTTCACTGTGTATTTCACAAGTTATTTGCGCTTGCTTATTTTATAATTTGCCCACATGTCTTGTCACTAGACATATTTTTTATTCTTGTAGAGCGACTCCATTTTCTGTCTTGTATTAATTTATGTTGTATAACATTTTTGAGTTGCTGCTGTATTCTCCCCTTTTTTAAGGTATGCGCAATTTTTTCCTTCTTACAAAAAATAATAATATCAAACATACAAATATTCATAACATACACATACACAAAGCCCCCCCCCCCTTTTGCATCAGAGACAATCAGAGTTCTCCTACCACAGTTATCGAAAATTCGCAATCATTTTCGCATTCGCAATAGCGAAAAATCGCAATTTTTTTTTTTTCAATTTGGCAACATAAAAGGATCGCCTCAGCTTAGCTACTCGGCCCAGGGTCTCTAATCATACCAGCAATGCTTTTAGACGTCGATAGGATGTGATCTGTTTTAAAAATCAAATTGAAAAAATGCGAATATTCGGAATTGCGAATATTCACCGCGAAATTCGAAATATAGCGCGATTTCTCGAATATGCTATATTCGAGTCGAATATTCGCAATGCGAATATTCGTGAGCAACACTAGCGGTAACATGAGATTAGCAAAAGCAGCCCCAAGGGTGGCGCCAGTGGAATCAAACTTCCCCTTTATAGTGCCATCGAACGTGTTGTACGTCACCGCATTTGAGAACGACAAGATTTTGTCTCGACAGTGTGTATGCAAGGAAAGCTTGACAAGAACCTCGTCGAGGAAAACAAAGTTTCTTTTACGACGAGATTCTCGGTTGTGTGTACGAGGCCTATGAGTCAAACTAGCTGAAAATCAAGGGATTTAGCTGTGATCAATGTGCCTCTATAAGTTGTGAATGTGAATTCACTGGCTCCATTATGTGCCATTAATAGTGAAATGGAGGTGAAGGTACATTTGGCACCATGACTACCACTAATTGCAGCCGTTACATCTCTTGGTTGCCTAGATAACCCTCTGATTCTCATAATGAACTTAATACGGGCTATAATTAAGACAAATGTATACAAACACATTGAGGTCATTAGAAAATCTTTACTTTACCATCCTATGTTGTATATAGAGTTATGAATTCACAGGTGACCGTTTAAAAGGAAAACAAAAATAAAGGCAGATAATATGATAAGTCTGGATAATGTTCTGGCTTCCTTGGATGCCACCTTTTCTGATTCTTCTGGGCCCAGATGATCCTATGGCTTCCTACAAGTGGTATTTTGTCATATAGAGTTATCATGAGAAGCTTGGTATAAATAGACATTGTTAATTGGTGTTTGTGGTGTGGATCCCTAGATGTCCAAAAATACTCTGTACAAATTACATAAACAACATACTTCTACTGATAACCTTTGGGCCGCCAAAAAAAACCGGTCCAAATATCTGCTGAATCAGCCGAGATGCAAACCATTAATGGGCAGCTGAATATACCAAGTTGATCGATTGATTCCCTTGCAGCTATGACTAGCGGCTATGATCACTGTCTTCTCTCTGCAGGGATGGCTTGACCCTGCACACTGCCAGGAACAGACAGTGGCCCAGCAGGAGGGATTCCCGCATAAAAACTGTCTGTGTTGATGGGGGAATCAAGCTAATTTCTTTCCTGCAACCAGTGGCTGCAAGAAAGAAATTTGCTCCATGTATGGCCAGCCCAGGTATTGGCATTTTCTGCCAAAATATTGTATGCATGTCCATGTGGTTAAGGAGTGCAGCCAAATTGCAGAGCACTTGTCAGGTCACCTGTGGCCAGATGACAAGTGCACCCTATTGGAGACAGGGTTGCACCGCAAGGTAGTGAACCCAATAGCTGACTGCTGCGGATGGACAGGAAACGTGAGCCCAAGATTCCCCAGGGCGCGGAGTCTAAGGTCCAGCAGGTGTTCACCAGAGCCTCTGGTGGTGAGGATGGCCTTCGCTGCAACTGAACCCAGGTTTCGGCCCCTGGGGTCCCCCAGGTCACGCTCCATAGGGAGAGAGGAGAAGCAGCCACTGAGGACACAAGGGATAGTGATGGGTAAGCCGAGGTCGGGGGCAACAGGCAGAAAAGGGTAACCAAGGGACAGGCCAAAGGCCAGGGTCACAGGCAAACAGGAGTAGTCAGAGACGAGACAAAATCGGTACACAGAAAGGTAAACGTAGCACACTGCAGACAGGAACACACGCTAACAAACAAAGTTGAACAGCAAAGCAGACCTGCAGTGCACTAGTTAATATAGACTTCCTGGAATGGCCTGGGGTGGAGCCATACAGGGAGGAGAGCTGATAAAAGCCAGCCAGAAAGAGAGTCAGGCCTCTAATGGATACATGGAGGAGAAGGTAAGCTGCCAGACATTATTGCATGTCCATGACAGTACCCTCCCTCTTACAAGGCCTCCCCCTTCCCCGCCTGGGCCCGGGTTTAGAGGTAAACTTCAGATGAAACTTCTTTAACATGCGAGGTCTGAAGCTGTTCAAAGCGGGAAGCCAGATCCTGTAGGAATCGCATCACCTGAGTCTGACTAGCTTCTTGAGACTCGAGTCTGCGAACTATGCCTTGTAATGCATTGTCTGCGGGGAGCGGCACGTCGGCCGGGGTTCATGGCTGTTCAAACTGTCAGGTCACCTGTGGCCAGGTGACAAGTGCACCCCGTTGGAGACAGGGGTGCACCGCAAGGTAGTGAACCCAATAGCTGACTGATGTGGATGGATAGGAAACGTGAGCCCAAGATTCGCCAGGGCGCGGGGTCTAAGGTCCAGCAGGTGTTCACCAGAGCCTCTGGTGGTAAGGATGGCCTTCGCTGCAACTGAACCCAGGTCGCGGCCCCTGGGGTCCCCCAAGTCATGCTCCGTAGGGAGAGAGGAGAAGCAGCCACTGAGGACACAAGGGATAGTGATGGGTAAGCCAAGGTCGGACAACAGGCAGACGAGGGTAACCAAGGGACAGGCCAGAGGTCAGGATTACAGGCAAACAGGAGTAGTCAGAGACAAGCCACAATCGGTACACAGAAAGGTAAACGTAGCACACTGCAGACAGGAACACAAGCTAACAAAGTTGAACAGCAAAGCAGACCTGCAGTGCACTAGTTAATATAGACTTCCAGGAATGGCCTGGGGTGGAGCCATACAGAGAGGAGAGCTGATAAAAGGCAGCCAGAAAGAGAGTCAGGCCTCTAATGGACACATGGAGGAGAAGGTAAGCTGCCAGACATTATTGCATGTCCATGACAGCACTTCTGTTAATAAAAGAAACAATAGTGATTGGTTTTAAAAATCAAAAGCTGGATACGCCCTAGAAAAATTGTGTTCAACATTTTTTGTTGTAAAACGGTTGTATGAATATTCTTTAATTTTTCTGATCATTAGTGCCATCAAATCAACATTTGCAGTAACAAGAAAATTTGAAGGAGCAGGATGGAAACATTTTCTCAAACAAACACATTTCTAACAGTGTATATGATTTTTGTTGGGTAAAGTCCATTCATTCCAAAAATGAGTGCTAAAAGAGAATTTGCATACAAATTTTCCTTCAGAATTCTACAGAATTCTAGAAATGTAACCTTGTGATTGCAACTGGCAGTTTAACCTTGTGATTGCAAATGGCAGATAGTTTTTGCTACCTCTCACAGAAATGTCCAATATTGGACCAATAGTGAAATGTAAAAACAGGAATTTTGACTTACCTGTGAAATACTGTATCTTCGAGTACAGAACACAAGACTTGCATTCTTAAACCATGTGTTATATGCTGCTATCTTCTGTTGGACATTGGCATAAAACATGCTAAAATTGCTCCAGAACATACCAAAAAACTCCACGAGACTCCAGTTTTATTGCAAGCAGTAAAGGAGTGAGCATAACACAGAAGCAAGGGGCCTGTGTCCTGTACTGTACTCCAAGAAAAGGAATTTACAGGTATGTCAAAATTCCTACTATCTTAATCATACATTATAGGGCTCAGGACTTAGACCCTGAGGCCGCGTACACACAGTCGGACAAAACCGATGAGAATGGACCGAGGTTCAGTTTCATTGGTCCAAACCGACCGTGTGTATAGCCCATCGGTCTGTTTTCCTTCGGTCCAAATTTTTAAAACATGCTTTAAAATCGAACCGATGGACCACTGCCTGATCGGTCCAAACCGATGGTTAGTACAGAAAGCATCGGTTCAAAACCCGCGCATGCTCAGAATCAAGTCGACTCATGCTTGGAAGCATTGAACTTCGTTTTATTCAGCACGTCATGTGTTTGACGTCACCGTGTTCTGACCCAATCGGCTTTTGGAACGATGGTGTGTGCGCACATCAGACCATCAGGCCACTTTAGCGGTGAACCGATGGAAATGGCCCATCGGACCATTCTCATCAGTTTGGAACGACCGTGTGAACGCGGCCTCACTCTTAAACCAGGAGATGCACCCAAGCAATAAACTGAGGGGTGGACAACGACATAGTAAACACAACTGTTAACAGGCCCACAGGAAAACAAGGGTTAAAGAAATCTTATAAAACACTCAGATGAACACTTGAATAACTTTGTAGCTGATGATCACATTAGCCGAGGCCTGATCATCCAACTGGTAGAACTTGGAAAATATAGCAATAGTGGAAAAGGAAGCAGAACAACCTCTATAAGGGCCCACAGGCAGGTCAAAGAGATGGACCTCCAGGTAGACCTTGCTGCCCTGCCCACATTATTCAATGTAAGGCAATTTCTTTATGTTTTAGGACAGGACAAAGGGAAGGAAGAGAAATGTCCTCCGTGAGGTGAAAGAAGTGACCACTTTAAGTTGGAAAGAAGGTTTTGGTCTCAAAGCCACTTTGTCCTTGTGTAAAACAAGAAAGGACTCTTTGCAGTAAAGTGCTGCCCACTCAGAAATACACCTAATAGAATTCATTTCTAACAGGAAGATAACCTTACATGTGAGGTTTTCTCATGGTATATCCCTAATTGGTTCAAAAGGAGGTCTCTGAAGTACAGAAAGTATCAAGTTAAAGAGGGGGTTCACCCTATAAAACATTTTTTTTTCTAGCATTAAATTAAGCATAGTAGCGCGAGCTACAGTATGCCTGTATTTATTTTTTTTGCCCCGTACTCACTGTGCAATCCTATAGTGAAGATTCCGACTCCCCGCGGGGAATGGGCATTTCTATCCAGAGGGAAGATGATTGACGGCCGGCTATGGCGCGTCACGCTTCTCCGGAAATAGCCGAAATAGGACTTGGCTCTTCACGCCGTATAGCGCCGTGAAGAGCCGAGACCTACTCTAGCTATCTTCGGGGAGCGTGACGTGCCATAGCCGGCCGTCAATCATTTTCCCCCTGGATAGGAACGCCCATTCCCCGCGGGGAGTCAGAATCTTCACTATAGGATTGCACAGTGAGTACGGGGCAAAAAAAAAAATACAGGCATACTGTAGCTCGCGCTACTATGCTTAATTTAATGCTAAAATGTTGTTATTGTGGGTGAACCACCGCTTTAAGATCCCAAGGTGACATAGGAATTGGGGAATTAGCAACTCCCTGAAGAAAATACTTGATGAGGGATTGCGAAGCGAGAGGTTTCTGCAATAAAATGAATAAAGCAGAAGCCTGTTCTTTGATGGAACTCAGGACCAGACACTGGACAAGAACAGACTGAAGAAAAGCCAACAAAAAGTGTAGCTGCTGGCTTTTAATAAACATACACTTACCTGCTCCAGCGTTCCAGCGACGCGCCGGCCGGGGCTCCGCTCCTCTCCCCCCCTCCCCAGCCGGCTTCTTCATTTCAACTGTGGGCACCCGGCCGTGACAGCTTTTGGCTTCACGGCCAGGCACCCACTGCGCATGCGCGAGCGGCACTGCGCAAGCGCGCGCGACACGGCCTGGCGCTGCGCCGTCTGATTGGACAGGAGATCGCCTAGGACCTGTGACGTGTCCTAGGCGATCGCCTACAGGGAGGGGCTGCTGTAGGCGATTAAGCTTAATCACCTAACCAGCCTCTTGGCGGAAGGAGGAAGTGGGACAGGAAGTGCATCCAGGAAACCTGTGACATGAATAACCTGGATTTGTAGAAGTACCAGAAGTTGGGAAAGCACTGTTGCGAACACTAAAGGTGCAGAGAAAATCCCAAATGGTAGTCCTACAAATTTAAAGTTCTCCCACAGCAAAATGCAGCAAATATGTAATGGGAAATGGGGATGTGTAGATAGGCATCTTGTATGTCTACTGATGCCAGAAATTCCCCCTTTCTTAGAGAAGCAATGACAGATCATGTTAATTCAATGTAGAATTTTGGCACATGAAGGAATCTTTGAAGAGAGTTTAGGTCCAGTATAAGTTGGATACCCCCATTTGGTTTTGCAACTGTGAATAGGTTTGAATAGAAACCTTAAAACTCTGAAAGGAACTGTTGGTGCAAGGTGGTCAGTAATGCTGACAGATTGGAAGGCGAAAAGCAGGTAAGGCAGAGAAAGAAACTCAATTTTGCACCTCTCTGAGATGACAGATTGGACCCAGAGGTCCAGGACGTCTTGGTTCCAGACTGGCTCAAACACCAACAGATGTCCCCTGACTCCATAGGCGTGCGCACAGGGTGTGCCAGGTGTGCCCAGGCACACCCTAATCACCCTGTGCAGAATAGATTCCCCCTACTGACCTGGCTCCCCCTTATTTCCCCCACAGCACTGCTGGCTTCCCTCCTCTCCCACCGGATGTTGCTGTGGATGTTTTAGAATGAGTGTGGAAAGGGGCAGTAAATATGCCATTTGCCAGCCCCTTCCCTTTCTGAATGAACATTGTGAGTGATCGGTAGTGTGTGTTTGAGCTTTGGGGTGCACACCCTAATGCCAGAGGCTGCGCACACCTATGCCTGACTCCTAAGAGTGGGAGTACCCTTTCATTGTGAGGAGGGCTTCTGGGCAGGCTTTGTAGACTTGGAATTTTAGGGTTTGTGACAAAAGGAGGTGCGACAAAAGGAGGTGCTAAGACTTTCACCTTTAATCTGCCATTGCTGGTGAGTTACCCACTGTTATGAAATAGATGGGGTTGAATGTGTTCAAATACATAAGCTGATAAAACCCAGGTGCTGACCTTGTTCCTGAAGCTATGTTTCTGTAGAAGATGGCAGCAGGGGTGCAGCAATGTGCTGTTCGCATTTTTGTCGGAAAAGGCTAGCGAGTAGGTGACATTCAAGAGGCTTGATGGAGTTACCTCATCCTCCTGGGACTTCTCTTTGCATAGAGCAGGTATGTTTGTTTGTTTTTTAAAGTAAAATTGGGTCAAAAGAAAGAAAGAAAGGAAAGAAAGATGAATGTATAAATATATTAATTTAAGGTAAAATAATATTGTTGGCAAACTGAAAAAGTGCTTGAAAAGCTTGAAGATGGCATTTCTTGTAACATTACATTATCTGTCAGAATCTTTGTATAGGTCTTTTTTTTCTTCAGTGTAGATTATTGAACGCAAATTAAAATGTTATAAACATTGTAACATGGCAAGCAACACTAGCTAAGATAAACACACAGGCCCAGATCCACAAAGAACTTACGCCGGTGTATCTATTGATACGCCACGTAAGTTCTAAGATGCCCCGTCGTATCTTTGTTTTGTATCCACAAAACAAGATACGACTGAATGTGGGCTCGATCCGACTGACGTACGTCTTAGTACGCCGTCGGATCTTAGGTGCATATTTTCGCTGGCCGCTAGGTGGCGCTTCCGTTGATTTCCGCGTAGAGTATGCAAACTAGCTAGATACGCCGATCCTCAAACGTACGTCTGCCCGGCGCATTTTTTACGTTGTTTACGTAAGGCTTTTTTCGGCGTAACGTTACCCCTGGGTCTATGAGGCGTACGCAATGTTAGTATTGATGTTGGGACAGCGTCGTTTACCGCTGTTTACGTTGTTTGCGTAAAACGTTCGCGAATAGGGCTTTGCGTAAATTACGTTCACGTCAAAAGCATTGACTATTTGCGACGTGATTACCGAGCATGCGCACTGGGATACCCCCACGGGGTCAAGTTGTATTAACATAAAACACGCCCATATCTTATCCATTTGAATTGCGCGCCCTTACGCCGACACAGTTACACTACGCCGCCAATTCTTTCAGGATACGGAAACTACGCTCTAAGTTACGGCGGCGTAGTGTATCTTAGAAACGCTACGCCTGCCTAAAGATAGGCAGATCTTTGTGGATCTGGCCCCTATAGAGCGTATGTAACCTTGACTACATTTTATTATTCTTTCTATAGTTTTTCAAATAAATTGGTTTTCAAACAGATTTGTGACACACCTTGTTTATCAAGCCAAGCTGATAAATGCACCCCCACAGTGATATTCTTTCATCATTCTTTTTAAACTTAAAAAAACTTCTAGGCCAGAGTTTTACTTAAATCTTATGCCGCGTACACACGATAATTTTTCGGCCTGAAAAAACTAAGTTTTTCGGCATTTAGAAAAAACGTAGTTTTTTGCAACGTCATCATTAAAACGACATTGCCCACACACGATCGTTTTAAAAAAAAGCTCTAGCAAAGCGCGGTGGCGTACAACACGTACGACGGCACTATAAAGGGGAAGTTCCATGCCGATGATGCTCCCCTTGGGGCTGCTTTAGCTGATTTCCTGTTAGTAAATAGTGTTGAGCAGAATATGCCATATTCGATTTCGCGATATATCTCGAATATATATTCGAATATTCGAGATATATTCGCTAAATTCGAATATTCGTGATATTTTATCGAAATTAATTGATTGCGATTTTTCGCTATTGCGAATGCGAAAATAATTGCGATTTTTTTTGATAACTGCGGTAGGAGCGCTCTGATTGGCTTAGAATATTCGTGATATTTTATCGAAATATCGCAACATGCGAATGCGATATTTATTGCGGAATTTCGAGATATGCTGGAGGAGCGCTCTGATTGGCTCAGAATATTCGTGATATTTTATCGAAATATCGCAACATGCGAATGCGATATTTATTGCGGAATTTCGAGATATGCTGGAGGAGCGCTCTGATTGGCTCAGAATATTCGTGATATTTTATCGAAATATCGCAACATGCGAATGCGATATTTATTGCGGAATTTCGAGATATGCTGGAGGAGCGCTCTGATTGGCTCAGAATATTCGTGATATTTTATCGAAATATCGCAACATGCGAATGCGATATTTATTGCGGAATTTCGAGATATGCTGGAGGAGCGCTCTGATTGGCTCAGAATATTCGTGATATTTTATCGAAATATCGCAACATGCGAATGCGATATTTATTGCGCAATTTCGAGAAATGCTGGAGGAGCGCTCTGATTGGCTCACTCTGAAATCGAATATTCGAGATATTTTAACGCAATTTCACAAAATGCGAATGCGAAATTGATTGCAGATATTTCGAAAACTGCTGTAGCAGCACTCTGAAATCGAATATGTATGATATTTTAACCAAAAAACATATTGCGATTGCGATTTTTCGATCGCGCATGCGCAATTGCGCGAACAACACGCGACCATTTCCTGGAGCCTTGCCAGTTTCCAACTTATGATCGCAGCGCAATCACACAGCAACATGGTTGGAAGCAATTTCACTAAGTCTGAGGAAAAGTTGCTGATTTGTGTAAGTATTTTGACCACTGTTATTTCATCATCTTCAACTGCATTTTAGTCTAGTTTAAAAGTTAGTATATATGATCAGATATTAGTATTTCACAAAAAATGTGTCTCCTGCTTTTACAAAACTACAAGTCCCAGCATGCCTGGACAGCTGCAGACACCCTGGTTGGCAAATGTGTATTTAGGCACTTTTCCTTGTTATTTAGCATAATGAATTTAACATTTTTTTGGACATAGGACGTATGCGAACGTCCTGACTTCAGTGTCCTCAAGGCCCAAGGACGTTCGAATACATATTGCCCTTTAGATGTTGCAGAACTACAACTTCCAGCATGCCTGGGAATGCTGGCACTTCTAGTATTGTAAGTTCTGCAGGCCCCCATTTTTCAGGCCTTTATGCACGGGTCTCTAAACTGTGGCACCCTAGATGCAGCAAAAGTAAAATTCTTAGCATGCACTGACAGACCGTGGCTGATGGGAGTAGTAGTTTTGCAACAGCTGGAGGTGGACTGGTCTTGAAACCCAGAGTTAGGTAACAAACCTGTAGTGTTTTGCAACCATTCTGCCTCCAGCTGTTTTTTTCCTGTTGAAAAGCCTGTGGCGTGCAAAACACAACCCAAAAACTCCACCCGGTGCAAGGAAAAATTTGCACACACCTAAAGAGTGACATCACAAAAAACTGCGACGGTTGCATACGTCAGTGGTCCTCCGAAAAGGTCCCGTCTCTGACCCCCCGGGGCGTTAGGCTCCTGACAGGGAAAAGAGTTAGCAACGCATATCTCCCCTATACGTGTATCCTGTGTTGTTAATAATATATTCATAATTATGCAAATGATAATGCCTGCTATATTTATGCAAAAAAGGTGGCGACCGAAATGGCAGGATATAAAATCTGTCATGTTACCCCTGTCATTGATTAATAAGGCGAGAATGCTTCCAATTGTTGAATAGCATACATTTACGTCATATATCCATAAGGCTGTCAACAGAAGTATTACAATATACTTTGTTCTTCATCTTGCAGAAGTTCCTGGAAACAGGATACGATAAGCTGCGGAGGCAGCCAGAGAAAAGGGCTGTGGTCAGCGCCCTAATCGCTGACTTTGGCGGCCAACACGACCACAATGCGATTGTGAAGAAGTGGTCTGACCTGAAGAGGCGCCAAATGGATCAGGTCAGACGTCTTCGGGCTAAATATCATCCAGGTAAGTTATTGTTGACAGTTATGTTTTTTTTTTCAAAAGTGTATTTTGTGCGTGAACTCGAAAGAGAGAGGAGCCGGCCTGCAGGAGTTGGGAGGCCTCCCCCAGAGGCAATCTGCCACCTTTCTCCATGCCCCGGTTGGCAATGGCGGGTGTGAGGGGGTCCTCCCAACCCAACCTCGCATAGCACACCCACCAGGGGCGGGGCTGAGACCACCAAACTCAATTCACAGGTAGCCGAGAGCGGGATCCGAACCCCTAGCTGCAGAGGTGAATCACTTGTCAGTGCAGTGGCAATCGCGTGGAGCCAACGCAGCTCCTTTGGTGACAGTTATGTAAGGTCATATGTAATTCATGTAAGGTCAGATGTTGTTAACCAAGATGCCATGTTGTGCTAACATATATCACCACCAGCCAAGGTATTCATAGTACTGTTGAAAAAAGACATGGGACAGCAGACAGGAACACAGAAGTTATGTGGGAACATACTTTTCCCATTGCTTTGCATGGGACTTTAAAGAAAAACCCCGACCATGGCAAATGGGGGTGGGTAAGGTTTAAACCACCTATCCTATGTTTGTGGCTGACATATAAGTATCAAAAATCAAAAAGATAAACAGTTTAGTGCTAAAGAGGAGATGAAAATTGACCTTAGGTTAGGTCATGGGAAAGAAAGAGGTTACTTTGGGCCAAACTATAGTGATCCCGATCCTAACAATAAAAAGCGTAGGGTATAGTATCAAAAATTTATTGTAATGATTCAAATAATCAAAATAGGATCACATGCAAATATCACAACACAGTTTAAAAGAGCATGGTATTGGGTAAATAATGTCTAACCATGAACACACATAACATACAAGACATACAACAGGCAACATATACACACACGTGACGCTGTCCGGACACTGTCGGGGTCAGTCATTGGTTGTCATCACACTGTACATAGAGTATGAGATAGGAGAAATATAGTTGTATTCACGAAGTGAAGACAACAGGTATCCAAATTGTGGCCCTAATGGTATACTAACCAATGACTGAGCCCTTTAAGGGTAAGTGGGAGGAGGGAAAGGGAGGGAGACGGGTAGGAGGTGTGGAGATTGAGGTGTAGAGGTTGCAACAGGTTAGATCGATAATGCCTGTAGGCAGTAAAATAGTATAGCGAGCTGATGGTGAATTCACTGTAAATGGGAGGTGATCCTCCTCTCATGGGTGTGCAATGATCGCATCAATTCTCGAAATTATTTCACTCTGTGTGAAATGATAGTATTTCAATAGTCATTTGAATGGATGTTGTTTCACTTGGTCTGAATATATACTGAATAACCTGAACAATCTGATTGTGTATTCAGTAACTCGAGTAGTGCTACAGGTTGTATGCAGTATGCTGTCAGTCAAAGAGCAATTAGTGTCTGGAAATACACAGGTGTATTGTGTGTAGTCATGTACTGCACATCCAGGATGTAATCATCCAGTGGAGGCTGTATCGTGACAGCGCAGCAAAGTTCCTTACTTTTTGATGCTTATAAAGTTAGAATAGTATAGCATCCCTTTTGCTCAATTAGGAACGGCAATGGTAAAGAGTGGTTACAGACCTTAAGTAGCTATTCATTCAATGGAATGGTCAGAGTGAAAAAACCTGTTTGTGCTGTCATCTGGATGGTTACCCCGAATGGTGTGTCCGAGAGTGCAGGGGACTTTGTTGGGGAGGGAGTCAAGTGTACTCCGTATCCAGGATGCGGGCTCAATGGCTCGATGGAGATACTTCAATCGCCGTCCCCGTCAATGGGAACCTCCGCGTTCCTTCCTGATTTGAATTAGATCGCATAGACAGGTCACATGGGCAGCGTCTGGTGGTGACGTCGACGCGTTTCGCCGTAGCCAATGGCGTAGCTTCTTCCTGGACGTGATGAAATGTCAGCTGGTGGATGTTTATATACGCTGTCCACAGCTGATGCTTGCACCGAAGCGATGTGTGTTGATGCTGAATGGCCATATGATGTAGCAGACGCTACAGTGTTCATGGAGGTACAATCGGTTCAATTATTTTGAGTTTCCCAAAAAGGAATGAAGTTTGTCCTCGTACTCATGTTCTTTTGTCACTGAATATGGCTTGTTTTGATCACTAATGATCCATTTTTGGAGTGAAAACACAGTGGGGGAAGTACACGGCAGGACAGGAAGTGAGGAAAAGGGGGAACAAATATTTTTAAGGTGAACAGATAGCAAATGGTAAATATAACAGAAAATAATCATATCCTGGTTAATACTACTAGAGTAATGTCCATAGAGTTGCATTTATGTCATAGTCCCTCCGTCTAGATCCATTGGAATCAGGTACACTGACTTCCATGGATGGAGGGAATTTAGCATATGGATAGGTGCTAGTAGTTGAGCTATAATTTAAGGGACATGGCTAACCCGGCAGTTATTGACACTTCACTTTTGATGGTGGAAAATATTAGATTTATTTTTTTATATTTAGCTTTTAGCATTTTAGCGATATTGTCTCAAGGTGTTGGTGAGTATAAGAGGTGGGGTCACTGGGGTATATTTAAATGATAAGCAGGATTTCCAAGGGCATGTCGTGGGGTGTATGTCATGATCATTATAGAAGAGGTGATCTGGACTACCCTATGGGTTTAGAAAAACCTGTAAGTTTAATTCAGTGTTCAAGCCGACAGGGACAAGTGATTTGAGACGATATACCCACCACTTCTCTTTTTGTTGGAGGATACGGTCAAAATCACCTCTTCTACCTGGTAATTTGAGGGCATAAATGCCCTTCACTGTCATGCCCTTAGAGCACCTATTGTGATGTTCAGCGAAATGCTTGGCAAGTGGCTTTTCAGGATTTTTTTGTTTTTCGTTAATTTCGCGTAGGTGCTCACCTACCCGTACTTTCAGAGCACGTTTTGTTTTTCCCACGTATATTTTGGGACAGGGACAGGTGATTAGATAAATCACTCGAGTTGTCGAGCAGTTTATCAAGTCCCTGATCTCAAAGTTGCATTGTCCGTGGGCATCATGAAAGGTGGTTGTACGGTCGACATAGGGGCAGATCTGACATTTATTACAGGGAAACATGCCCAGGGATCTTGGGTATTCAGACAGCCAGGTGGTATTAGGTTCTTTTACAAATTCTGATTTAATTAAGATGTCACCCAGGCTATGTGCACGTCGTGCCACTAGTTTGGGCGCTGGGCTGACTATCTTGGAGAGGCCTGGGGCATTAGTTAGAATCCCCCAATGTTTCTCTAAAGTTGTTCGGACGGAATTCCACTGTGAGCCAAATGGTGTTATTATTCTAATGGGCTCATTGGAATTCATGTCTTGTTGGCTCACTGATCTCTTTTTGGTCAGTAGGTCCACGCGATCTCTGATAGCGGCACGTTTTCTCGCTTTTTTAATTTGACCATGCGAGTAGCCACGCTCGCGGAATCGCGTATACAAATCGTGGCTTTCACGGCGGTAATCAGAGATGTTGGAACAGTTGCGTTTTATACGCAAAAACTGGCCCACCGGAATGCCATTTTTGAGCCAATGAGGGTGATGGCTAGTGGCATATAAAAGGGTATTGGCCGCGGTATTCTTACGGAAAGTACAGGTACTCAGTTTGCCTTCTTTTAAAGTGATCAGTAAGTCAAGGAAGGACAGATGTTCGGTATCGACTGTGTAAGTAAGATGGATATTGCGCCCATTTTGGTTGAGCTCGGTCATAAACCGGTGTAATGATTCGATGTCACCTTTCCATATCATTAGGACATCGTCTATGTACCGCCACCAGGTAAGTACGTGGTGGCTGTACATAGACGAGGTATAGACATCTTCTTCTTCCCATAAGCCAAGATGTAGGCAGGCATAGGCTGGTGCCCATGCCGCGCCCATCGAGGTGCCTCGTGTTTGTCGGTAGAAGTTTCCCGTGAATTGGAAATGATTGTTCATAAGGGCGAACTCCAGTAGATCTATAACAAACTAATTTTGTGGTCCTGAGAGGGGGTAGGTGCTTTCCAAGAAGGTCCGGACAGCCCGGATACCGATCTCGTGGGGTATTGAGGTATATAATGACTCCACGTCGATACCTACCAGTAAGCAATCATCAGGTTGCTGGCAGGTGCCAAGATCGTCTAATTTAGCCAGTACATGTTGTGTATCTTGTACAAAGGACTTTAGATCAGTTACCATCTCCTTTAACATAAGGTCCAAGTATCGTCCCATACGCTCCAGGGGTCCCTGGCAGGCCGAGACGATCGGTCTGCCCGGTGGTTTATCCAGATTTTTATGGACCTTAGGTATGATATAAAAGGTGGGAACGTTGTATTCATTGACTCGTAAATGATCGTATTCCTTAATGGTTAGGAGGCCCTCCTCTTGACATATAAGTAACCTGTGTGCCAAGTTTCATATAAATATCTTTAGCCGTTTGTACGTGATGCTGGAACATACATACATACATACATACATACATTTATGCACACACACGTTGAGTTTTATATATATAGATTACCACTAAATTCCTGTGTTAGGAGTGGGGTTGTTATAGTAATCCCGTGTGCTCCATCAGGCCCTTTTTTTAACATGAGATCGTCTGAACAAAACAAAGGAGACAAAAACAGCTCATTTTAACATGGTGGCATCCCAGCTCACGCTCAGTCCCCTGTAGTGCCCACAAGACCCTTTAATATAACATTGTCCCATTGGTTAACTGTCTATATAAATCAATTTGTATTCATATACAATACAGCAGAGTACACAGAATTTGCATACGTCATTAGAAAACATTTTTATAATATATGAACATTGTGTTATTATAGGAGCTCCAATGCCAGTTGTGCGCGCCAATCGCAGAAGGCGCCAGGCCGATGAGGAGGAGGAGGATGCGGCAGAGGAGGATGCGGCAGAGGAGGAGATGGATGAGGAGGAGCAGCCAGGGCCCTCCCACTCCCCAACCCCAGCTCCTGTTGAGGAGCAAGCTGAGGAGCTTCCCCCCCCCACCACCCCAACTTCTCAAGCAGAAGAGCAGGAGGAAGAGAGCGGTCCTGTGAGCCTCGCTCAGGAAGGTAAATATGTGCACAATGATTAATAACATTTCAACAACAAAATGTAGATATAAAAATGGACAACATATAAAGCGCACCTGTCAGATTGTAGAACCATAATATGGTATTGATGCTAGAAGTATACAGGTAGTGCATAATTATTAGGCAAGTTGTATTTTTTGAGGATTCATTTTATTATTGAACAACAACCATGTTCTCAATGAACCCCAAAAACTCATTAATATCAAAGCTGAATTTTTTTGGAAGTAGTTTTTAGTTTGTTTTTAGTGTTAGTTATTTTCGGGGGATATCTGTGTGTGCAGGTGACTACTATTACTGTGCAGAATTATTAGGCAACTTAACCAAAAAATAAATAGATACCCATTTCAATGATTTATTTTTAACAGTGAAACCAATATAACATCTCAACATTCACAAATACACATTTCTGACATTTAAAAACAAAACAAAAACAAATCAGTGACCAATATAGCCACCTTTCTTTGCAAGGACACTCAAAAGCCTGACATCCATGGATTCTGTCAGTGTTTTGATCTGTTCACCATCAACATTGCGTGCAGCAGCAACCACAGCCTCCCAGACACTGTTCAGAGAGGTGTACTGTTTTCCCTCCTTGTAAATCCCACATTTGATGATGGACCACAGGTTCTCAATGGGGTTCAGATCAGGTGAACAAGGAGGCCATGTCATTACTTTTTTTTATTTAATACCCTTTCTTGCCAGCCACGCTGTGGAGTACTTTGACACGTGTGATGGAGCATTGTCCTGCATGAAAATCATGTTTTTCTTGAAGGATGGTGACTTCTTCCTGTACCACTGCTTGAAGAAGGTCTCTTCCATAATCTGGCAGTAGGACTGGGAGTTGAGCTTGACTCCATCCTCAATCCGAAAAGGCCCCACAAGCTCATCTTTGATGATACCAGCCCAAACCAGTACTCCACCACCACCTTGCTGGCGTCTGAGTCGGACTGGAGCTCCCTGCCCTTTACCAATCCAGCCACGGGCTCTTCCATCTGGCCCATCAAGACTCACTCTCATTTCAGTAGTCCATAAAACCTTAGAAAAATCTTTCTTGAGATATTTATTGGCACAGTCTTGACGTTGCAGCTTGTGTGTCTTGTTCAGTGGTCGTCGTCTTTCAGCCTTTCTTACCTTGGCCATGTCTCTGGGTATTGCACACCTTGTGCTTTTGGGCACCCCAGTGATGTTGCAGCTCTGAAATATGGCCAATCTGGTGGCAAGTGGCATCTTGGCAGCTGCACGCTTAACCTTTCTCAGTTCATGGGCAGTTATTTTGCGCCTTTGTTTTTCCACACGTTTCTTTTGTTTGATGATCACGCTTCAGAAGCTTTGCAATTTTAAGAGTGCTGCATCCCTCTGCTAGATATCTCTCTATTTTGGACTTTTCAGAGTCTGTCAAGTCCTTCTTTTGGCCCATTTTGCCAAAGGAAAGGAAATTGACTAATAATTATGCACACCTGATATAGAGTGTTGATGTCATTAGACCACACACCTTCTCATTACAGAGATGTACATTACCTAATATGCCTAATCGGTAGTAGGCTTTCGAGCCTATACAGCTTGGAGTAAGACAACATGCATAAAGAGGATGATGTGGTCCAAATACTCATTTGCCTAATAATTCTGCACTCCCGGGATGTGTTAGACACATAACAAGTGTATACACATGATAATGATTGATTAATAAGCAAAAAAAATATTTTATTTATTTGGTAACGTTCTTTGAAATCCAAATGTTTTTTTATTATATCCTAACAGTAGCAAGAAAGATGATGCAGCAGCACGCGCTGCTAAAGAAGACACATCTGAGGATTAAGGGAAATCATCAACAAATTCGCTACCTGGTCCAGCAAAATACGCAGCTAGAGCAGCAGCAATTAGAATATCTTGCTGAGCTGGAAAGGCTTCAGAAGCAAATGCTCAGCTATGTCTGAATTAATTTTTTGATTAAAAAATGTTATTTTTTGGAAATGTTTCATTTCTTTTTGAGATAGATTTTTAGGTTTTTCAACACATCTAACTTCACATCGAACAAATCAACATCAACACATCTAACTTCATAATAAGCAAAAACATTTTATACTATCATTTTATTTAACACAAACCTAGGACAAACTAAAGCACACGGACACAGACACGACGAACACAAAATAAACTGTTGAAAAATGAACATAACAAAAGCAACAATATATATATATATATATATACAGAGAGAGAGAGAGAGCAAGAAAGAGAGAGAGAGTGCAGATTTGCTCTTGCAGACAGCCTAATGGTTGCAGTATAAAGGCCGTAAACCAGGGTTTAACATAAGGTTCATTGTTTTAGTTACACTTGCTGTTACGATCCGGTCTGGTAGCTTGAAGCGGAGGCTGTTGGTGAATCCGCTGTGCCAGAGAGGTCATGAAGCTTTACTCAGCATGGAGGCAGCAGCAGTAGTATTAAAATATAATGTAACTAGACAATGCATTTCCTGAGGAAAATGCGAGTGGGAATGCTGAATAGCTTAATTGGTGAGCCCCTTGCCAAAGACATTCACCATAACCACTACACTATCTTTAGGACACACAGCTTCTTTCTCTATCTGCAAAGTATAGAGTATGCTGACTTCCTGGTCGCCCCTCCCCCCTCAAGAGGTTTCCCCTCCCCCCCAGGTCAGTGAGGAGGAATATTGCACTGAGGTCAGGAAAGTTATTTATGGAAAGAAATAACATTACAAACGCTTTTAATTCACAGATCAAATACATGATTTAAGCCTCCAAACAAAGCTTAATAAATCCTCAACCGTACATGCGATCTATACAACGACTACACCGTTTGAAATACACGGCCCTTGTGAACGCATTGATATGAAATTTATGTTGATAAACTTAAAAATGTGGCCATGTCTGCGATTTAGAAAAGAGCGTCTTTGTGAGTTTTGCAGCAACATTTTTTAGATAATTTAACATGAGAGTCTATGAGACATAATTTCTGGCTGTTGCTCCAATAACTAAAACTAAAATACGTATCGCAGAATTGATCACATTGCCAGAAACCAGACAAGCATAGCTACGTTTTGATATAAAAATTGTGTATGAAAAGTAGATCTTGTGGGCGTGAGACCAATTTGTTTCCCCTTTTTGTAAAGATATTTTTAATTACAAAGATCTCCAATGTTAAGGTCACATGACAGACTCTAAATCCCCTCCATAGGATTACATTATAACCTATCGCATTTTTGTGAAAAATTCGCAAAACGTAAATTGCGTTTTCAACAAAAAATTGTAAACGATGACGATCTGAAAAGTCATAGCCGGATAGCTAAATATTTTGTGACCGCTTTACAGTTTTTTCAGTGGCTGTAAGTGAAAGTATGAAGTAGCTGAAACTTTTGGCAGGGCATGTGAATTCAAAGGGGAAAAGGATGTTCTCATTGACTTCAATGTTAAAAAAAGGGTCTAAAAGCTTAAAATTTATAAAAGTGTAAAAAGTAGAAAAAAACTTGAAGAAGTCCCATCATTAGCTGAAAGAGACGAACATTTTTACAGTTGAATGGTCTCAATAGCTGAAAGTATGCCGAAGTTACGCAGAACCAAAAAACGTAAGGAATAATAAGATTACTAAATTTACGTATATCAATACTGGAAATGTTTATTAAAGCATTCACACTAATTAAGATTAATACATTTACGGGTATCCATACTGGGAATGCTTATTAAAGCATTCCCACTAAGTATCACACAGGCATGATTTACAAGCAGTAGTGGTAATAGTAATAGATAGCATAAAAACACTTGGGGAATACTTTACAGCATCAGTAGTGGTCATAGTAGTCAATAGTGTACCAAAAAATTGGGACACAGGTGTCTTGACTGATCTGTAATAGTAGTAGTAGACATTGACAATACAGTGTCAAATCACTCGGGCAAGAGGTGCCATGATGAACAGCAGTCTTAATAAGAGTATATAGGGTGTGAAATAATTGCTGACATAGGTGTCTTGACTGGGCAGCAGAAGCAGCAGTAGTAGTATTAGCAGTAGTAGTTGATACAGAGTCATATCACTTGGGCAGGAGGTGCCATGATGAACAGCAGTAGGAATAGGAGTATATAGAGTGTCAAATAACTGCTGACATAGGTGTCTTGACTGGGCAGCAGCAGCAGCAGAAGCAGCAGTAGTAGTATTAACAGTAGTAGTTGATACAGAGTCATATCACATGGGCAGGAGGTGCCATGATGAACAGCAGTAGGAATAGGAGTATATAGAGTGCCAAATAACTGCTGACATAGGTGTCTTGACTGGGCAGCAGCAGCAGCAGAAGCAGCAGTAGTAGTATTAACAGTAGTAGTTGATACAGAGTCATATCACTTGGGCAGGAGGTGCCATGATGAACAGCAGTATTAATAAGAGTATATAGGGTGTGAAATAACTGCTGACATAGGTGTCTTGACTGGGCAGCAGAAGCAGCAGTAGTAGTATTAACAGTAGTAGTTGATACAGAGTCATATCACATGGGCAGGAGGTGCCATGATGAACAGCAGTAGGAATAGGAGTATATAGAGTGTCAAATAACTGCTGACATAGGTGTCTTGACTGGGCAGCAGCAGAAGCAGCAGTAGTAGTATTAACAGTAGTAGTTGATACAGAGTCATATCACATGGGCAGGAGGTGCCATGATGAACAGCAGTAGGAATAGGAGTATATAGAGTGCCAAATAACTGCTGACATAGGTGTCTTGACTGGGCAGCAGCAGCAGCAGAAGCAGCAGTAGTAGTATTAACAGTAGTAGTTGATACAGAGTCATATCACTTGGGCAGGAGGTGCCATGATGAACAGCAGTATTAATAAGAGTATATAGGGTGTGAAATAACTGCTGACATAGGTGTCTTGACTGGGCAGCAGAAGCAGCAGTAGTAGTATTAACAGTAGTAGTTGATACAGAGTCATATCACATGGGCAGGAGGTGCCATGATGAACAGCAGTAGGAATAGGAGTATATAGAGTGTCAAATAACTGCTGACATAGGTGTCTTGACTGGGCAGCAGCAGCAGCAGAAGCAGCAGTAGTAGTATTAACAGTAGTAGTTGATACAGAGTCATATCACATGGGCAGGAGGTGCCATGATGAACAGCAGTAGGAATAGGAGTATATAGAGTGCCAAATAACTGCTGACATAGGTGTCTTGACTGGGCAGCAGCAGCAGCAGAAGCAGCAGTAGTAGTATTAACAGTAGTAGTTGATACAGAGTCATATCACTTGGGCAGGAGGTGCCATGATGAACAGCAGTATTAATAAGAGTATATAGGGTGTGAAATAACTGCTGACATAGGTGTCTTGACTGGGCAGCAGAAGCAGCAGTAGTAGTATTAACAGTAGTAGTTGATACAGAGTCATATCACATGGGCAGGAGGTGCCATGATGAACAGCAGTAGGAATAGGAGTATATAGAGTGTCAAATAACTGCTGACATAGGTGTCTTGACTGGGCAGCAGCAGAAGCAGCAGTAGTAGTATTAACAGTAGTAGTTGATACAGAGTCATATCACATGGGCAGGAGGTGCCATGATGAACAGCAGTAGGAATAGGAGTATATAGAGTGCCAAATAACTGCTGACATAGGTGTCTTGACTGGGCAGCAGCAGCAGCAGTAGTAGTATTAACAGTAGTAGTTGATACAGAGTCATATCACATGGGCAGGAGGTGCCATGATGAACAGCAGTAGGAATAGGAGTATATAGAGTGTCAAATAACTGCTGACATAGGTGTCTTGACTGGGCAGCAGCAGCAGCAGAAGCAGCAGTAGTAGTATTAACAGTAGTAGTTGATACAGAGTCATATCACATGGGCAGGAGGTGCCATGATGAACAGCAGTATTAATAAGAGTATATAGGGTGTGAAATAACTGCTGACATAGGTGTCTTGACTGATCCAGAGGAGTCATGGGAGAAAATCATGTGGTCAGATGAGACTATAATATAACTTTTTGATCATAATTTCACTAACCGTGTTCGGAGGAAGAATAATGATGAGTACCATGCCAAGAACGCCATCCCTAATGTGAAGCATGGGGGTGGTAGCATCATGCTTTGGTGGTGTTTTTCTGCACATGGGACAGGGTGACTGCACTGTATTAAGGAGAGGATGACCGTGGCCATGTATTGCGAGATTTTGGGCAACAACCTCCTTCCCTGAGTTAGAGCTTTGAAGACGGGTCGAGGCTGGGTCTTCCAACATGACAATGACCCAAAGCACACAGCCAGGATAACCAAGGATTGGCTCTGTAAGGAGCATATCAAGGTTCTGGCGTGGCCTAGCCAGTCTCCAGACCTAAACCCAATAGAGAATCTTTGGAGGGAGCTCAAACTCCGTGTTTCTCAGCGAGAGCCCAGAAACATGACTGATGTAGAGAAGATCTGTGTGGAGGAGTGGGCCAAAATCCCTCCTCCAGTGTGTGCAAAGCTGGTGTAAAACTACAAGAAAGGTTTGACCGCTGTAATTGCAAAGAAAGCCTACTGTACCAAATATTAACATTGATTTTCTCTGATGTTAAAATAGTTATATTCAGCACTGTAAATACATCAGGTCCGGGGCTTTATCAGGGAATGCATGACAAGGGACCCTTCAGCGCCCTGAACCGACGACGGGTGCCAGAAAGTCACCGCCGATCCAGGACTCATTCATCTTTATGAATGTGAGTCTGTCCACGGAGTCTGTGGACAGACGGGTCCTCTTGTCCGTGACCACCCCACCTGCCGCGCTGAATGTCCGCTCAGATAGTACGCTGGAGGGGGGGCAAGACAATAACTCCAGCGCATACTGAGCGAGCTCGCGGCAGGTGTCCAATCTGGCAACCCAGTACTCCATGGGGTCGTCGGTGCTCATACTGTCAGAAGCACCGACGGACGCCATGTAGTCTGCCACCATGTGGGCCAGCCGCTGGTGGTGACTGCTGCTGCTGCTGGTGCTGGTACTGGGTCGCTCGGTTTGGAAGAACATCCTCATCTCTTCCATTAGGTCCCCTGCTCGGCTGCAGCTGGGTGCAGCCACCTGCTGGGTGAGATGAGGGGGGACAACTGGAGGCCGGGGAGTTGCCTGCTCCAACCGTCTGACAATGCCTGCCTGCAGTTCCTCCATCCGGTGCTGCCTCCGGCTGGCTGGGATGAACTGCTCCAGTTTCCCCTTGCACCTGGGATCCAAAAGGGTGGCCATCCAGAAATCATCCCTCGTCTTGATGGTCTTAACCCGGGGGTCCCTCCTGAGGCATCTCAGCATGTGGGCAGCCATGGGGAAGAGCACAGCCCGCTGTGACTCCTCAATGCTGGCCAGGTGAATGAGGTGCGACTCTTCATCCCTGAGGCGCTGCTGGTCAAACTCAGACATGCCCAACCCCCGGACTATCGGTGCCCCCAACACCGGCTCTCCCTCCTGACCAGGCCCTGACTCCGGGACGACACCAGCAACCACCTCCTCCTCCTCTTCATCATCATCCTCCTCCTCCTCCTCCTCCTCGTCCTGGCCCTGGTCTCGGTGGAGCATTGCTGACTCCTCCTGCTCCACCAAGGCACTCTCCCCAGCCTCGAGCAGGCGATCTAGTGTCCTCTCCAGCATGAACACTATTGGCAGCACGCTATTGAGGCCGATTTGCTCACTGCTGACCATCTTGGTCGCCTGCTCGAAGGAGGACAACACTTGGCAGACCTGGTTTATCTGCCCCCACTCCGCACAGGCGATGAAAGGGAGTTGTGGTGAAGTCCTCTCAGTGCCTAGTTCCATCAGGTACTCCCTCACCGCCCTTTGCTGCTCCCACAACCTCTTCAGCATGTGGAGGGTGGAGTTCCACCGCGTCATACTGTCCACAATCAGCATGTGAAGGGGCAGATTGTACTCCCGCTGCAACTTGGACAGGGACGCGGTAGCGGTTGGGGAGCGCCTGAAGTGGCTGGCAATCCTACGCGCCTTTGCCACAATGTCACTCAACCCTGGATAAGTGCGCAGGAACTTCTGCACCACCAGGTTGAGGACATGTGCCAGACAGGGCACGTGAGTCAGACTGCCAGCACTAAGGGCGGCGAGTAGGTTGCTGCCGTTATCGCAGACAACCATACCTGCCTGGAGCCTTCGGGGTGTCAGCCACTTCTGGACCTGAGCCTGAAGTGCTTTCAGCACTTCTTCTCCAGTGTGTCTCCGGTCCCCTAAACTAACAAGCTGGAGCACGGCCTGACAGCGCACGTGCCCCACACTTGAGTAGCTACGGGGGCGCTTGTTGGGAGGCTCAGCAGCTGCGGAGACAGTGGCTTGAGGGAGACCAGCAGTTCTCCCCTGGACACCCCGGGGCGGCACCACAAGATCGGTTGCCGCCGATCCCTCACCGACGCCTCGGAGGGAAACCCAATGGGCCGTGAAGCTGATGTAGCGCCCCTGCCCATGCCTGCTGGTCCAGCCATCCATTGTCAGATGAACCCTGTCGCTGACAGCGTGATCCAGCGACAGGGTTACATTCTGCACAATGTGCTGGTGTAGGGCAGGGACACCAGTCCTGGCAAAGAAATGGCGGCTGGGGACACGCCATTGGGGTTAGGCCTGCTCCAACATCTGCCTGAAGGGGTTGCTGTCAACTATGTTGAAGGGCAGCAGATGTTGGGCAATAACCCTTGCCAGGAGCCCATTGAGGGAGCGCACACGTCGGTCTCCAGGGGGGAAGGGAGTGGTGCGCTCAAAGGCGTCTGAAATCGACGCCTGGCGCCGGACGGCAGTGCGGGACACAGACGTGGAGGGTGCTGTGGAAGTAGAGGTCTGGCTGCCGGTACCAGTACCTCTACTAGAGGGAGCGGGGGGGCATGACCTGCTGGAAAGAGATGAAGATGTGGCAGGGGCTGCTGTACCCTGCTCACTTGTGGTGGTGGCGCTGCTACCACCACCACGCTTCATCTCGTCATACACCGCCCAGTGGTTTATCCTCAGGTGCTGGTTCAGGGCTGTGGTACCCACCCGAGCCAAACACTTCCCTCTCTTCACCCTCACTTTACAAATCCGGCAGATGGCCACGGTAGGGTTGTCTGCCACCAGGGTAAAGTAATTCCAGACAGGTGACTTCAGCACCGCCCTCCTGTCAGATGGGGTGACGCTTACTTGCACCTGCTGGGACTCGGTGCGCACAGGTGGAGCTGCCTGCTGCTGCTGCTCCTCCTCCTGACACCTCCTGCTGCCATCACCAGTGGAGACCCTGACGATGGTCTCCCTGGTGGTGACCTGGCGCACCGTTTCACCAGGGTGCCTACCTTCCCCGTCGTCACTGACGTAGTGAGCCGACGCGTCAGATGGCAACCATGATGGGTCACCCTCTTCGCCCCCAGAGATGTCAGACCAAGGGCTGAAATGTGTTGGTCTGAGGGAACCAACTGACATGGAGCCTCTAGCCTGGCTCCGCTGTCCCCTCACCCACGCCTGGGTCTGACTAGGTGCTGCTGTTTCCTGCACCAAAACAGCAGCACCAGTTTGAAGGGATGTCTCTGGGATACTGCCAGCAGGTATCCCATCCTCCTCATCCATCCCTTCAAAAAGGTCCTGACCATCAGGACAGAGCTGGAGGTCTGCCTGATGCATGGCCTCCCCCAAGAGATCCCTCTCACTGTCGCTGTCGAACAGTAAGATGCTGGACTCTTGGGGGCTGGGGGGGCGTACTACAGGCACCGGTGTAATGGTGGTACTACTGTGAGTCGGGACCGACGACTCAGTGGCACTGCTGTGCCCCATGTAGTCCACCACTACTTCAGCCTGAGATGGCAATATCGGGCGGCTGCCCGATGGGAAGAACTCCCGGATCAGGCGTACTCCCCTTGCACCCGATCCTCTAACACTAGTAGGGGCACGAGAGGTACCCCGTGCTGGCAGCGATCCAGCACTGGGAGTAACTCCCCTACCCCTGCTGCCACGGCCACGGATGCCGCTCATTATTGCTGATATGTGTGTGGGGGGGGTAAACTTTATTGGGGGGGGAAATGTGAACAAAATGTGTTTTTGTGTATTTTTTACAAGACAGGCACGCAGACAAAGACGTACACAGACAGCTACTAAACTATAAGAAAAGTAGTACACCAAAGACAAGGACTACAAAATTAAAGAAAAAAAAAAAAGCACTAAACAAACACTAACTTTTTTTTTTTTTTTTTTTTAACACAAAACACAGACACTAAACACACACTAAGCTAAGCTAGATGAAATAAATGTACACTAACAGTGTGTACACTTACTACACAAAATTTAACTAAACTGAACACAAAACTTAGCTTTTAGAAAAGCTCTTTAGGAAAAACTAAACAAAATGTGAACTGAGATGCCTAGCAAATATCACTGAACAGCGAACCTGCAAGATCTAACAGTAACACAAGATGAACAAAACTTAGCTTTTAGAAAAGCTCTTTTAGAAAGCTCAGCAAAATGTGTTCTGAAATCTCTAGCAAATATCACTGAACAGCGAGGATTGCAGGATCAAACAGTAACACAAATGAACAAAACAGCACAAAACAGCACAAAACGTAGCTTTGAAAAAAGCTCTTGGGTCTATTGCTTTGAAAAAAGCAGTTGATATACTGGAAAAGATCCACTGGAATCACTAAATAGCAATGCTGGTGATGATCTAAATCAATCAGGAACAAAGACACAGGAACACAGAAACAGCCTCCACACTCTATAGCCAGCTTCTGAATCTGCAATGAAATGGTGCTGGGAGTGAGCTTATATAGGGCCAGATCCACAAAAACCTGACGTAACTTAAAAAATCCAATTTAAGTTACACTGGCTTAAAGTTTCTACCTAAGTGCCTGATCCACAAAGCACTTATCTAGAAATTTCAGGCTGTGTAACTAAAATTCCGCCGGCGCAAGGCGTTCCTATTCAAATGGGGCGAGTCCCATTTAAATGAGGCGCGCTCCCGCGCCGGCCGTACTGCGCATGCGCGTCGGCCGTACTGCGCATGCGCGAAGTTACGTTACGCCGAGTTTTGAGGATCGCGACGGCTTAAAGTTGCGTCGGGGAAAAAAAAAATGACAGCGGCATGCATTCCTGAGGGAGAACTCCATGCCAATTTTCAAAGAAAAAACCGGCATGGGTTCCCCCCCCAGGAGCATACCAGGTCCTTAGGTCTGGCATGGGTTGTAAGGAGACCCCCCCACGCCGAAAAATTGACGTAGGGGGTCCCCCTACAATCCATACCAGACCCGTATCCAAAGCACGGTACCCGGCCAGCCAGGAAGGGAGTGGGGACGAGCGAGCGCCCCCCCCCCCTCCTGAGCCGTGCCAGGCCGCGTGCCCTCAACATGGGGGGGTTGGGTGCTCTGGGGCAGGGGGGCGCACTGCGGGCCCCCCCACCCCAGAGCACCCTGTCCCCATGTTGATGAGGACAGGACCTCTTCCCGACAACCCTTGCCATTGGTTGTCGGGGTCTGCGGGCGGAGGCTTATCGGAATCTGGGAGTCCCCTTTAATAAGGGGGCCCCCAGATACCGGCCCCCCACCCTAAGTGAAAGGATATGGGGTACATCGTACCCCTATCCATTCACCTGGAGGCAAAAAGTAAAAGTTAATAAACACACAACACAAGGCTTTTTAAAATATTTTATTATTCTGCTCCGGATGCCCCCCCTGTCTTCGTTATTAGCTCAATTACCAGGGGGGGCTTCTTCTTCCACTCTCCGGGGGTCTTCTTCCACTCTCCGGGGGTCTTCCGCTCTCCGGGGGGGGGCTTCTCCGGACTCCGGGGGGGCTTCTCCGGACTTCGGGGGGCTTCTTCCATCTTCTCCCCTCTTCCGCTCTTGACTCGGCGAACCCCGGTTCTTCTGCAGCTCTCCGGTGCCTTCTTCTTCAGCGCTGGCTGCCTGCTATGTTTGTGTGTTAGCTCGATTTCAAACAGGCAGCCGGCGCGGTCTTCTGTGATGTCAGGGTCTTCTGGTCTTCTGTTCTTCCGATGTTGTCTCGTCGCCTGTTGTCGCTGTAATGATGGAAGCGCGCCTTGCATCACATTTATATAGGCATCACCGTCCCATCATGCTCCGTGATGGGTGCCTACCCACGTGCACCCACCACGTGGGTACCTACCGGAGCATGATGGGACGGTGATGCCTATATAAATGTGATGCAAGGCACGCTTCCATCATTACAGCGACAACAGGCGACGAGACAACATCGGAAGAACAGAAGACCAGAAGACCCTGACGCCACAGAAGACCGCGCCGGCTGCCTGTTTGAAATCGAGCTAACACACAAACATAGCAGGCAGCCAGCGCTGAAGAAGAAGGCACCGGAGAGCTGCAGAAGAACCGGGGTTCGCCGAGTCAAGAGCGGAAGAGGGGAGAAGATGGAAGAAGCCCCCCGGAGTCCGGAGAAGCCCCCCCGGAGTCCGGAGAAGCCCCCCCGGAGAGCGGAAGACCCCCGGAGAGTGGAAGAAGACCCCCGGAGAGTGGAAGAAGAAGCCCCCCCTGGTAATTGAGCTAATAACGAAGACAGGGGGGGCATCCGGAGCAGAATAATAAAATATTTTAAAAAGCCTTGTGTTGTGTGTTTATTAACTTTTACTTTTTGCCTCCAGGTGAATGGATAGGGGTACGATGTACCCCATATCCATTCACTTAGGGTGGGGGGCCGGTATCTGGGGGCCCCCTTATTAAAGGGGACTCCCAGATTCCGATAAGCCTCCGCCCGCAGACCCCGACAACCAATGGCAAGGGTTGTCGGGAAGAGGTCCTGTCCTCATCAACATGGGGACAGGGTGCTCTGAGGTGGGGGGGCCCGCAGTGCGCCCCCCTGCCCCAGAGCACCCAACCCCCCCATGTTGAGGGCACGCGGCCTGGCACGGCTCAGGAGGGGGGGGGGCGCTCGCTCGTCCCCACTCCCTTCCTGGCTGGCCGGGTACCGTGCTTTGGATACGGGTCTGGTATGGATTGTAGGGGGACCCCCTACGTCAATTTTTCGGCGTGGGGGGGTCTCCTTACAACCCATGCCAGACCTAAGGGCCTGGTATGCTCCTGGGGGGGAACCCATGCCGGTTTTGTTTTTTACAAATTGACGTGGAGTTCTCCCTCGGGAAAGCATACCAAATGCCGTCGCTGCAATGGGCCTTTACAAGGTGTGACTAACTTTACACTTTGTAAAACGAGCCCTAATTTTACACTTGCAAAATAACACTTACGGCGCAAAAAAGAAGCTAGAAAGCTTTGTGGATCGCCTTAAGTGCTAATTTGCATACTAGCAACGGCATTTCGACTCGAAATGCCCCCAGCGGCGGATGCGGTACTGCATCCTAAAATTAGGCAGTGTAAATCAATTACACATGCCGGATCTTCTGTGTAACTTTGGAAAAAACCTTTTGAGGATCGTTTCCAAAGTTACATACAGACTGAACACCACTTAAGTCGGAGTATCTCTTTTGAGGATCTGGCCCATTATGTCCATGCAGGCAGGTTCCTATTGGTTGCTAACCTCTGACGAGTGTGGAAGGAGAACTCTGATTGGCTCTGATGCAAAAGGGCGGAGCAAATAATCGCGCAATATTCCTATTGCCGAATATTCGCATTGCGAATATTCGGCAATATAAAATGATCGCTTCAGCTACTCGGCCCAAGGTCTCTAATCATACCAGCAATGCTTTTAGACGTCTATGGAGATCACTAGGATGTGATCTGTTTTAAAAATGAAACTGTAAAAATCGCTCTGATGCGGAAGATCGGGGCGAGGAAAATAATCGCGCGATATTGCGTTTGCCGAATAATCGCATTGCGATCTTTCTGGAAAATTCAATGAACGCTTCAGCTACTCGGCCCAGGGTCTCTAATGATACCAGCAATGCTTTTAGACGTCGATGGAGATATCTAGGATGTGATCTGTTTTAAAAAAAAATTGGTAAAAAATCGAATATTCGGAATTGCGAATATTCACCGCGAATTTCGAAATATAGCGCGATTTCTCGAATATGCTATATTCGAGTCGAATATTCGCAATGCGAATATTCGTGAGCAACACTATTAGTAAAAGACGATTCACGTTTTTATGCCAGAACGAGCGCTCCCATCTCATAACTTGCTTCTGAGCATGCGCGGGTTTTTAACGTTGTTTTAGCGCACACACGATAATTTTTTACAACCTGAAAAACGACATTGTTTAAAACGTCAATAAAAAATGCAGCATGTTCGAAAAATTTATTTTTTACGTTTTTCAGAACCCGAAAAATTATGTGAAACCCACACACGATAATTTTAACCACTTAAGGACCGCCTCCTGCACATTTACGTTGGCAGAATGGCACGGCTGGGCACATGCACGTATAGGTACATCCTGTGCTAGTACCCAGTCGTGGAGTCCTGCGATCGGTCCCCGGAGCTGAAGAACGGGGAGAGCTGTGTGTAAAACAGCTTCCCCGTTCTTCACTGTGGCGGCGTCATCGATTGTGTGATCCCTTTTATAGGGATACACAATCGATGACGTCACACCTACAGCCACACCCCCCTACAGTTGTAAACACACATGAGGTCACACATAACCCCATCAGCGCCCCCTGTGGATAACTCCCAAACTGCAATTGTAATTTTCACAGTAAACAATGGGCTAGATTCAGGTAGGACTTACGCCGACGTATCTCGAGATACGCCGCGTAAGTCAAAATGTGCGCCGTCGTATCTATGCGCCGTACCCACAGAACTATATACGCCTGAAAATAGGCTTCTCCCGACCGGCGTAACTTTCCTCCGCCGGCGTATCGTAGGCGCATTTTTACGCTGGGCGCATCTTGCGCTCCCATTGATTTCCTATGCAAATGAGGGAGATTTGGCGATTCCCAAACATACGCGTGTGCGGCGCAGTCTGCGCGCGGTGCGCGTAAGTTGTACGCCCAGCGCAACTTAGCATCAGACGTCCACAGGTCAGCTGGAGTGCAGCTACAGCAACACTGTTACGGACGAGCTGAGCACCCACACTTGCAGGACAACACATCTGTATGCCAACATGCCAGGGGCAGCCATGGTCCTAGCAATACTACTGTGTCAACCGACTCGTAGGAGGGCACGGGAGAGGATATACCGCACGCGCATGAACATCTTTGGCATGGGTGATTCGGAGGTGTTTCGCATTTTCAGATTCAGCTCTGATGCCATCCAGGAACTAGCCAGAACCCTGCATAATGACATCACCAGCAAGACACATCGCGCACATGCAGTGCAGCCACTGGTCAAGGTCCTGGCAACACTGCATTTCCTTGCCAGTGGATCTTTTCAGCGTACAAGTGGAGTTGTGGCTGGGATGTCACAATCCTCCATGAGCAGATGTGTGCACCAGGTTGTCCCCGCAATCCTCAGACGCATGTCCCACCACATCATCAAACCCACCCAGGAGCACCTGCGGAATAAGGCAATGGCGGATTTCTATCAAATTGCAGGATTCCCACGCACCGTGGGGGCCATTGATTGCACACATGTGGCACTACGGCCCCCCCGTGCCACAGAGCACATATACTGCAATCGGAAGCACTGGCATTCCATCAACGTACAGGTGATAGCAGATGCCCAATGCCTCATATGGCACGTCCGTGCCAAACACCCAGGGTCCTGCCACGACAGCTTCATATACTGTCAAAGCCACATCTCCACAGAATTTGAACAGAACGTGTATGGGGACAGCTGGCTGGTTGGTGAGTGACATGGGTGTCAGGCATGACTGTCTGATCCCATGATGCAGACATCACGAGGGGCACATGCATGACTAACATCCTCCTTTTTTTTCCCTTCCAGGTGACGCAGCATATGCACTTGGACCCCATCTCATGACTCCATACCGGAATTCCCAAACCACAGGAGAGAAAAACTACAATGATGCACACGCACGTACCCGTGCAGTGGTGGAACGCACCTTTGGCCTCCTGAAGTCCCGTTTCCGATGCCTGCATACGTCTGGGGGAACCCTGTTGTATTCTCCAAACTTTGTGTGCCAGATCATCGGTGCATGTTGCATTCTACAAAACTACGCCATGAGAAAGGGCCTGGAGATTGACCTACGTGATGACCTGACCCCCCAACCAAACAGTCCCCCCCAAACCGAGGCTACCTGGTCTACTGAGGGAAGAGCAGTCAGGAGTTGCCTCGTGGAACGTATCTTTGCACGTTAAACACACACATTCATCATGGTACAAGGAGAATGCACGCATGCACACCACTGTGGTCCCTAGCACACATCACCCCACATCCTCATCAAATTGGATTAGCCCAAGTCCACCAAGCAGGACTTGGGTGCAGCAACCCCGTAACGGTGCTGCTGCAGCTACTCTCCAGCTGACCTGTGCAAGTCTGGTGCAGAGTTACCCCTGCTTTATGAGGGGTAACTTTAGGCTGGACGTACAACTTACGCGCACCGCGCGTAGCCTGCGCCGAACGCGCGTACGTTCGTGAATCGGCGTATCTCCCTCATTTGCATATTTGAATAGGAAATTAATGGGTGCGCCAGATGTGTTCAGCGTAAATATGCGCCCACGATACGCCGGCGTAGGAAAATTACGTAGATCGGAAGAAGCCTATTTTCAGGCGTATCTAGTTCTGTGGGTATGGCGCACAGATGTGACGGTGCATATTTACACTTACGCGGCGTATCTCGAGATACGTCGGCGTTAGTCCTACGCAGGCCCGGACTGGGACAAAAATTAGGCCCGGGCATTTTAGACTGAGCAGCCCATGGCTAATTTACCGGGAGGCACGGAGAGCATGGGAAGGGGGGCGGAGAATGTGGGGGGATGGAGAACACGGGGGAGCACTAAGGGGGCCAGAGAGCACAGGGGGTGGAGAGCACTAGGGGGAGCCGGAG
Source organism: Rana temporaria (assembly GCF_905171775.1). Lineage (NCBI taxonomy): Eukaryota > Metazoa > Chordata > Amphibia > Anura > Ranidae > Rana > Rana temporaria. Next base: position 391,192,554 of record NC_053491.1, read on the forward strand.
AGCACAAGGGTGCTGGAGAGTACAGTGCAGCAGGGGCAGAGAACACAGGAGGCAAAGAGCACAGAGGGGGCGGGGACCACGGGGGGGGGTGGAGAGCACAAGCAGGGGCAGAGAACATGGAAGGCGAACAGCACAGGGGGGCTGGAGAGCATTGGGGGCTTAAGAGCACTGGGGGCGGAGAGCACAGGGGCGGCCGGAGAGCACTGGGAGGGACTGGAGAGCACTGGGAGGGGCTGGAGAGTACTGGGGGGCCGGAGAGTAAAAGGGAGCTGATGAGCACAGGGGGGCCTGAGAGCACTGGGAGGGGCTGAAGAGCACGGAGAGCTGGAGAGCACTGGGGGGTCTGGAGAGTATGGAGAGCACTGGGGGGGCTGGAGAGCACTGGGGGCCAGAGAGTACAGGGGTGCTGATGAGCACTGGGGGGGCCTGAGAGCACTGGGAGAGGCTGGAGAGCATTAGGGGGGCCAGAGAGTACAGGGGTTGATGAGCACAGGGGGGCCTGAGAGCACTGGGAGGGGCTGGAGAGCACAAAGGGCTGGAAAACACAGGGGGAGGGCTGGAGAGCACTGGGGGGAGGCTGATGAGCACTGGGGGGGCTGAGAGCACTGGGGGCTGGAGAGTACAAGGGGGCCTGATGAGCACTGGGGGGGGGGAGAGTACAGGGGTTGATGAACACAGGGGGGCTGGAGAGCACAGGGGGGGCTGGAGAGCACAGGGGAGGGCTGGAGAGCACTGAAAGGGTTGAAGAGTACGGAGGGCTGGAGAGCACTGGGGGGGCCTGAAAGCACTGGGGGGGGGCTTGAGAGCACTGGGAGGCCAGAGAATACAGGGGGGCTGATGAGCACTGGAGGACAGAGAGTACAGGGGGGCTGATGAGCACTGGGGGGGCTGGAGAGCACTGGGAGGAGAGTACAGGGGGGCTGATGAGCACTGGGTGGCTGATGAGCACTGGGGGGGGCTGAGAGCACAGGGAGGAGGCTGGAGAGCACTGGGCACTGGAAAGTACAGGGGGGCTGATGAGCACTGGGAGGGGCTGGAGAGCTCTGAGGACTGGGGGGACCAGAGTGTACAGGAGCTGAAGATCACTGGGGGGGCTGGAGTGCAGTGGAAGAGCCTGAGAGCAGGGGGTACACCTGAGAGCATGGTGGGGCAGTAGAAAGAGGCTGGATATAAGAAGCAGCTGCACACACAGAAGAATCCATCTCTTTATTTTTCTCCTACAGCCTCTGAATGCCCACTGAAGGGAGAGAGTGAGAAGCTGACATTCAGAGGCTGTGGGAGAAAAATAAAGGCATCGATTCTTCTACTGTGTCTGCAGCGGCTTTTCCTATCCAGGCGCACGCATACAGACACTCACTTGAACACCGGCGGCCGTGTCTTATGTAGATCCCCTCCCTCTTCACGGTCACAGGTAACGTGACCTGTAGTCTCCGCCCTCCAGTCCGACGGCCGAACTGTAATGGCGGCCGGCCAGCAAGCCTCGGAGAGGCCGGGCGAGCGGCGGGGGCTCAAGGAGCCTTGGCCACACAAGACCATGGGGCCCTATGGCCAGTCCGGGCCTGGTCCTACGTGAATCTGGTCCAATGAGTTTGCTTAGATACAGAGATGTTTAGAGTTCAATGCATGTTAAAAGGAAATATGTCATTTGAACATGTACCCCTTATTGGTGGAAAATAGTCAGTGACGCCCATCTTTAACTTATACTTAACACCCTGCCTAAACCATAATAAATCCGAACAGTGTACGAAGCAACATGTGTTGTGTAAAATATTTATATACGCTGTTTACTATGCATAGAAAATTTTGAGTGAGAGCAACAGAATCGTCCGACAATGAGGAAATTATAACTAGATAATAAGATAATATCAGGACTAGTGGTTATAGTTAAAGTTAAGCCTTACAAACTTTAAACATTCCTTGATGTCATGGCACATCTCTATGATGATCCTCAACATATGTCAACTGCAGAGACTGCCCTTCATACCCATCAACAAGGGTGACGCCCAGTTGAAGATTTTACTGTTAATTTCAGTAAATGCAGTCCATAGATACCGGATGGAATGAGGCTGCTATTAAATACCAGTATCGTCTCAGTCTGTCCGAAGCCCTTAAAGCGGAGTTCCACCAATTTACAAGTCAGCAGTTACAAAAAGGGTAGCTGCTGACTTTTAATAATCAGACACTAACCTGTCCACGGTACAGCGATGTGGGCGCACGGATCCCCACTCCTCTTCCCCTCCTCTCCGCAGCACTAGCATTGTTACTGTGGGCGCCTGGCTGTGGCTTCACGGCTGGGTGCACACTGCACATGCGCAAGCTGCACTGCGCGCTGTGATTGACCGGGCAATCTTCTGAGACGTGTCCCAGTATATTGCAGGGAGGGAGGAGGGAGAGGTAGGGTTGCCACATCATCCCTTTAATCCTGGACACACATTAATTACACAGGTTCTGTGGCTGATTAAGGTGGTAATTAAACTAATTTGGTGCCTTATCTGAATTAGATCAGCCTCAGAAGCTAATTAATATGTGTCCTGGAATAAAGGGATGATACGTTAACCCTAGGGAGAGGTGATCTTCCTTCCAGCGCCGCGGCGCCAGGGAGGAAGTTGGAGCTGGGTGCCCGTAACAACAGGGTACCCGCTCCTCCCCCCAAAAAAATGACATATCAGGGGGCTACCTACACTTAAAGAGGAAGTTCAATTTTTGGGTGGAAGTCTGCTTTAAGGACAAATTAGCCAGAGATGAGGCTGCCTCTACCCTTGAAGGCCTCATCAATCTGCCCATTCAGCTGGACCGCCACCTGTGGGATCCGACGATCAGAAAAGACAAATTTCTACAGACCCACTTGGATGCTGCCCAGGATTCCATCCCCACCTACACCTATGCCTGTTTCTCCACCTGCTCCTGCTAGTGATGGAGAACCAATGCAGATTGGACTGGTGCATAGCGCTTTATCTCCTGATAAAAAGATGCGTAGGTATCAGGTTAACCTCTGCCTCTACTGCGGAGGTACTGGACACCTTCTACGTATCTGTCCTGTGAGACCCAGTAAGTTCCTCTCTCCATGTCCTGTCTACTTCCAAGTTTCTGGATCTTTTCCAGCTCACCTTGTTTTACCCATCTCATTGCAGGTGGCGGAGAGAATAATCCAGTTCAAAGCAATCGTTGACTCCGGGGAATGCAGTTGTTTCCTAGACATTACCTTGGCAAGAAAACTACAGATTCCGCTCAAAAACAAGAAACAGAGACTTGAAGCCCATCTGCCTGATGGGACCGTTCCCAGATCAGGACCTGTGACACAAGAGACTATCCCTATCTTAACCCTGACAAACTCTGGTCACCAAGAATTCCTCTGTTTTGACATACTATGTTCCCCTATGAAGCACTACTGCCTCATCGGCCATATGACTGCCCTATCGAATTACTTCCAGATGCAGAGGTCCTTTTTGGGTGGATTTTACCATTATCTGAAAATGAACTTGAAGCCTTACGACTTTACATCGATAAGAGTCTCCAGAAGAGATTCATTTGTCCATCTTCTTCACCTGCTTGTGCTGGCATTTTCTTTGTCCAGAAAAAGGATCAATCACTTAGACCTGTGGATTATCAGGAGCTCAACAAGATTACGATCAATAATCATTACCCACTCCCTCTCCTTTCTGAACTTTTTCAAAGATTTCGATCTGCTCAGGTCTTTACAAAGCTTGACCTACGTGGTGCCTACAATTTAGTTCCCATTTTAGGACCCATTTCGGGCACTTTGAATACCTTGTCATGCCATTCGGGTTATGCAACGCCAAGCCACCTTTCAACACTTCGTGAATAACATCTTCCAAGAGTTTTTGAATCACTTTGTGATAGTGTCATTTTCTCTGTCAACCTGGATCTTCACAGGATACATGTAAAGAAAGTCTTGTCCACACTAAGGCAGCACAGATTATATGCAAAGGCAGAGTAATGCAAATTCAAGAGACTATCAATCCAATTCTTTGGGCTACCGTATTTGCCGGCGCATAAGACGACTGGACATACAGTATAAGACGACCCCTTAATTTTCCAGCTAAAATTTTGGTTTTGGGATATACTCACCGTCAGGGCTGTCTTAATGAGAGGGCACACCTGGGCACTGCCCAGGGGCCCCTGCTGTAAGGGGGGCCCTGCACTTTCCCCAAAGCAGCTGGTCCTTGAGCCATCATGGGGGCCCCATGATGGCACTGAGAGTGATAGATGCAAAGGGGAAACAGTCTGCCTCCTACCTACTTAATGTCGATTTACCTGCACTGTCATCATTGTAGGGGCCCCAGAGCATTACTTTGCCCAGGGGCCCATGATGCTATTAAGATGGCCCTGCTCGCCGTATAAGACCACCCCCTTCCTACTAGTCTGTCTGGAAGCTGAGGGGTAGCCAGAACAACCGCTGACAGGAAAAAACGCTGACAGGAACATGCTTTATTCAGCTTTTTCAAATCTCACTGTGCCCATTACATGCCTCACTGTGCCATCACATGCCTCACTGTGCCATCAACATGCCTCACTGTGCATCAACATGCCTCACTGTGCCATTACATGCCTCACTGTGCCATCAACATGCCACAGTGTGCCATTACATGCCTCACTGTGCCATCAACATGCCTCACTGTGCCATCAACATGCCTCACTGTGTCATTCCATGCCTCACTCTGCCACCCCATGCCTCACTCTGCCACCCCATACCTCACTCTGCCACCACTGCCGTCAAAATGCCTCACTGTGCCATACCTTTAGTCCTGTACTGCGGGTGTCCATTATTCAAAAGCCGTGCCTCCTCCTCCTCATGCTGTTCCGTGACAGGCGCCTGTGTTTCGCCTATCACGGAGGTCCTCTCGTCCGAAGCCGAGGATGAGAAGACATGCGTGATAGGCGGAACACCGAACAGAGGCTCTGCTGGGAAACCAAGTGTTTCGCCTATCACAGAACACCACAAGGAGGAGGCGTGGCTTTTGAATAATGGATGCCCGAGGTCTGGTACCGGCGTATAAGATGACCCCCGGGTTTTGTGGCAAGTTTTTAAGCCCAAAAGGTCGTCTTGCATGCCAGAAAATACGGTAATCATATCCACAGTTGCGATTTAAATGGGTCCAAAAAAGGTGGCTGCCATAATTAATTGGCCTGCTCTCACTGATAAGAAAAACATCCAGAGGTTTGTGGGCTTTGCCAATTTTTAGAGCAGATTTGTCAAAAATGTTTCCACCATCATCTCTCCCATCACCCAGCTGACACCTCAGCATGTCCAGTTTCAATAGTCCCAGGAAGCCCAGTTATCGTTTGATAAATTAAAGACTTTGGAAACGTTGGAAGACAACTGCGCTAAGTGAAATGGTGTGTCTGGGTTAACAAGCAGCAATTATTATGTGAAACAACATAGGAAAACGTGATAAAGAGATAACTGCGCTACACCAGAGAGATAGTATTCCTCGTCAAGGAATACAAAAAAAGGGGCCTAAAGCCCAAACATGTGTATTAATACCTATAAATATAAATAAAAACAAACACAGTACAGTGATACATATAAATAACAGTGATGTGCAATAATATGTTATGGTTCCGACCATCTAGGAACCCAAATTCAATAGTCCATAATTGAAGAAAAGAAAAAAAGGAAAAAAGGAAAAAGGGAAAAAAGGAGGATTCTTCAATTATGGACTATTGAATTTGTTTCCTTCTTTTTTTCCTTTTTTCAAAAACTTTTGTATGATTAATTTATTTCTCACTGATTGTAATTCATTTTGCATTGGCTGGAGAGGTAATTGGCCAATATACATGTTTATTGACAATTTGGGTTCCTAGATGGTCGGAACCATAACATATTATTGCACATCACTGTTATTTATATGTATCACTGTACTGTGTTTATTTTTATTTATATTTATAGGTATTAATACACATGTTTGGGCTTTAGGCCCCTTTTTTTGTGTTCCTTGACGAGGAATACTATCTCTCTGGTGTAGCGCAGTTATCTCTTTATCAAATTAAAGACTTTGTTTACATCCGCTCCAGTATTACAACACCCAGATCCAACTTTTCCCTTTGTCCTCGAGGTTGATGCCTCAGAAGTTGCCATTTTATCACAACATCGGGGACCCACAGCCCTGCTTCAACCAGTCGCCTTCTTCTCCAGGAAAATGAGTCAACCAGAGATTAACTATGATGTGGGCAACCGGGAACTGCTGGCCATTAAATGAGCCCTGGAAGAGAGGCAATACCCACTGGAAGGTGCTGCTCATCCCATCCTGATATTTACAGATCATAAGAATCTTGAATATCTCAGCACTGCCAAACGATTAAGACCACGACAGGGCGATGGGCTTTATTATTTTCAAGATTCAATTTCCATCTTACCTATCGCCAGGGTCCAAGAATGGGAAAGCTGATGCCCTTCCTCACGTTTCCAGAGACTCCCAAAATGGCTGCTCCCAGTACTATTCTGTCATCACATAACTTTTTACTGATCCAACCTGATCTAGGTAAATCAATTAAGCAAGCTTCTGCTTTGTGCCCTGATTCGGAAACCCTCTCGTTGAAGAAACACGAGGGACTCTTATGGCACAAGGACCAGATTTTTGCTCCTCAGGAAGTGAGAACTCAAGTTCTGAAGGCCTGTCATAATCGTATGCTTGCAGGTCACTTCGGATTTCAGAAAACATGTGAACTCATCCAAAGATCCTTCTGGTGGCCCAGCCTACAACAAGATTGTAAAGACTATGTAAACTCTTGTGTGACGTGTCTTCGCAATAAAGGCAGCAATATCAAAGCCTGGGGCCTGCTGAGACCCCTCCCCATTCCAGAACAACCCTGGAAAATGCTGTCAACGGAGCTTATTGTGGACTTACCCCCCTCAAATGGTTTCACCACAATCCTGGTAGTTGTTGACAGATTGTCCGAGATTGCCCACTTTTTACCAATGATAAGCACTCTCTCAGCCTCAGATACGGCACATCTATTTATGAAAGAAATCGTGCGGTTGCATGGATTACCCAGCAGCATTGTCTCTGACAGAGGCTTGCAATTTACTTCCAGAATTTGGAAAGCTCTGTGCAAAGATCTGAAAATGTAAGTTTGTCTGTCCTCTGCATACCACCCTCAAAGCAATGGACATACAGAACAAACTAATCATACTTTGGAGCAGTACCTAAGATGTTTCTCTTCATTCACCCAACACAATTAGGCATCCCTCCTCACATGTATCGAATTTGCTTATAACAATTCAGTTCATGCATCTACTAACCAATCACCATTCTGGGCAAACTACGGCTTCCACCCCTCCTTTCTGCCGGATGTTATCCCAGAAGCTTCAGTACCTGCAGTCCAGGATAGGCTGAACCTTATTCAAACCAACTACCAAACATTTCAGGAGGCCGTGTAGAAATCTCAGGAGGATTACAAAAGAAGACATTTTGACAAAAGGAGAAGAGGTAATCCAGTATTGAAGGTTGGGGACAAGGTTTGGCTTTCCACAGCGAATCTCAAACTCACGTGTCCCTATCGAAAATTGGGCCCAAGGTTTATTGGACCTTTCGAGATGAAAGTGTAAGTAAACCCCCCTATCGTTTTCTGCCAAGGAAGCTGCCATCTTTGCCTCTGTTTAATCTATAACTGCCATAATGATGCACATGTGATCAGTTATGACACCCGCCATTGGATGGTTTGACAGTTTGGTTGAGAGCAGAACCAATGGGAGTGTTACACTTCCGACATGTGCCGGAAATGAAACTTTTTTGAAACTAGTAAATAGATGGGTTTACTTCCGCTTTAAGAGAGATATCAACCCTGTAGCATTTGAACTGAACCTACCAAACTCCTATACAGTCTATCCAGACTTCCACGTCTCTTTACTCAAACCAGCAGTGTTTAGCTCATTACCTGAAAGAGAAGAGCCACCTTTACCACCAGTTACTATAGGGCAGGGGTGTCAAACTGGCGGCCCTCCAGCCGAAGTCCCATCATGCCTCTGCCTGTGAGAGTCATGCTTGTAACTGTCAGCCTTACAATGCCTCATGGGACTTGTAGTTTTGCAACAGCTGGAGGGCCGCCAGTTTGACACCCCTGCTGTAGGGGAAGACACAGAGTTTGAAGTTGAGGCCATTGTGGATGGTCGAAGGCGGGGGAGAAAAGTGCAATACCTCATTAAATGGAAAGGATAGCCACCTGAGGAGAACTCATGGGAACAAGCAAATAACGTGCATGCTCTTAAACTGGCAGGCTTGGGCATCCAGAGGCTTCCCCACGGGGAAGACCCTCGGCCTGGCTTCTGACGTTGCTTTCTGCTTACCCATCTATCAAGACCTGCCAGTTACTCATTGGCTGTGACCACCTTCTCTGCTCCAGGGTGTCCCACATCTGGTACCATCAGACAACTTCATCTGCAGGCAACCCGTGCATCTCTGGGCATAGCATCCTCTGTCACCAACTCCAGAGGTACTCTGAACTCAGGTGCAAGGGGAGCCCTTTCGTAACCTTGGCCTCCTGGTATGAGACACTGTTCCTCTGTTATTAGTATGACACAGGAGATAAAATCTGCTGGAAATTTGTGTCAGAGAAGGAATTTAGAGACAGGTAAGCAGAGAGCTTTTCTATTCACAGCACAACTCTCACAGAGTGTATGCCCAGACTCCCCTACCACTGCTGAAACAGGAAAAAAAATGTCTAACAGGATGTGCACTTTCTAAAATGTGTAGAAATGGGAAGACAGCAGATATACAAGTAAAACTTATGTAGGAGGATTTGTTTAATCTCTGTGCATCATCTGAGGCTGTTCACGTCACTGGGTATATGTAAAGGATTACATCCACTTTAAGCATGATTTGCTATTGATTAATGCATGATTCTTCGTGCAGGATTGAGTATTCAGGAAGGTAAAACATGCAATTACTGTTAGAAAAGTACCAACCAGTCACTTGAAGATGGCATATTTGCATGGATAATCATGCAGTCCATTAATTTCTATAAAAGCAATTAATCGCGAACAATGGGAAACCTAACTGAATTGCGGCATTTTAAATCATAAGAGATCAGTTGAACAATCACATGACTGAAGATTGCTCATGTATCACCTCTAAAGACAGTTAATGCACCACAAGAAAAGTGATTAAGCGAATAGATTTTTAATTGCAGAGTGACACTTATGGTATGACATCAGCAGCGATGTGCTGAGAGCCCAGACCAACATAATGACCCCCCCCCCCCAAGAGGTGTGTCCATGACATCCTAGGCTCACTGGAAGTGACATCCAATGTCATTTAACAGGAAGAGAATTGGTAGCAAACATCAAAGTGGAGTGTCTGCAAGGGACAGTGCGGTGTAGTACTACAGCAAACTATGTATTTAATTTTTTTTTACAGCTGTTGAGAAGAAAATGTTTTAATATTTTTCAAAGCTAGAGCTGGACCCCTAAAAGCAATGGAAAAAAAAGTGTTACCTGTGTGCTCCAGACTGTGAAAGTCAGTTGCATTTTCTTTTCAAATTAAGAATTGGCAATATGAAAAATGTAAAAGAAAAATATGAGCAGAGGAAAGCCGTCGCACACATACTTTATTCAAACAAGCAAAGGTGTTGTTGATACGGTGAAGGTGCCCTTGTTATTGTAATGGGGAATATTTTACAAGACAATTATTTTTCTTCATATGTATTCACTGTAGACAACGTCCAAGCTTGTAAAAAATAGCTGTGATGACTCAAGAAACGATCCTAACCAATAATGACTATGCTGAGCAAGACGTGAAGCCGGACTTCAAGAAAACACACAAAATTAACATTTTAACAAGTTGAATCGTCCGGAGACACTGATCTATTTTTATTAAGGTATAAATTTTTAATCTGACTCCACTGACGGTCTGATTGCTTTGTTTAGCTTAAGTTCATTACAGATGCTCAGAAGTGCATTAAGCGGCCACATTGCCAAGCTCTGAATAGGCTTCCAGCCATAGTCTGTTGTTTCCCCAGTGATAAGATGAAACTACCAGTACATGGGCACTAAACATTTTTTCATGTGAGCTGTTCTGGCCATTTCAGGATAACATCTCAGTGAACGCAAAGATCAAAATGCAGCACAGCCATCAGAAGACTGGTTGACTGGTCTAATTTTAAAACTCTTTTAGCAAACGCCTTGTACACACGACCGGTTTTCCCGTCTGAAAAAAATCCGAAGGTTTTTCCGACGGAGTTCCTATGGAATTCCGCTCAAGCTGTTTTGCATACACACGGTCACACTAAAATCTGACCGTCAAGAACGCGGTGATGTAAAACACTACGACGAGCTGTATTAGTACAGGGTGCTAATAGCTTGGTGATGGTACTTTTTGGTGCAAAGTTTTAAGAACAAGGTCAAACCTAAACGCTTATCCAATTGCCACAAAGTCCCAAACTATGCAAAATGGCAGATCACCCTCTGATATGTACTCCTAATTACCTGAACATGTAACTTCTAAATTATAACATAATGCAGTATAAATTTAATAGCGGAACTTCATCAGGGAATAGAAAAAAAAAATACAGCTAAAGGCGAAACCTTTTTCATTCTGGATAGAGTGGAAGCGTTAGAACACTTGTTTCACTTTTATTGCTATCTGTGTCCCCGTTAGGGAGATTCATCCTCCCTTTTTTGTGCTGTTTACGGTTATCATCAAAAGAAAATTTTGGGTTGTCGTCAAAACAGAAATAGGATAGGAACGTCCAAGCAGGGCACTGGCTTTGTGACGGTGATGACAATCGGGAATTCCTTCACTTTGGAGGAATTTCCACTCCCTTTTTTAGTTATGAGACAGGAAGTAAAGGAAAAGCTCACCAGTGGGACATAGGATAGTAAATGAAGCAGTTGTAATTTTCAAGTGAAGGTCCACTTTTAATTACTTTTTAAAGCTGCACTGCAGAAAAAGGTGAAAAAAAGACACTGAAAAACATATATGGGTGCAGTTTTACCTACTAAAGGATTTGTATATCTGTTCATTCAGTTCTGAGACAGCCAGGCTGTCACTACTGCATCATACATACTAGGGGGAGTACAACTGGGGGGGTCTGTAGTGGAGAAAGATCTGGGGGTTTTAGTTGATCATAAGCTCAATAATGGCATGCAATGCCAAGCTGCGGTTTCCAAAGCGAGCAAAGTCCTTTCTTGTATTAAGAGAGGTATGGACTCCAGAGACAGAGATATAATTTTGCCCCTGTACAAATCATTAGTAAGACCTCATCTGGAATATGCAGTTCAGTTTTGGGCACCAGTTCTCAAAAAGGATATAGGAGAACTGGAGAAAGTGCAGAGAAGAGCAACCAAACTGATAAGAGGCATGGAGGAGCTCAGCTATGAGGAAAGATTAGAGGAACTAGATTTATTCACTCTTGAGAAGAGGAGAATAAGGGGGGATATGATCAACATGTACAAATATATAAGAGGTCCATACAGTGAACTTGGTGTTGAGTTATTCACTTTACGGTCATCACTGAGGACAAGGGGGCACTCTTTACGTCTAGAGGAAAAGAGATTTCACCTCCAAATACGGAAAGGTTTTTTCACAGTAAGAGCTGTGAAAATGTGGAACAGACTCCCTCCAGAGGTGGTTCTGGCCAGATCAGTAGATTGCTTTAAGAAAGGTCTGGATTCTTTCCTAAATGTACAGAATATAACTGAGTACTAAGATTTGTAGGTAAAGTTGATCCAGGGTAAATCCGATTGCCTCTCGGGGGATCAGGAAGGAATTTTTTCCCCTGCTGTAGCAAATTGGATCATGCTCCGCTGGGGTTTTTTGCCTTCCTCTGGATCAACTGTGGGTATGAAGTTGGGTGTATAGGATTTTACTGTGTTTTTTTATTTTGTTTTTTGTGGTTGAACTGGATGGACTTGTGTCTTTTTTCAACCTGACTAACTATGTAACTATGTAACTACCGCTGTTAAGCAGCACAGCTAGGCCTCCCCACCATTAGTGTGTGATTGGATGTTGAAGAAGCAGAAATATGCTGATAAGATCACCTTTCTGCTCTCTCTTCTGTCTGCATGTTTCTCGTATCCCTCTTTGAATAATAGTTGTAGGTATAGAACAGGTGACAAGATCAGTTGATGGTTAATGGATAAGGAAGATGAGAGAGAAATCAAGCCGTTGCTGCATGATACAGGATACCCAAAGAGGAGGTCACACTCATCAGAAGCCAGTTTATATTACATGCAAAATATATATTTAGAAATATTTATATTTATATAAATACATATTTAGTTAGATGAGGTCTTTTTAGAGATTTGTCCTTCCTCCCAAATAAATGTTGGCTTGCTCACCTAGGGGCTCATTGGGGACTGAAGTGAGAAAGGATTAGAATACTAAAATTTGCAGTACCTCTGCTCCCCCCCTAAATGCTTACCTATGCTCAATCTCGATCCAGTGCTGTGCCCGAGAGCAGTGGCGCTGCTCTCTCTCTCTCTCCCTCCTCACTGGTGGACTGTGGGATCAGCGGAAGCCATTAGCTCCTGCTGCTACCAATCAAATCCAGTGACAAGGGAACAGGGGGCAGAGCTGAGCCACACTGTATGTGTCAATAGATGCACACAGGGCGGCTCGGGATCAAGCTCACCCTAGTGCCCCCATAACAAGTGCCTTCCTATGGGGGCACTTGGAAGGCATGAGGAGCCAGGAGTACCAACAGGGGACCCCAGAAAAGAAGGACAGAAGACTAAGAAAAACTTTACAATCACTTTAATGTTTATCTCAACCACACAACTTGCACCTACAGGTAATGCCCTGTACACAAGATCAGTTTGTCGAATATCCGATGAAGCTGACTTTCACCAGTCTTGCCTACACACCATCGGTTAAAAATCCGATCGTGTCCAACGCTGTGATGTAAAACACAACGACGTGCAGAGAAAAATTAAGTTCAAAGCTTCCGAGCATGCGTCGACTTGATTCTGAGCATGCATGGATCCTAAATCCCCCAGTGGAATTTAAATTCCGCGGCTAGGGGAGTGTACTATTTAAATCAGGCGCGTTCCCGCGCCGATTTAAATGCGCATGCGCCGTCCGGGGAATTTCCCGGCGTGCATTGCTTCCACTGACGTCGCTAGGACGTCAGTGGTTTCGACGCTTACGTAAACGACGTCCATCCGTATTCTAGAACGACTTACGCAAACGACGTTAAAATTTTTTAATTCGACGCGGGAACGTCGGCTATACTTAACATTGGCTGCGCCTGATGAAAGCAGGGGTAAGTATACGACGGGTACGCCGCTACGGAAACGTCGTAAGAAGACTGCGTCGGGTCCGCGTACGTTCGTGAATTTGCGTATCTCGCTGATTTACATATTATTTATCGTAAATCAGCAGGAACGCCCCCCGGCGCCATTTTTTAATTGAAAAAAAGATCCGACAGTGTAACACAGTTACACCTGTCAGATCTTAGCCCTATCTATGCGTATCTGATTCTATGAATCATACGCCTATTCACGAACGTACGCCCGGCCGCCGCAGTACAGATACGCCGTTTACGTAAGGCTTTTTCCGGCGTAAAGTTACCCCTGCTATATGAGGCGCAGCCAATGTTAAGTATGGACGTCGGGCCAGCGTCAAATTTTCCGTCGATTACGTCGTTTGCGTAAGTCGTTCGCGAATAGGGCTGTGCGTCGAAAGCATTTGGCTTTTTGCGGGTTAATTTGGAGCATGCGCACTGGGATACTTTCACAGACGGCGCATGCGCCGTTCGTAAAAAGCGTAATTTACGTGGGGTCACAAAAAAATTTACATAAAACACGCCCACATGTTCCACATTTGAATTAGGCGGGCTTACGCCGGCCTATTTACGCTACGCCGCCGCAACTTTGCTTTGTGAATACTGCACTTGCCTGTCAAAGTTGCGGAGGTGTAGCGTAAATAGGATACGTTACGCCCGCACACAAATACGCGCTCCCTACCTGAATCTACCCCATAGTGGACACTAAAAACAAGAGGGTCATAGAAATGCAGTTTTTATCAAATGGACAGCGAGTAAGAGGAAGTTTTTCCAACAGTGACACCAGCAGCTTAAAGGTCTGTACAGTGCATCTAAATCTTCTTCATTCTGTCCATAACAAAATAAAATGGTTGAACTGCTCTTTTAAAGAGATAACCTGATGCCTGTAGTTAGACCTTTTTTTTTTTAAATCATGCATTTTTTAATGTTAAGTGCTTTTATATTTTCTAAATGTTTTTTTTCCAAGTGAATAAATATAACTAAAAATAAATTCAATGCCAAATCAAAGTATATGATTAAAAGAAAGTTAATCTAAGCCATCCTTATGTATGTGCAGCTTTCTTCTGCAACATGTACATTTGAAGGTTGTGAAAACCTGCTCATGTTGTTTGTGTATGGTAGTGTCAGATACCATCTTGCAACACCAATAAACAATTGTTTAAATAGGCAACTGTGGGAGTGATATATATTTTGAGGATGACATAATCTTATGGCCCAAACAGCAGTGACCATTGCAGTTTGCAAATCGCACAAACAATATATATATATATATATATATATATATATATATATATTGTAATGTTTGGGGGACCAGCTTGATCGCAGGACACAGGCTTTTTAAATCAAAACTAAGGTTTATTAAACTTAAATGGCTTAGCAGCAGCAAAAACAAAGGAAATAACAGTCTCACCGACTTGTACAGCTCAGAACTGCTATCGCAGTTAAATAGTCCTTGCAGGTAAGTCCTTCAGTAGCAGGCTTTCAGGCAACACACTGCCAAGTCCTTTCACAGCTTTTCATAGCTTCCACAGCTTTCCTTGTCCACCATTCACCATGCATACAGGGAGTGCAGAATTATTAGGCAAGTTGTATTTTTGAGGATTAATTTTATTATTGAACAACAACCATGTTCTCAATGAACCCAAAAAACTCATTAATGTCAAAGCTGAATATTTTTGGAAGTAGTTTTTAGTTTGTTTTTAGTTTTAGCTATTTTAGGGGGATATCTGTGTGTGCAGGTGACTATTACTGTGCATAATTATTAGGCAACTTAACAAAAAAAATATATATACCCATTTCAATTATTTATTTTTACCAGTGAAACCAATATAACATCTCAACATTCACAAATATACATTTCTGACATTCAAAAACAAAACAAAAACAAATCAGTGACCAATATAGCCACCTTTCTTTGCAAGGACACTCAAAAGCCTGCCATCCATGGATTCTGTCAGTGTTTTGATCTGTTCACCATCAACATTGCGTGCAGCAGCAACCACAGCCTCCCAGACACTGTTCAGAGAGGTGTACTGTTTTCCCTCCTTGTAAATCTCACATTTGATGATGGACCACAGGTTCTCAATGGGGTTCAGATCAGGTGAACAAGAAGGCCATGTCATTAGTTTTTCTTCTTTTATACCCTTTCTTGCCAGCCACGCTGTGGAGTACTTGGACGCGTGTGATGGAGCATTGTCCTGCATGAAAATCATGTTTTTCTTGAAGGATGCAGACTTCTTCCTGTACCACTGCTTGAAGAAGGTGTCTTCCAGAAACTGGCAGTAGGACTGGGAGTTGAGCTTGACTCCATCCTCAACCCGAAAAGGCCCCACAAGCTCATCTTTGATGATACCAGCCCAAACCAGTACTCCACCTCCACCTTGCTGGCGTCTGAGTCGGACTGGAGCTCTCTGCCCTTTACCAATCCAGCCACGGGCCCATCCATCTGGCCCATCAAGACTCACTCTCATTTCATCAGTCCATAAAACCTTAGAAAAATCAGTCTTGAGATATTTCTTGGCCCAGTCTTGACGTTTCAGCTTGTGTGTCTTGTTCAGTGGTGGTCGTCTTTCAGCCTTTCTTACCTTGGCCATGTTTCTGAGTATTGCACACCTTGTGCTTTTGGGCACTCCAGTGATGTTGCAGCTCTGAAATATGGCCAAACTGGTGGCAAGTGGCATCTTGGCAGCTGCACGCTTGACTTTTCTCAGTTCATGGGCAGTTATTTTGCGCCTTGGTTTTTCCACACGCTTCTTGCGACCCTGTTGACTATTTTGAATGAAACGCTTGATTGTTCGATGATCACGCTTCAGAAGCGTTGCAATTTTAAGAGTGCTGCATCCCTCTGCAAGATATCTCACTATTTTTGACTTTTCTGAGCCTGTCAAGTCCTTCTTTTGACCCATTTTGCCAAAGGAAAGGAAGTTGACTAATAATTATGCACACCTGATATAGGGTGTTGATGTCATTAGACCACACACCTTCTCATTACAGAGATGCACATCACCTAATATGCTTAATTGGTAGTAGGCTTTCGAGCCTATACAGCTTGGAGTAAGACAACATGCATAAAGAGGATGATGTGGTCAAAATACTAATTTGCCTAATAATTCTGCACTCCCTGTAGACTCTCCTACACTCCTTCACTCTCACCTGCACTTCCTGTCTGCTTTAAACTGCTTCCTTGGACAGGTGCATTAACCCTTTCCGTTCCCTTAAAGGCACCACAGTCCAAACAGAGGGGAAATATAACGTCCTTCCAGGACCCAGCCATGGCGTCCTGTACATATCCCCCCCCTGTGCCCCAACGCCAAGGAGGTGGAGGCAACAGTGGAGCTCAAACAATGGACTCGGGAGAGGGCATCTGCATTTTGATGCAGTCTCCCGGGCCTATGCTCCACTATAAACTTAAACTCTTGGAGCGCCAGGAACCACCTGGTAATCCTGGCATTAGTCCCTTTACCTTGCCTCAGCCACGTTAAAGGGGCATGATCAGAAATTAACCTAAATTTCCTCCCCAAGAGGTAATATCTGAGGGACTCCAGAGCCCACTTAATGGCCAGACACTCTCTTTCAATAATAGCGTAGTTTTTCTCCGCTGGTGTCAACTTCCTACTGAGGAAGACTACTGGGTGCTCCTCACCATGAACAACCTGTGATAATACAGCTCCCAATCCTACATCGGAAGCATCAGTTTGGACAATGAACTCTTCAGAAAAATTGGGCGCTATCAAGACAGGGTGTTGGCACAGTGCTGACTTGAGCTCCAAAAAAGCCTTCTCAGCGTCTGCATTCCACTCCACCATGACCGATTTCCGGCCCTTAGTCAGATCGGTCAATGGAGCCGCCAATGTGGCAAAGTTGGGTACGAACCTCCTGTAGTATCCCACCATGCCCAGGAATGCACGTACCTGCTTTTTTGTGAGGGGGCGGGGCCAACTCTTTATAGCCTCTACCTTGCTGACCTGAGGTTTCACCACCCCTCTACCCACAATATAGCCCAGGTATTTCACCTCCTCCATTCCCAAAGCACATTTTTCAGGGTTTATTGTAAACCCCTCTTTCCAGAGAGAGTCCAGTACTGCCTGGACTTTGGGCAAGTGTGACTCCCAGTCTCTGCTAAAAATGACTATGTCGTCCAAGTACACTGAGGCATACTCCCGATGAGGTCGTAAAATCCTATCCATTGCTCGCTGGAACGTGGCTGGAGCAGTTTGCAGTCCAAAAGGCATTCTTTTGTACTGAAAACTCCCCTCTGGAGTAGAAAAAGCAGTTTTCTTTTTAGCAGCCTTAGTTAATGGGATTTGCCAATACCCCTTGGTAAGGTCTAACGTTGTGATATACCTAGCTGGACCTAGTCTCTCAATAAGTTCATCTACCCGGGGCATGGGGTAGGCATCAAACCGTGAAACTTCATTAAGCTTCCGGAAATCATTGCAGAATCGCAGAGTCCCGTTGGGCTTTGGTACCAACACAATCGGGCTCGACCACTCACTCTGCGATTCCTCAATGATCTCCAGGTCCAGCATCTTCTTTACCTCTAAAACGGCCTTCCTTTGAGCCTCTGGGATGCGGTAGGGCCTGACAAAAACTTTGACTCCAGGTTCCGTGATAATATCATGCTCTATGATACTAGTTAGCCCCGGCAAGTCTGAAAACTTCTCTTTATTTCTCTGCAAGAACTCCTTTGCCTGCTGACTTTGGTATTTAGATAGGGTATTTGCTACTTGGACACTCTCCACCCCAACCTGTGGCTCAAGCCTTGCACTAGCCAGGGAGGTCACCGGTTCCCTGTCTGTCCAGGGCTTTAATAAGTTGACATGATATATCTGATACGGTTTCCTCTTGCCTGGCTGGTGGACTCTATAATTGACCTCTCCCACTTTTTCCACAACTTCAAAGGGTCCTTGCCACCTGGCTAAGAACTTACTTTCCACAGTGGGAATTAGCACCGCTACTCGATCCCCCACTTGGAAGTGCCTTATTTTAGCAGCCCTGTTATAGACCTGTCGTTGAGCCTCCTGGGCTTTTTGCAAATGCTCTTTGACTAGCGGCATCACGGTTTGGATCCTTTCCTGCATTTGGGAGACATATTCCAGGACACTCTTATGCTGAACAGGTTCACTTTCCCACTCCTCTTTAACCACGTCAAGAAGTCCGCGAGGTCTCCGCCCATATACCAACTCAAAGGGCGAAAAACCCGTGGAGGCCTGGGGCACTTCCCGGATAGCGAACAGGAGAGCTGGTAACAGGCAGTCCCAATCTTTCCCATCCCTTTGTACCACTTTCTTGAGCATAGATTTAAGGGTCTTATTAAAGCGTTCCACCAACCCGTCCGTTTGGGGATGGTAGACCGATGTGCGTAGCTGTTTAATCCGGAACAGCTTACACACATCGGCCATAACCCTTGACATAAACGGGGTACCCTGGTCTGTGAGTATTTCCTTGGGGAAACCAGTTTGTGTAAACATCTGGAATAATTCCCGGGCAATGGCCTTTGAGGAGGTATTCCGCAGGGGTAGCGCCTCAGGATATCGGGTGGCATAGTCAAGAATCACCAATATGTAGGAGTGACCTCGAGCTGACTTTACCAAGGGACCCACTATATCCATGGCTATCCTCTCGAATGGGACCTCAATTATGGGCAGAGGGACCAAAGGGCTCCGAAAATGAGTCACCGGAGCGGTCAACTGACAGGTCGGACAAGAGGTACAGTATCTCTTTACCTCTGCTTTCAGACCTGGCCAGTAAAACCGGTCGGTGATCCGTGCCTCCGTTTTTTCAACTCCCAGGTGTCCCCCTAACACATCGTTATGGGCCAGGTCCAGAACCTTTCGTCTATATTGTTGGGGTACCAACAATTGCTCTACCACATTTTCTCTCTCCTTGGTAACCCGATACAGCAATTCATTATATATTGCAAAGTGTGGCCACCTCTCATTCGCACCTGGCTCTTGGGTAACCCCATTTACTACTACAACTTGTTCCCGTGCATGGGCCAAAGTGGGGTCCTGCATCTGAGCAGTCCCAAATGCCCCCTGGGGAACACCCAAATCCGGCAGCGCAGGGGTAGAGGCCACTTCCTCATCCTCTTCCCCCAGCATTGCCCGAAGTGGGGAAGGCTCCTCCCCCTTAGGGTTTTGATAGGTCTGTGGACCACATATCTTGACATTCTCAATAGTATCAACACTACTTTCATCACCATTAACCCAATCATTAGCATTTTCCTCATCTGGGTCCACATTAACATTTGGCAGTTCAGGGTTATCCCTCTCAGCAGCAGGAACAGGGGGGCTAGTTTCTCCCCAGTCTCTGAACTGTTCTCCTTGTTCCCACAGTTTTGTAAACAATGGACAGTCTCGTCCTATTATAACATCATGCACCAAGTTCTTTACCACCCCCACCTCTTGAGTAACAGTGCCACATGCTGAGGCGATAGACAACGTGATGAGCGGGTACTCTCTAGTGTCCCCGTGAATGCATACCACCCGTAAAGTTTTTCTTACTGGACCGATCTTCCCAATCACTCTAGGATGAACCAGGGTTACCATGCTTCCAGAGTCCAACAAAGCCCGGGCAGGGAGGTGGTTCACTTGGACTTCACACTCAAACTTTTCCTCATCCAGGTCGAGGTGTGTGGTGCACACTTTATGGGCACAAAAAGACCCCCTCCGAAGAACCCCGCATTCCATGGGCTCCTCTTGCAGTGGGCAGTGTGTCCGGGTATGACCCCAGGAATGACATCGCCAACATTGTACATCCCCTCCTCTCCGAGCAGGAACAGAACGCTGAGGAGGTACCGGGAGTGACTCTTGGCCTTCCGGGGTGTTTGTCCCAGGGCTCCTTGGAACATCCTTTCGAAGGGCACCAGTTGGTCGAACAGGCCGTGGCAGACTGGGCCCTATGCGCTTGGTAGGTCCGAGCAGGTCCTCCACCACTGTATATCGTTCCACCATCTCAACAAGGAGGTTTGCTGTTTTGGGGTCTCCATGGCTGACCCACCGTTGAAGGTCATCTGGCAGGGACCTCAGGTATCGGTCCAGCACGACCAGCTCCACGATTTGGGGGCCAGACAACACCTCAGGCTGCAGCCATTTTTTTACTAGTTGCACTAGGTCGTGCATTTGAGACCGGGGTGGCCGATCTGGATGATATTTCCATTGGTGTACACGTTGGGCCCGAACGGCCGTAGTCACCCCCAGACGAGCCAGAATTTCTGCCTTTAACTTTTGATAGTCTTTAGCATCATCTGGTGGCAGGTCAAAGTAGGCTTTTTGAGGATCTCCAGTGAGAAAAGGAGCAATGAGGCCGGCCCACTGGTCCTGAGACCATCCTTCTCTCTCCGCTGTCCTCTCAAATGTAGCAAGAAATGCCTCTACATCATCGCTCAGGGATAATTTCTGTAGAAAATGGCTTGCCCTCACAGTCACCTGGTTGCCAGGGGCAACAGCCGCTTGTTCCCGAACCTGAGACAGCTGCTGCACTGCTTCCTTTAAAGCCGTCACCTGAGCCTGCATAACCCCTTGCTGCGTCGCTTGCTGGGCCGCCAACAGGCGAGTATTTTCTTGCTGCAGAGCCAGCGCCTCTTTGTGGTAAGTTTGTTGTGCCTCCAGCTGGGCTGCTAAGCGCTGATTAGCTTCCTCATTGCGAGTCTGCGCTTGCATGTTAGCCAAGGTCAGCTGTTTAATTAGCTCCTCCATTGCTTCAACTTTCAATGTTTGTGCAGCTTTAACCCAGGACATAAATTCAATGTACTGTCTCTTTAAATGTCAGTTCAATATAAAGTCCAATGCAAAAAGAAAAAAAGTTTTTTTTTTTTTTTTCTTCTTATGCCTGTTATTCTGTCCTGCCCGCATTCGAGCACCAGTGTAATGTTTGGGGGACCAGCTTGATCGCAGGACACAGGCTTTTTAAATCAAAACTAAGGTTTATTAAACTTAAATGGCTTAGCAGCAGCAAAAACAAAGGAAATAACAGTCTCACCGACTTGTACAGCTCAGAACTGCTATCGCAGTTAAATAGTCCTTGCAGGTAAGTCCTTCAGTAGCAGGCTTTCAGGCAACACACTGCCAAGTCCTTTCACAGCTTTTCATAGCTTCCACAGCTTTCCTTGTCCACCATTCACCATGCATAGACTCTCCTACACTCCTTCACTCTCACCTGCACTTCCTGTCTGCTTTAAACTACTTCCTTGGACAGGTGCATTAACCCTTTCCGTTCCCTTAAAGGCACCACAGTCCAAACAGAGGGGAAATATAACGTCCTTCCAGGACCCAGCCATGGCTTCCTGTACAATATATACACACACACACTGTATGTGGTGGATACATTTACTATATATATATATATATATATATATATATATATATATACACACAGTATTTGTATACACTTTTTTTTTGCTTACACTGCAGTGACTGCAGTTTTAACTGCTTATATTGGACCTATCAATGCTTAGCACAAAGCAACAGGCCCATCTCCCTGATAGTGGAGACAGGGACTGCTAGAGCAGTGGAAGGTTGCAGGTGCCAAGAAAGCTGGAGTAGTGAACTTGAGCCTGAAAACACAGGAGTGCTTACAGCAGCAGTATAGAGTCAGGTCACAAGCTATGTTCAGTAGCAGCCAGGCAGACAGCTGCAGGGCCAGGATCAAGTATAAGGTCAGACCGTCAGGAACAGGCAAGAGATGGTAATGTGCTGGAGGCAAGGCACCAAGTTAGAGGGCAGAATTGTTTTCAGAAGTCCAAGCAGTGGACGGCAACTCAATTGAGCAGCAGACAAAACAGTTGTGGTAATCCAAGAGAGGTGTCAGACGTAGCTAGGTCAGGAACAAGGGAAAATACTTTCAGGAACTCAGAATACAGGAACTCGAGCTGAGGATAATCCTGCTCTGAGGCTAAGCAGACATAGGGCCAGATTCACAAAGAGATACGACGGTGTATCTACAGATACACCATCGTATCTCTGACTTACACTGGTCCTATCTATGCGCCTGATTCATAGAATCAGATACGCATAGATAGGGCTAAGATCTGACAGGTGTAACTGTGTTACACTGTCGGATCTTTTTTTCAATTTAAAAATGGCGCTGGGGGCGTTCCCGCTGATTTACGATAAATAATATGTAAATCAGCGAGATACGCAAATTCACGAACGTACGCGGACCCGACGCAGTCTTCCTACGACGTTTCCGTAGCGGCGTACCCATCGTATACTTACCCCTGCTTTCATCAGGCGCAGCCAATGTTAAGTATAGCCGACGTTCACGCGTCGAATTTAAATTTTTTAACGTCGTTTGCGTAAGTCGTTCTAGAATACGGATGGACGTCGTTTACGTAAGCGTCGAAACCACTGACGTCCTAGCGACGTCAGTGGGAGCAATGCACGCCGGAAATTCCCCGGACGGCGCATGCGCATTTAAATCGGCGCGGGAACGCGCCTGATTTAAATAGTACACTCCCCTAGCCGCGGAATTTGAATTCCGCCGGGGGATTTAGGATCCGCCGTCGCAAGTTTGGAGGTAAGTGGTTTGTGAATTAGCCACTTGCCTCCTAAACTTGCGGGAGCGGATCTTAATTCACGTAGATCGAGCGGATCTATAGATCCGCTGAGCTACGTGAATCTGGCCCCTTGAGTTTAAATAGGCCACTAGACACCAGGATCTGTGGGTGCGCCTGTGCGCCAATGCTCACTTGCATGTAGATGAGCACTGGTTGGACGAGAATTAGCACTCGTTGCACAAGCTCACTGACACTGGGCCAATTACCAAGCAACAGTGCTGTCACTTGGAGTTAGTCATACACTTCTCTATACTCGGAACTATTGGATATTTATCCTGGTTACTGAATAGGGTGATAGGTCAGCAAGTAAGGGTGGGAAAGGAAAAGGTAGGTATGTGCTGCTGAAAACTGGGGCATTCAAGAAAAACCTGTTATTTTTCATTGCATGGGCATTTGGGCTGGGCATACTTGCCCTGCACATGAGGGTAACTTTCTCGTGTGCGTGCTCATCATCCAATTCAGTGCACTTGTAATGTAAAATGGATTTGCCTTTAGTAAATAACCCAGTTTGTTCTCACCCCATAACAGAAAGTGCCTGAACAAGGACTTTAATGGCATCATCACCACATATTCTGTTGAAATGAAAGCAGATTTTAAAGTATTTAAAATGACATTTGAATTTATATTATCATATTAAAGTTTATACAAAAGTGAAGTTATCCGGGTTTACATACAGTATAAAACATATATTTTTGCAAGTATGTGTGCTCAGTCATTGTCTGTTTTTAGAGCCTGATTGTTGTCATCTGTAGTTTATGGTTACAGCCTGGGGCTTACTTGAATGCAGATCACTCAGCTATTGCTTTTGTAACTTGGACCTGTGTCTTTTGCAGTTTAATAGCAAGTAAATTAGGTGAAAACACACCAACATAAGACCAAGGTATCCCAAAAATGGGTTTTAAAAAACACAGACATGAACTTAGCTCTTATCTAAACCATCACCACAATACAGTACTGTACTTACAGAATCTTCAGGGAGAACTGGGTGACAATTCAGCATAATTCTGCTTTATTAGTTTCCAGAGGTATATTTAGGAGCCAGTATCAGACTGACTCTTTCCTCTCATTGTGACTGCTCCTATGTGCTCCTCTGAAGTAGAAGGGTAGTAATTCCCTCTATGACGAAAAGGGGGAGGACAGCTGAAAGAACTAGTTTGGCACAATGCATGACAAATGGGAGGACATTTAAAATCTCAGTTTCGGGGGAAGCTCTGATGCATTCCTGGTGATAAAGTATTTTAAAAATTCCTGGCAACTGTTACAACTTATTTATAGCCTATCTATCTATCTATCTATCTATCTATCTATCTATCTATCTATCTATCTATCTATCTATCCTGGAGGAGGAGTCCCCAGCCGGAAGGGCTACTGCCCTGGGGGCAGCCTAGCTGAAAATTCTGCTTGCCTATTCCGATAAAAAAAATTGAAGCTAAGAGAGGGGTTCCATTGAAGATTCATTGAGGAAATTGTGTGCCTGAGGCTGTAGGGAGGCTTCCGGGTACCCAGAGACACTAGTACAGACCTGAGTGAAGGATCCTAGTGACTATTGGTGCTGTAAGACCCTGATGCACTATTACTAAGGTTTGCCTGACCTGGAGCATTGCTTATGGTATCCCAGTGCTGTCCATTCTATGTCCTAATGTTGAATGGACTGTTGTAGGAAGTGGCTGCAAAGAGAAAAAGTGTCCTCTCATTACTGTTCAGGGTTTTAGAGCAGGGCTTGACAATTCTAGGGC
Organism: Rana temporaria; assembly: GCF_905171775.1. Taxonomy (NCBI): domain Eukaryota; kingdom Metazoa; phylum Chordata; class Amphibia; order Anura; family Ranidae; genus Rana; species Rana temporaria. The sequence goes on from NC_053491.1 coordinate 391,217,091, forward strand.
CCTAGGTTGCAATGGTGACTAGAAATTGCATCAGCCCATTCAATGGAGGGATGCATATTGATATCACCAGACAGGGCCGCTGTTAGAAATCATGGGGCCTACAGCCTACCCGACAGGGCCCCCCTTCAACCACGTCCTTGCCCCCACCCCCGGCCTCACCCCTGACCCCGACTTGAAGCGAAATGCAGGTTTGGAGCCAACGCATGTGTTGGCAATTGGTAAGCATGAAAGAGCAGGGGGCAGTTTAAATTTCTTTTAAAATTGGATTTTATTTATTTATTACAAATAGTAAAAGAAAATATCTTACACTGTATCTTTACATTTTGTTTGGTTATTTTTGCTTTCACAAGGGATGGACAACATTCCTTGGGATAGCATGGGCCATGACAGGTTCTCTTTATGGAGAGATCTGTTTTTTTTTTTAGACCCCATATCTGTTTTTTGGCCTCCAAAGCATCTGATCAAACTAAGATCAGTTTGATCAGATGTTTGTTCAAGTCGGTAATGGCTTCTTAACGTGAGACCAAAACCAGGAGTGATAAAATCTTCGTCACTTCTGGTTTCTGACGTCAAACAGTGGGAGGATAGACATCCATCCCTCTCACTGTGTCCCAGTAACTGGATGCTACTGGACCAACCTTAAAATCAGTAAAGGCTGTGGTGGGACCCCCTTCCACTGCCTGTAAAAGTAATCCATGGGCTTCTTAGCCACTATGATTACTTTTGCTTTGTGCAGAGTCGATGGGGCTAAAAAATTATATCTCATTTATTGCTGTAGTGATGACCGAGATATCAACCATCAAAATCAGTAATGATGCGAAGCAGTTAAAGCCTTGGTTCACATTGATGCTACTTTAAAATCGTGCTACTTCACTTGAAGTAGCACGATTTCAAAGTAACAAGGTCAGCGCAATTTCAGCTGCTACTTGATAGACAGATGTCTATTGAAATCGCACCTGAAATCAGCAAAAGTAGTGCAGGAACTACGTTTGCAAATCGGCGCAGCACCACAAAATCGGTATTGCACCGATTGGAACAGTGCCATTGCCTCTAATAGGCTGCGACTTATCATGCGATTTGATCTCTCAAATCGCATGACAAATTGCTCCGATGAGAACCTAGACAAAGTGGATTGGTTTGGGGGGCAGTAAAAATGCAGATCCGCGGCACGTTTACTGCTCCCCCAAGTGACGTTTAAAGTAGCATGTTTCTTATCATCAGGTTACAATTATCACACGGGCAGCACAGTATTTAAAATTATACAAAATTTAACATAAAAAACTCAGATACTGTATACTCACGTCAACTTCCCGACGATCGTTTGGTCTCACAAAGACGTTCCCCTGTGACGATGTCTTTGTGAGACGAAACGATCGTCGGGAAGTTGACGCACTGACGTCCTCGCCCATAGGACGGGTGTCTGCTTGCCGGCCGGCTGTTTGTTTTTAAATGCGATTTTATTCAGATACTTTTGTGAGTATATCTGAGTTTTTTTATATAAAATTTTGTGCATACAATATTATGCAATGCAAGTGTTTCTTTCCTCGGTTCCATCTGGTGCAAATGAGGTGATCGTTCCCACTCGGACCATTTCTACCAACCTTCCAGCCGTCGCCATTGATGAGAGAGATCCGGATCCGCTCAGATTCCTTGTGACCATCTTCCTGGTGTACGACCCATTCTGGATTCAAGTGTGTCTTACAGGCCTATCTAGTCTGTGTTCTGGTAAGCAGGCTTGCACTTCTGGTGAAGGGACACATGTGTTATTGGTGTCATCCTAGATCCTTTTTCACATTTTTTGTCATTTTGGAATCAATCAATTTTTTTGATATTCATTAAGACTTTTTTTTTCTTCTTTTTTGCTGCCATTTATTTGTTGGCAATTGGACTTTTACTATATACTATCATAAGGAGAACTTTCACATTTATGCACTTACTGTGATATTTGTGTTGTTTACATCTTAAGATATTTTCCACTGTTTTATTTACATGTTGGTTTACATTTTTTCAATGGATTCCCTTAATTTGCATAGATTTCCTCTCACTTCCTGTTTGTCTTTGGGGCAGGAAGTGAAGGGAAATCTCTGCAATGAGACAGGGATGGTAAAAATAAACTGACAGGGGCTATAACTCTCTCTTACTCTATCCAAAATGAAAAAAAAAAAGTATAAGTAAGGCCCTTTTCACACGGGGCAGCGGAGGTGCGGTGGTGGTATAGCGGCGCTAAAAATAGCAGCGCTATACCGTCGGAACTAACTGCCGTGGGATTCGGGAATCTTTAATTATTTCCATTATGTCCAGGTAGATCTCAACCTCTGAAAGGTTGACTACCCTGATCTATAGTATTTGTCTTACATTGTTTTTGTCTGAGCTGCTTTTCTTTCCTATACAAATTAATGAAAATCCAAAACTTGAAGCAGCTCCTAAAACAAACTAAAGCAACATAAAAGCACCTAAAACATGTATAGGCGTTGCTTTTGGGATTATTGCCCATGTATATGAGTCCATATTCCAAAAGCTTACCCTTTTCTAACTTTCTAAGCCTGCAAGAATTAACCACATCATCTGTTACTATCAAAAAGTTATTCCTGAGCTTTAGTCCAGTGAGTTTGCCTAGGTTGAGATGATGTTATTAGTTTGCTGCAGGTGGGAAGAGACATGTTCTTAGTCTCCTATTCCCCGATAATCAGCCTGCAACAGCCAAGTGAACAACCAAGAACTGTAAAGGTACCAGGATTTTCATGACTTTGTCATCTCAGGCCACAAAACAAATGGTGAGCCTACATTATCCTAAACAAAGATGATACTGTCCTTGATGAAGACATTGTCAAGGGGAGTATTGTGATACCGTGAGAAGAAATAAATGCCTGGAAGTGTAGGGCCTCGTACACCCGACCGAGAATCCCGTCGTAAAAGAAACAGTTTTTCTCGACGAGGTTCTTGTTAAGCTTGACGAGATTCTTGTCAAGCTTTCCTTGCATACACACTGTTGAGACAAAATCTCGTCGTTCTCAAATGCAGGGACGTACAACACGTACAACGGCACTATAAAGGGGAAGTTCGATTCCACTGGCGCCACCCTTGGGGCTGCTTTTGCTAATCTCGTGTTACCGCGTGTTAGTAAAAGTTTGGTGAGAGACGATTTGCGCTTTTCAGTCTTCGTGCTTTCAGATCGTTTTCTGCAGTTCAGTTTGTGCTTGTGGGTTTGTATCTGGTCTTTCAGGGTGTGTAGTCAGGTCGTATTTGTTTTACAGTGCGTTCCTGTCCGCTTGTTTCTGATTTTCAGGTCGTTCTTCATAGGACTTGCTATTCTTCAGTGTGTTCTGTTTAGGTCGTTCGTTCGTTCGTTCGTTTTGATTAGACGTTCGTTTTCTAGCCATGTTGCAGGTACGTGCTCATCCTAGATTTAGTGCTGTGCAGTCGGTTTGTTTTGGTCTTCTTGTTTTAGACCAAGACAAGGCCATGAACAGGGTGAGGAGGCGTTCATGGGCCAAGAATTGGTTGCTCCAGAGGGACCAATTCTGTCACATGCCTCTGCTGCGCTAGATCCAGGAGAATAATCCTGATGATTACAGGAATTTCCTTAGGATGTCTGACCCCGTTTTTCAGCAGCTCTTGGCTTTGGTGTTCCCCTATATCACCAGGCAGGATACCGTTATGCGGGAAGCCATCAGTGCTGAGCAGAGGCTAGTTGCCACGTTACGCAATCTGGCAACTGGGAGAAGCTTGCAGGACTTGAAGTTCATGACGGGCATCTCTCCCCAGGCTCTGGGCCTCATAATCCCAGATACCTGTTCTGCCATTATACAAGTCCTGCAGAAGGACTATATGACTATTTTTACAATGGGCAATCAGAGGGGGTGAGAAATGTGATAATTGGGCCTCATATTTATGTATTTAAATGCTCCTTAAAATAAATGTTCTAATGATGTTGGCAAATAATGTTTTTGTATAATTTGCTTGCAATGTTATGTGCAAAAGTACAATTTTTTTATTTTGTTTGATTACACAGCTTCCTTCCACGCCACAGGAATGGCAGACTGTGGCATCGGAGTTTACCACGCGGTGGGACTTCCCCAACTGCGGTGTAGCCATTGATGGGAAGAACGTCCGCATCGTGCCACCACCCCGTTCTGGTTCCTTTTATTACAACTACAAAGGGTTTCATAGCATTGTGCTGATGACGGTGGTGTCAGCACAGTATGAATTCCTCTATGTTGATGGTGGGTAAGAACGGCCAGATGTCGGATGGGGGAGCCTTCAGGCAGACGGAGTTTGCGCTTTGTCTCCAGAGTGATGAGCTTGCATTGCCACCGGATGCAGAGAATGTTGAAGGACTTCCCTTTGTGTTTCTGGCTGATGAAGCCTTTGGCCTGGAACAGCATCTCATGAGGCCATTCCCCCAGAGGACCCTCACCCCAGAGAGGAGGGTGTTCAACTACCGGCTGGCCAGAGCATGAAGAGTTGTGGAGAACGCCTTTGGGATAATGGCCAGCCGGTTCCGCCTATTTTTAACATCAATGCATATGGCGGAATATAAATGGAACTATATAATTTTCTGTTGCTGTGTTCTCCACAATTTTCTAAGGAGACACTCTCCAGGTTATATGGCCACAGTTGGGCCCGAGGCCGGACTTACCACAGGTGAAAATACCTTGCCGAGCCTAGAACATATCCGTCCTGGCCTCCCCCCCCAAAGTGCCTGTGCAGTCCGGGAGAAATATGTGGAATATTTCACGGGTAGGGGGGCCATTCCTTTGCCAGCCAATCTGTAAACTTATTATCTTTCTAAAATACATAAAGTAATCTTTTAAAATTACATGTCTTGCTTGTGTTTATTTTAGCTGTCTCCTAGTTTTTCCTAGTGTACTACTTGTAGTGTTGAGTGTATTTTCCTTATGAACTAATAACCATTTCACTGGTAACACCAAAACTAAACACAAAAAAAGTTATAGGGGATTTGAGAAAAACAAGCCACACTTTGTTGTTGTTTTATATAAATGTTACTTGGTGCATATTCACACACATGTAGCCGGATTCACGTAGAGCGGTGCATCTTTATACCGGCGTAGCGCATCTCATATGCGCTACGCCAACGTAAATCAGTGAGGCAAGAACAGTATTCACAAAGCACTCGCTCCCAACATTGCGCCGGTGTAACGTGAATTGGCCGGCGTAAGCCCGCCTAATTCAAAGTAGGAAGGAAGTGGGCGTGATCCATTCAAATGAACCGTGACCCCATGCAAATGAATGGCCGAATGAACGGCGCATGCGCCGTCCCGTGGGCGCTTCCCAGTGCGCATGCTCAGAATCACGTCGGACCTAACGCCTAAGATACGTCGAATCACTGAACGTAACGTACGCCCAGCCCTATTCACGTAGTCCTACGTAAACGATGTAAAATACGACGGCTGTTCCGTCGTCCATACCTTTGCATGGGATGCGCCTCCTATAGGTGGAATAACTTTACGCCGGACGTACGCCTTACGTAAACGGCGTATACTACTGCGACAGGGGCAAGTACGTTTGTGAATTGGCGTATCTCGGTCATTTGCATATTCAACGCGTAAATCAATGGAAGCGCCCCTTGCGGCCAGCGTAAATATGCGCCCAAGATACAACGGCGTAGGAGACTTAGGTCAGTCGGATGGAGCCAAAATTCAGGCGTATCTTATTTCAAGAATCAGGCGCAGAGATACGACGGCGCATCCGTGCACTTACGTGGCGTATCAGAAGATACGTCGGCGTAAGTGCTTTCTGAATTCGGCTAATGGTCTTTATAAAATATTTGAGGTGTATAATTTTTTTTTTGCCATAAACTGGCATTTTTTCTTTTTATGAAAATACAAAACTTTAAATAACATACCACGAAATACAACAATGTAAACCTCTAGGCAATATCTCAGACATTCTATTTTTTTTTAATTGTCCACCGCCCATAATAAGATGGGGTGTTGTCACCCCTGGGCAAGCCAAAATTTAAAGATGCACATAGTCTTTTTAGGGTTAAAAATGGGTATTTCCCTCCTGATCCCTATTGTCAACATGTGCTATCTGCCATCAAGGGTGATCAATGGATGTATTTTGTGGGTGCAACCGGTTCTTCCTTTCATCTACTTGAGTTGTGAGGAAGGGGTTTCACCCACAAAACACGTACATGGATATCCCGAGATGGCAGATAGCACATCCTTTGTGTGCATCTTAAAATTTTGGCTTGTTTGAAAAAGTGCAAAAAAAAAAATGTAAACTGGGAACAAAAAAAAGGGTGTTTTATTAGTTTCCCCCTAAGTCATCAATTATGTCCTTAAAGGTTTGCTCAATAAAGACCTTGGCCCATATTCTCGTAGATCGGCGCATATTTAGTGAGGCGGAGCGGATCTCCGATGCGCACCGCCGGCTTAACTTGGCGAGAGCCGAACCATATTCCCGAACCACCTGCGTCCTACGCTGCGCTCGCGTAACTTAAATGTGTTGGCGTAAGTAGGCGCAAGTGACGGTAGGAGGGATGTGGGCGTGAAGCATTATAATGATCCGTGACCCCATGCAAATGATGTCCAGACCGAACGGCGCATGCGCCGGACGTGCCCCGCCCTCTGCGCATGCGCACAATGACAATAGGCGTAAATCCATGCTGAGTTGGGCCGGCCCAGTGTATAAAAGCTTCAAGCATCCGCCCAGCTAGTGCAAAGTGACTCCCTTGGATTTCCTTATTGGAGTTTACACTTTGCTGCTGCTATGCCAGGGCCAAGGAAAGACCGCCGAAAAAGAAACTACAGCCCTGCTGAGAGGGAAGTTATTGTTGCAGCAATGGAGCGCTTTGATGCCAGGCTCCATGGTGCTGAGAGTGGCAACACTAGCAAAGTAAAAAAGGACGAAATTTTACGAAAAGTGACGGCACAGGTCAATGCCCTTGGCCATGAGGTGAGGACCCCCCAGGACATCATTAAAAAAATGAATGACCTGCGGGGGTGGTCCAAAATAAAATGGCCACCATTGCCAAACATGCCAGGGGCACTGGAGGTGGGCCACCCTGTCCGATCCGGCTGTCAGATGAGGAGGAAGTTATAGCCAGATGCCTGCGGAGGGAGCAGGTGGAGGGCCTGGAGGGCCATGACTCCAGTGACCCGCCCATGAGGACAGGTAAGTGTGTTTTATCTTCTATCTGGTGTGTAGCATGTTTGGGGGGGGGGCATGTGACAAGTGTGTGGGTCCACCAACATGTGAATTGTTTGTGTCATCCACAGATGTGCAGGAGGGAGCTGGGCCGTCTTCTGCTGGCAGTGTCCATCCAACACCGTCCCCCCAGCAGCCTGCTTCTGTGGCTGACCCCCTGGGAAGCCTACAGGCTTTGTTGGAGGGGAGTGGGCAGTCCTTTCGCACAGGAGGTGGTTGAGGAGGATATTGCCCATGAGGAGGTGGTGGGCAATGAAGAGGAGGTGGTCCAGAGTGAGCAGGATGTCATTTTATTTCTTGAGGACTCACATGAGGTGCCCGGACCATCACACCACCACCGTATCTCCAGCCCCTCAGGGTCTTCCATCACCCCCTCCAGCCCCTCCCGTCCCATGCCCAGCATGTCCTGCAGGAAAAGCTGGCCAGGCAGCAGGACCAGCAGAGCCGCCATATGGGGGACATTTTGGAGGAGTTGAGGCGGCTCAATAATAGCCTGTCCTCCTCTGGAGCAGTGCCCGATGCTCTGCAGGATGTGGCAGGAAACTCGGCAGCCACCATTACAAGCCTGGGTGAGCTGCAAACCACCACAGCCGAACTTGTGGGGGAGGTCAGGGGCCTGCGGATGGCTGTGCAGGCCCAGACTGCATGCCAGGAGGCCCTGCTCACACGTATAGCAGTGGCTCTAGAGGGCAGACAGCCAGCCAGGGAGGCACCTGGGGATGCTCCTCCACCTGATGCCCCACCCCCCCCAAATGAGGCTCCCCCAGGCAAGTGAGGGCCAGGAACCTGGGCACCAGGCGCAGTCCGCGCCGGGGCCAGTGATTTTTTATGTCTTCTTTATGCTCTAAGTAAGAGCTTTTTTATTTAATTTTATTTATGCTCTAAGTAAGAGGTTTTTTTTTGGTGTGCTGCACAAAGTAGTGCATAGCACAGTGTGAATGCTGTGTGAATGTGGGGGGGGTGACACTCCAGCCAGTAAGGGGTGTCACCCTCGGTCGCTGGGGATAAGTTCTCCCCAGGTCCGTGTGAAAGGTGTATGAATGGACAGCAACATCATTGGAGCCTTGACGCGGCGTTGCTGCTCCTTAGTACCGTGCGGTGTACTTCGGTCTAATCCAATGGGATGTGCATGTGGGGTGTGTGTGCTAGTGACCACAGTGGTGTGCATGCGTGCATTCTCATTGTTCAATGTTTTATGTGTATTTTTAACGTTCAAAAATTCGTTCCACTAGACATCTCCTGATTGCTGATCCCTCAGAAGACGGGGTACCCTCGGTTAGGGGGGTAATGTCTGGTTGGGGGGTCAGGTCATCACGTAGCTCAATCTCTAGGCCCTTTCTCACTGCAAAGTTGTGCAGCACGCAACATGCAGCGATGATCTGGCACACGAGGTTTGGGGAATACAGCAGGGTACCCCCAGTCTTATCCAGGCATCGGAAACAGGACTTCAGGATGCCAAATGTGCGCTCCACCACTGCACGGGTGCGTATGTGTGCAGCATTGTAGTTTTCCTCTCCTGGGGTTTGTGGGTTCCGGAATGGGGTCATCATGTGAGGTCCCAGGGCATATGCAGAGTCACCTGAAAGGGAAAAGACAGGAGGATGTTAGTCATGCATGTGCCCCTCGTGATGTCTGCATCATGGGGGGGGACAGTCATACCTGACACCCATGTCACTCACCAACCAGCCAGCTGTCCCCATACACGTTCTCTTCAAATTGTCTTGGGATGTCGCTTTGACGGTAGATGAAGCTGTCATGGCTGGATCCTGGGTGTTTGGCACGGACGTGCCATATGAGGCCTTGGGCATCCACGATCACCTGGACATTGATGGAATGCCAGTGCTTCCTATTCACATAAATGTGCTGTGTCTCATGGGGGGCCTGTATTGCCACATGGGTGCAATCAATGGCCCCGATGGTGCGTGGGAATCCATCAATTTCGCAGAACTCAAGCATTACCTTCAGCCGCTGGACCTCCTGGGTGGGTCTGATGATGTGGTGGGACATGCGTCTTAGGATTGCGGGGACAACCTGGTGCACACATCTGCTCATGCTGGTTTGTGATATCCCAACCACGTCTCCACTTGTTCTTTGAAGAGAACCAGTGGCCAGGAAATGCAATGTTGCCAGGACCTTCACCAGTGGCTGCACTGCATGTGAGCGTTGTGTTGGGCTGGTAATGTCATCCTGCAGGGCTCTGGTAATTTCCAGGGTGGCATGAGGGGTGAATCTGAAACGGCGATACACCTCCACATCAGCCATGCCAAAGAGGCTAATGCGCTGTGGGTATACCCTCTCACGTGCCCTCCTACGTGCCCTCCTCCTTCTATGTGCCTCGGCCTCTTCCTCTGCCTCTGCACACACTAGTAGTGCTAAGACCTCGCCTGCCCCTGGCATGTTGGCATACGAATGTGTTGTCCTAAGTGTGGTTGCTCAGCTCGTCCGGGATGGTGCTGCTGTATTTGCTTTTAAGCTGACTCAGGTCTGGAGCAAAGTTAACCGAGCTTTATGAGGAGTACCTTTCAGCCGGCCATTCATCTTACGCGCACAGCGCGTAACCTACGCCGATCGCGCGTAGGTTCGGGAATCTGCTTATGTACATCATTTGCATATTTGAATACTAATTATATGGCCGCGTAGGATGCCTTCAGCGGAAATATGCACATACGCCGCGTACAATTAAACGAGTTAGGACGGACGAGAGCAGCCTTGTTTCTGGCGGATCTGGTTCTGTGACTGCGGCGCATAGATAGTACGGCGCATCTTTACACTTACGCCGCGCATCTCTATATACGCCGGCGGCACTTGTTTGAGAATATGGGCCCTTTTTTTTTTATGTCGTACATTTCCCTACTACATGCCTTGATGTGGAGGAGGATGTTTTGGGTACTCTAACTGGAGAATTGAGGCCTTTCTTCAGCCACATGTTCATCCCCTAAACAAAAACAAAAAAAAGTATTATTAAATCTGCAGGCCTACATCTCTTAGTACCTGAAGCTGTGGTGACAGATACAGACCTGTGTGGTGACAATTTCCACCACATCCCCCACCTCTCCTTCCTTCACTTCTCCTTCTTCCACATCCTGAGATTGGGGTTCCTTGCGCGGTTGCTGTTCCTTGCGAGGTTGGGGTTCCTTGCGAGGTGGTTTTTTCTTGCAAGGTTTGGGGTTCCTGGGCTCCGAGGAGTGGTGCCCTCCCAGTCTTCTCTCCCCTATGAGAATGAAACAAAAGGTATACTTAGCACACACATATTAAAGGGCAAAAATAGGAATATTAACCACTTCCATACAGGGCACTTAGGCCTCGTACACACGACCGGACATGTCCGCTGAAACTGGTCCGCGGACCAGTTTCAGAGGACAGATCCGATTGTGTGTACAGGCTAGCGGACAGATTTCCAGCGGACAAAAGTTTCTTAGCATGCTAAGAAACTTGTCTGCTGGAGAGCTGTCCGTCGGACATGTCCGCTGGTTAGTACGTCTAACCAGCGGACCGAAATCCCGCGCATGCGTCGAATTGATTCGACGCATGAGTGGAAGCATTGAACTCGCGCGATAGAGAACGTCGGTGTCGTCTACGTCACCGCGTTCTCTATCCGCGGGGATTTCGGTTTGATGGTGTGTACAGCCATCAGACCGAAATCTCCGAGCGGACATGTGCAATGAAAACGGTCCGCGGACCGTTTTCATCGGACATGTTCGCTCGTCTGTACGAGGCCTTATGCACCTTCCCGCCCAGACCAATTTTTAGCTTTCAGCGCTGTTGCACTTTGAATGACAATTGCGCGGTCATGCTATACTGTATCCAAATTAAATTTTTATCATTTTGTACCCACAAATAGAGCTTTCTTTTGGTGGTATTTGATCACCTCTGGGATATTTATTTTCTGCAAAAAAAATAAAAAAATTACCTAAAATCTTGAAAAAAAAACGTTTTTTTTTTTGTTTCTATTATAAAACATTGAAAATAAGTACGTTTTCTCCTTCACTGATGGGCACTGATGGTACTGCACTGACGGGAACTGATAAGGCGGCACTGATGGGCACCGATGAGGTGGCACTGATGTGGTGGCATTGATGGGCACTAATATGCGGCACTGATGGGCGGCACAGATGGGCACTGATAGGCGGCACGGATAGGCGGCATGGATGGGCTTGGATAGGCGGCACAGATGGGCACGGATAGGTGGCACAGATGGGCACAGATAGGCGGCACGGCTGGGCACAGATAGGCGGCACGGATGGGCACTGATAGGCGGCACAGATGGGCACTGATAGGCGGCACGGATGGGCACTGATAGGTGGCACGGATGGGCATAGATAGCCACTATTGTATGTGTTTTACTAATGGATGCCAATCAGTGCCAAATAATGCCTGCCAATCAGTGATGCCCATTGTTGGCACTGATTGGCATCCATTGCGGCACTGATTGGCATCCATTTTTGTGTCCTCATCCCTGGTGGTCTAGGGTGGCATACCTTTATTTTTATTTTTTTAATCCCTGGTGGTCCAGTGGGCATCCTCGGGGGGCTGTGCTGATAATCGATCAGCACAAACCCCCCCCCTGTCACAGGAGCAGCCGATCGCTTCTCCTCTACTCGTGTCTGACAGACGCGAGTGAGGAAAAGCCGATTACCGGCTTTTCCTGTTTACATCGTGATCAGCCGTGATTGGACACGGCTGATCACGTGGTAAAGAGTCTCCGTGAGAGACTCTTTACCTTGATCGGTGTTGCGGGGTGTCAGATTGACACCCTGCAACAACGATCGCCGCAATGCGCGCCCCCGGGGGCGCGCATCGGCTCAGAATCCTGAGGACGTCATATGACGTCCAGTCAGGATTCTACAACCACTTTGCCGACGTCAATTTGTCATTGGCGGGCGGCAAGTGGTTAAAAATTGCTTGGAAGTGGGGTACAAGTGTCTGTTTGGGCAGAGTTACAAGCAGAAGACATGATTTTTCAAAACACAAATCTAGACTACTCATCTTTTTGGGACAAGTTTCACACATGTAGACACCCCAAAAATCCACAGGAGCACCTGTGTGGGTCACCCTAAAAAGGTTGTTCTGGTGGCCCACACTAGTGCTCCTGAGTGCAGATGTGTAAACAGCTGCTGAGTGTCCTCTCCTTTAGACTGATGTAATTTTGATTTTCATTCTAGTTTCAAACACATCAGCTAGACACCAATGTAAACATATTTCTTGAATACAAACTCGCATATTAAAATATTTTTAACCCTGTATCTTCATAAAACATCCTATGTAGTGGCCGAGCGATGTGTCTGAAACGACCGATTACTGTGCCCACATGCAAGTTCTGAAAAACAATAATAATAGGGACACAGGAGAAGTACTTACTTTTTTCAAGCATTCTCCTAATGCTCCAGCTCCCTCAGTTTGAGGTCTGACCACCTCTTTCTGAGCTGCTCCTTCGATCTTTTTACCCCAAAATGTCTCTTCAGACTTTTTACCACTTTTTTCATAATTTTGGCCTTCCTTAAAAGAGTTGTAAATGAAAAAATCTTTTCACCTTAATGCAACCTATGCATTAAGGTGAAAAAAACCTGGTGTTGCCGGCCCCCCTCCCTGAGCCCCCGTTTTACTTACCTGACCCGTCGAAAGTCCCGCGCGGTCCGCAGATCCTCTTCGCCATTCAGCCTGGCCGCTGATTTGCTAGAGCGGATGGATTGAGAGCAGCGCAGCCATTGACTGGCGCTGCTGTCAATCACATCCAGTGACGCGGCGCGCCGAGGGCGGGGCTGAGTGATACAGTAAGCGGCTATGGCCGCTCGCTGTATCACGGGAGTGCGCCCGTAATTACTGACCACCATGCGAGCTCTCGCATGACTGTGGTGAGTAATTGCGGGGAGGACCAGAGACAGCCGCCGAGGGACCCCAGAAGACGTGGATCGGGGCCACTCTGTGCAAAACGAACTGCACAGTGGAGGTAAGTATAACATGTTTGTTATTTTAAAGCAAAAACATTTTTTCCTTTACAAACGCTTTAAATTAGGGTGGTTATAGGGCCCATGCTTGCCATCATAATCAGACTTTAGCAATATGTCCACCATTTCCGCGTAGGACATATTAGATGCCTTGTATCTGCTCCTTGTTCGTGACGTTTCCTCATCAGGCTCCGGGCTTGTGTCGTCGTTAGACAAATTAATAATTACACACACCTGCTCATCAGACTCCACCATGTCGTAGTTTTTGGCTGAAATTGGCCTAATTGGAGACACCTGCTCATCTGATTCCGCCATGTCGTTTGTGCGCCGAAAGAGAAGGCGCGGGGAAACATCAAGTAAGAATGTCATGGGCCTATATGGGTATAAAGATTACTAGAGTTTAGACTGTGAATGACATTAGTATATTTGTCTTTTGTTTTGTCTTGCAGAAAAAATGAATCCATTCAATGAAAAAGAGTTCATAGATTTCTTAAGGGAACTGCCTGCTCTTTGGGCAACAAAAGACCCCATACACAGACAAAAAGGGCTGTGGACAGAAGCGCTGAAGAGCCTGCTCCCATTTGTGCACACAAGGATGCCCCATGTAACTATCGAACAGCTGGACACTAAAATTGGGACCTTGCGAGGCACATATAGGGGTGAGCGCAATAAGGTCCTGGCTTCTCAGAGGTCTGGAGCAGCAGCAGGAAAGGTTTATGTACCGACGTTGTGGTACTACAACAGAATGTTCTTTCTAAATGACCACCTTGAAGCAAGGCCATCACGTTCCAGACTTCCCTCCAGCCAACCTTCCAGACAATCTGAGCCTTCTCTGGAGCAAGATGAGCCTTCCATCCTGGAGGAAGAATGAGTGGCAGAGAGGAGGTGGCAGGGCCAAGTGGCAGAGAGGAGGTGGCAGGGCCAAGTGGCAGAACAAGGTGCCAGGTGCCTCCCATCTGCCTTCCAACAAGAAGGGCCAGGAGGGATAGGAGTGTGAGCGAGGCAGCACTGGCCCTGATTAAAGAGGCACAGGCCACACTCCAACAACCTACCACCCCTGAAGAGGGCTATGGCACCCAAGTAATGGGAAAAATGAACCAGATGTCAATGGACCCTCCTAATTAGTCTACTCAATAAAGGGGTGAGGGGGACACTTACCGAAGACACAGTAATTTGTAGCTACGGCCATCCTCCTCAAGCTCCTTCTTCTCAACCTCCTCCTCCTCTTGTTCCTTCTTCTCAACCTCCTCCAGCTCCTTCTTCTCAACCTCCTCCACCTTCTTCTCCTCCACCTTCTTCTCCTCCACCTCCTCCTCCACCTTCTTGTCCTCCTCCTGGCATGAGTACACCTTCAGAGGCACAGGCTCCAGGCAAGCGGAGAAGGAAGGCTGCAGGGCAGGCTGCAGAGAAAGTAGCAAGCAAAGAAGGCTGGAGGGAAGGCTACCAAGAAGACCAGAAAGTGATGGCCTTGCTTCAAGGTGGTCTGACAGAAGGCAGGCTGTTGTAGTACCACAAACTTGGGGCATATATCTGACCTGCTGCTGTTCCTGACCTCTGGGAGTCCAGGACCAGATTGGCCTCCCTCCTGTATGTGCTTCTCAATGTCCCAATGTTAGTGTCCACACAGAGTTGCACACATGGCAGCAGGTTCTCCAGCGCTGCCTTCTTTTTATTTGATTTATATTCTATACTAGAATAAATGTGTTTTTTTTTACAGTCCATACTTGCCTATGTGTTTTTATTCAACCCAAAAGGTCTAATTATAAAGGGACAGATCAGATAACACCAAACAATAATGTTAAAATTGTGGTAACTTGACACAACAAAATGAAAAATTTTTTATTTAATGGAGATGACTAGAAATTAAATAATAATTAAAAATGCAGATCTGATGCTAGGTTCACTTTAGAGTAAAATGGGTCTACTTAGGCATGGGGGCACACAAGAACTTTTTGTAAGTGTGGTTTCATGCCTGCTATGCTCTCAGACTGGAGATTTTTCTGGAAATCCTGCATGGGTGGCAAGATTACAGCTTCTGCCTCTGACTTTCGCCAAGAGATTTTCAGCTTTGTCAGGAATTTTACAGTGATTTTCAATTACCTGTAAATGCAATGAGTTTGTATTTGTTTTAGGGACAACCTTCTTAGTGGCAATTAGAGATACTGTACATTCAATACACTTTTGTAATTTACTTTAGCAAGGTCTGACTTTTTGGCAGCCACAAAGATATTTCCCTTGTCATAGGGAAGAAAAAAAAAAAGAGGTAAAGTGAAATTCCAGGCACAACGTAAAAAGAGGTGTATTGTAACCTCGGAATTAGTTTACGGAAAGCAGTACTTTTCTATACTGAACACGTTCCCACAAATGTTGTCACATCAGCCTTGCCCTTTACATCGCTGTAAGTACTCTGTCTGCCCATCCACTTAAGGTGAACCTCCAATCTTTTTTTTATTAGTTTTGGATGAGCTTGCAAGGGTTTTAACCCCTGTAAGTTTTTTTTTTTACTACAGTTCATAGAGATCTACCCTCCAGGTTTGCAGTTGTGCCATACTCTTTCCATTTTTCAAATGATGGATTGAACAGTGCTGTGTGAGATGTTCAAAGCTTGGGATCGTTTTTTATAACCTAACCCTGCTTTAAACTTCTCTACAACTTTATCCCTGACCTGTCTGATGTGTTCCTTGGCCTTCGTGATGCTGTTTCTCTAAGGTTCTCTAACAAACCTCTGAGGGCTTCACAGAACAGCTGTATTTATACTGAGATTAAATTACACACAGATGAACTCTATTTACTAATTATGGGGCTTCTGAAGGCAATTGGTTCCACTAGCTTTTAGTTAGGGGTATCAGAGTAAATGGGGCTGAAAACAAATGCAGGCCACACTTTTCAGATATTTATTTGTAAAAAAAATAAAACCATTTATCATTTTCCTTCAACCTCACAATTACTGTATGTGCCACTTTGTGTTGGTCTATCACATAAAATGCCAATAAAATACATTTACGTATTTGGTTGTAACATGACAAAATGTGTAAAATTTGAAGGGGTATGAATACTTTTTCAAGGCATTGTAGATGTTGGCAGCAGCAAGAGAGTTTTCAGATGTCACATAGCTAGAGTGGAGGTGAGCGTATATGAATTTTAAGTGGTTTTAAACCCCAAAGGAAAACATTTATTATATTGCAGTCTATCAGTTCTTAGATGTGATGGCTGCATTTGTTTTCTTTTTTAGACTTTGCTTTATTTTCACCTGGTGATCTGGCTACAAGCTGTTCTGCAGATGTATCTTGAGACAAACCATTTTCAGTGGTACTTACAATGATCAGCTTTTATTTATGTAGCACTACCCTACCCACGCAAGGGCCACAGATATTACCTGGTTCTTTCACAAACAATGCAGAGTCCAATAGTCACCCAAGCAACAGTTCGTTTACTCCGGGGGCCAATGAGCACTGCTTCCTATCGTGGCACGCTTGCGTGTCTATAGACACAGACATCACGGCTTTGCCCCAGTCCCCTTGTCACAGCATTTGACTGACAGCAGAGAGAGCCAATGGCTCCTGCTGCTCTCAGCCAGGCCTGTGAAAGGGGGGAGAAGGGAAAGAGCCACTACAGACACAGCTCTGGAATGAGTGAGGACTTGGGTAAGTATAAGGGGGTGAGGGGGCATACTGCTACCTAAACATTTTCTACCATAAGATAAGAAATGCATTAGGGTTAAAAATGTTTAGCTTTTAGAAACACTTTAAAGCGGAGCTCCACCCAGGGAAAGTTCGTCCCCCGCTCCTCTTGAAGAATTGGCACTTTCGAGGGGCAGGTACCAAATTTTTACAGGTACCCGATCGAGCTTCTGCTCCGACCACCTAGGCAATCGGAAGTTCTCCTATCTCCCTCTCCCCTGCAGTCTTCTGGGACATGTTACAGGCCCAGGAAGACTGCTTGACCATTCACGATGCACAGCGCTGCTCGTGCATGCACAGTGGGCACCCGGCTGTGAAGCAACAAGCTGTCACATCTAGTTGCCCATAGTAAAGATGCCATCGCCGAGGAAAGTGGGTACCTTTTTTCATGGTACCAGCTCCTACTTCCTCATTCCATCTCTGTGCAAGGTTGATGTCACATTGCCCCACTTTCCCTGCCTGCGGCCTCTTGGGATCACATCACACATTCCAGGAGGCTGCAGTTCCACTGTAAGCTGCGGCTTGCACATGTGCATTAGGAAAGCCGACGGTAAAACATCAGGAAGTCAAAATTGGTTCCCAAAACCAAGTGGTATGTGCTACAGAGGAGCAGAAGCCCTGGGGAGAGTCAGCTGCCTAGAAGACAATGCAAGACACCAGCTGCTGTTTAAGTCTCTGTTTCTTCAAAGTCAGCAGCAGCTACAGTTTTTGTCACAGGAGACTGGAGCTACTTTTTAAGTTCTTGTCAGTACCCTGGACAGTGCCTGTTTTCCAAACTACCGCTTTGTGGACATTACTGCTTGTGATATTATTCGTATTTACTGCTAGAAAGTCATGCTCAACGTTATCATTCTTCCTGCTCAATGCTACTGCTCTCTATCCCGCATGTTTATTGTTTTGCAGATACCACAGTAAAATACATTTATTTCCAGTGCAAAGTGCCCTGCTGTTTCTTGCTTTCCCTTTATTACGTGTATAGTATACTGTACACTGTTAGGATCACAAACTTTACATTTGTGTAATCGACATTTAATTTCTGAGAATATTTTGTGAATTCTTCTCTGAGTTGGATTTGTTGTCCTGCGCACTGCGGTATAAATTACCTTGGTACGTCTTTCCTAGCAATAAAAATCACAAATCTTAAGTGAATTAATAATTGAACAAGAGTTTGCTGCCGACTGAATTGCAGTAAATATTATCTATCTCTCCCAGAATTCAACGACATCAGTCAAACTTGTCACAAGCCTCCTTCAAGTATGCAATGTCTCTTAGCAACATGTATCGGTTTAAAAAAAAAAAAGTGGCAGCGTATACAGGCAAGTAACACCTTGCATGTCAAATCAGCGAAGGGGAAGGTGTTTAATAAAATTGAAAGTGTTTGTCAGGGCAAAAAAGAAAGAAAGAAAACATGCAGTACATCTGTAATACATGCACATTTTCCCATGTTTTTTCCTAATGCCCCATTTACACAGGCGGACTCCGTTCCTACGGAGTCCGCCTGCTCCCGCCAGCTCAGCGGGAGATCAGTCCGCAGATCTCTGCTGAGCCGACGGATGACAAGCTTCTCTCTGCTCACTGAGCGGGGAGGTGCTTGTCGGGCACCACTGTCTCCTATGGAGCGATCTGATGAAAACGGACAGCATGTCCGTTTTCATCCGATCTTACCCGATCCGCATGGACGGATGGGAACGTGCCCCCCATACGTCTGTTTTTAGCGGATCGGATAGGGTCGGATGTCAGTGGACATGTCTCCGCTGACATCCGACGCTCCATAGGATTGCATGGAGCGGCCGTTCAGGTCCGCCGTCAAAACTGACAGGCGGACCTGAATGGTCCGTCGTGTGAATGAGGCCTAAGGCTCCATGTACACGCGACGCTTTTACAACTGCTCCTAAATGATTAACCACTAGGTGCCCAGGGTACGTCATATGACGTCCTGGTCTTTGTGGTGGTATATCTGAATGATGCCTGCAGCTACAGGCATCATTCAGATATTGCCAGTTTTAGCCGGCAATTCCGTTCACCATAAGAATGATCATAGTGGCTGTTCCACCGCTTGATCATTCTTACGGGCAGTGGAAGTGAACATCCCCCCCTCCCGCCGCCCTCCGGTGCTTCTCCCAACTCACCGCTGTGATCGGTGAGTCGGAGATGGGATCCACCGGCCCCAGATGTTGATCACAGAGATTTCCAGCGGACCAGATGGTCCCTGGAGTCTCTATGATCGTCGGAGGCCGGGCGCGATGTTATGACATCACGTCCGGCCTCTGCATTAAAAAAAACTGCGGCGCTATGGCTGTGAAGCGGTTATCGTATTTTTTTTTTTTAGGCTTCCCTGCCTAGTGGTGAGATGTGGGGTCTTATTGACCCCATATCTCACTGTAAAGAGGTCCTGTCAAGTCATATTCCCATTACAAGGTATGTTTACATTCCTTGTAATAGGAATAAAAGTGATGATTTTTTTTTTTTAAATGTCAAAATAAATAAAAAGGTAAAATTAACAATAAAAAAAAAAATGTTTAAAGTGCCCCTAGACCTCTGTAACTCAAAAAATGTAGCCAGTAAAAAAATTTAGTACTGAAGTTTGGCGCCATTCCAGGAGCGTGTACAATTTTGAAGCGTGACATGTTAGGTATCTATTTACTTGGCGTAACTTCATCTTTCACATAATGCAAAAAATTAGGCTACCTTTACTATTTTTTTTTTTAAAGCATGAAACAGTTTTTTCCCCCCAAATACCGTGCGAGATAAAAAGTTGCAATGACCGCCATTGTATTCTCTAGGGTCCTTGCTAAAAAACATATATATATATATATATATATATATATATATATATATATATATATATATATATATATAGTGTTTGGGGGTTCTATGTAATTTTCCAGCAAAAAAATTATGATTTTTACATGTAGGAACGAAGTGTCAGAATTGGCCTGGGCCTGAAGAGGTTAAACTTGACAGATAGTAACCCATGTTTAAAACAGCCATTTTGCTGCGTTTACATGCCACGTTTAGCCGCGTTTGCGTTAAGAAGCGTTTCAATAATTTTTTTTTTAAATGGGCAAAAACGAAAAACGCTATACAAACGAAATGCTGCTAAACGCGGGTTACCTAGTTTAGGACCCATGCACACAAGACGCTGTTAAACGCGTGTTCAGAGGCAGTTGGACACTTTTTTCAACTGCCCCTGAACACATTCAATGTTATCCTATGTGTCCATGCACACAGTCTCGTTTATTGCCGTTTTTAGGCAGTTACGTTTAACCTCGTTTTTCCAGAAGCAAAAAAATCGGTTCAGACTCAAACGTTTTCCACGTTTCAGATGCAAAACGCGGCTAAACGCGCATCCAGCGTTTTGCCGCAATTTCGTTTATAAGCGCTTTTAAAGGTGACCTATTTTTTTACATTAGAAATTTTAAAAACGATGGCAAATGATGAAAAAACATTAAAAAATATATATAAAAAAAACTGTAATTGCTTGCATTGCATTGTGGACAATCCAACTTGTGGCAGGTGTCGTGGCAAGTGGACACTACACAACTTGTGGCAGGTGGCGTGGCCAGGTGACGTGGCAAGTGGACAATTCACAACTTGTGGCAGGTGACATGGCCAGGTGACGTGGCAAGTGGACACTACACAACTTGTGGCAGGTGGCATGGCCAGGTGACGTGGCAAGTGGACAATTCACAACTTGTGGCAGGTGACATGGCCAGGTGACGTGGCAAGTGGACACTACACAACTTGTGGCAGGTGGCGTGGCCAGGTGACGTGGCAAGTGGACAATTCACAACTTGTGGCAGGTGACATGGCCAGGTGACGTGGCAAGTGGACACTACACAACTTGTGGCAGGTGGCATGGCCAGGTGACGTGGCAAGTGGACAATTCACAACTTGTGGCAGGTGACATGGCCAGGTGACGTGGCAAGTGGACACTACACAACTTGTGGCAGGTGGCGTGGCCAGGTGACGTGGCAAGTGGACAATTCACAACTTGTGGCAGGTGACATGGCCAGGTGACGTGGCAAGTGGACAACCTGCAGCTTGTGGCAGGTGATGTGGCAAGTGACTCGCTAAATACAAGTACACTGCTGCTCTCTCAGCTGCTACTCACTCTGGTCTCACAAAATGGCTGAAATGGTTAAATAATACTGTTTTTTGAGCTTAGGGAGGGTCTTGTGATTTTTCTAAAACTAAACGCGTATAAACGCAAATGCTGTAAAACTCGGCGAAAATCACAGCAAAACGGGCGTTTCTAAACGCCGGTTTTAGCCTTTAAAATGTGTGTTCAGCAGAGTTTGCACGTGGAAATCTTCTGCGTCTTAACCCATATTTTTGCTTTCAAAGAAACGCTGTTAAACGCAACTGCCTAAAAACGGCAATAAACAAGACTGTGTACATGGTCATATAGGATAACATTGAGTTCAGGGGCAGTTGAAAAAAGCTTCCAACTGCCTCTGAACGTACGTTTAGCAGCGTCCTGTGTACATGGGGCCTTACAGCACTACAAGAAAGATGTCTGCTGATCTGACAGAAATCCAGTGGACTCCTAAATTCTTGTTTGTGCTGACAACACAATGCTGCTGCACTGTAGTACCAAGCACTGTTGTCATCTGTAAGGAAGAGAGGAAAGATCCCTGGTGCCGCACATCCACTGAGTCCTCTCCCCCGCAGGCCACGCCCCCAATGTGTTTCACTCCGCCCCTCTGAGCTTAGTCATGGTTGTTGTCATCTGTGTCTTCTTGACTACAGAACTCCGCCTATTGCAGCCCTTCTCAAAACTAAATTCCCTAGCACACACCCCTTCCTCCTTGCTCATCACAGCCCTCTCCTCTTCTAGGAGTGTCCAGCTACTTTCTGTACTTAGCTCACGTCACCCCTTCTCTCATGATATAACCTTTTATGTAGCTGCTAGGTGAGGAAAGAAAGGGAATACTATACAGCAGCCTTTCTCAAACTTTTTAACATGGAGAAACCCTTGGAATAACTTTCTGTTCTTAGGGAACCCCTGCCAATAATTATTATATTTGCCTAGAGTATTTTAGCGTAATGTTCACTTTAACCACTTCAGCCCTGGAAGGATTACACACTTAATGACCAGGCCATTTTTTGCGATACGGCACTGCGTCGCTTTAACTGAAAATTGCGCAGGCATGTAACACTGTACCAAAACAATTTTTTTTTCCTCATAAATAGAGCTTTCTTTTAGTGGTATTTGATCACCTCTGTGGTCTTTATTTTTTGCGCTACAAACACAAAAAAGAGCAACAATTTTGAAAAAAACAAACAAACTTTTTTACTTTCTGCTATAATACACATCCAAAATCAATTTAGGCCAATATGTATTCTGCTACATATTTTTGGTAAAAAAATCCCCGCAAGCGTATATCGTTTGGTTTGCTCAAAAGTTATAGCCTCTACCAAATAGGGAATACATTTAGGGACTTTCATTTTTTTTTATTGTTTTTACTGGTAATGGCAGAAATCTGTAATCTTTATTTTAGCGGGATTGCGACAAATCTGACCCTAAGTGACACTTTTTGGGGACCAGTGACACCAATACGGTGATCAGTGCTAAAAAAAATTGCACCAATCAATGTATAAATTACACTGGCAGGGAAGGGGTTAACACTAAGGTCGATCAAGTGTTTCCCCTGGGTGTGCTCTAATTGTGCTGGGGCTGGGCTTACTGGGACAACACAGAGATCGCTGTTCCTTATCACTAGGAATCTCCATATTGTCTCCTGTCAGAACGGGGATTTGCCCCATTCTGTCTCTGTGTACCAAGATCGTGGGTTGCCAGTGGACATCGAGACCCGCGGGCGAGCTCCCCGGAACGCTCCCACACTATCACATGCACAGACCGACATACAAGTACATCGGTTTGTGCAGCCGAGCCGCCTTGCCGCAGTATATATATATATGCGGAAGGTGGTCGGCAAGTAGTTAAAGCATGCTTTTTACATTGTGGTTATTAGGAAGAATGTACCACAAACGGCGCTCATTCACACTGTATGAAAAAGAGAACCTGTGTGAATGAGCTCTTAATTTGTATTATTTGTTGCAATTCTTATTTTTTGGACTTTTTTCTACAATGCTTTTGAAGGGGGGGGGGGGGGGCAGTGGATGGCGTCAGAAGGGCAGTGGACAGTGTCAGTGTTTTTTATTTTTTTTACAACTTTATTAATTATTTAAAATGTTTTAACAGCTCTGTTGGGGGGCTTTGGTGAGATATCAGGGGTCTGAACAGACCCCCTGAAGTCTCACTTTTGAGACAGAGAAAGGGGACACATTCCCCAGTACATTTCAGCTGCTTAAAAAAATGTTTTCCTTTTTTCCCTTTTGGTATGCACCAGCAGTCTGTGACCTGATATTGGCTTCTGGTGTGTCCAGTGATTGCGGGCCACCTCCAGCCAATCATTCAATCAGGTCACATGTCAGCTTTTGATCTCTATATATACTAAACAGTCTTAATGCATGTTAGCCATGAATAAGCACTAAGTCAGTGCGAAACGTCGGTTATCCTCCTGTTTCTGTTGCTGTGATCTGGTATGTTTTGCTGTTCGTTTAAATAAAGACAACCTGTTTGGTTTGGAGTGCGGCCATCCATCCTTCATTTTACGCCCATTTCAACTGCTACATGGAGAGCTATACAGAGTGATCAGTAATAACGGCAACAGTGGAGTCTCCCTAGGGTACGTGATCACCCCTGTGTCAGACAGCGCTGGCAGCAGGGGAGAGGAGAGAGCGCTTTAAAATAGCTGGTAATACCTAAACCATGACATCACCCATAGGCTTACTATGGTCCATCAATCCCCTCTCCCCTGGAGCTGCTGTTAGCTGACACAGGGGAGCCTGAGAATAGGTATACAGGGCCAGATCCACAAAGCAGATGCGCAGACTTAACTCGAGATACGCGGCGTAATTGAAATTTACACCGCGCGTATTTTTGCGCCTGATCCTCAAAACGAGATACGCCTTAAAACCAGGTTTTTCCGTCCTACCTAAAATAATTACACCGGCGCTTCTTCGCACGCAAAATACGCTAGACACGCCGCTGTTTTGATAGGCAAAGATGCAAATGAGGGAGATAAGGCGATCCACAAAATGAAGTGTGTGCGGCGTAGATTACGCCCTGTGCGCTTCTGTTAGTTTCATGGTGTAAAATTACACTTTATAAAATCAGCCCTAATTTTACACAAGCCGTGTAAAGGTCAGCTAAAGCAACACCAATAAGGAAGAGCTGAGCACACACACTTGCAGGACAACAATCTGTCTGCCAACATGCCAGGGGCATCCATGCGCATAGCTAGACTAGTGACTTTAGTAACCGAGGGTACCCCCTCTTCTGAGGGAACAGCAGTCAGGAGACGCCTCGCAGAAGGCATCTTTGCACAGTAAACACACACATTAATTATGTCACAATGAGAATGCATGCATGCACACCCACTGTGGTCCCTAGCACAGACACATCACATGCACATCTAATTGGATTAGATCCAAGTACCCCCCAATGGTACTTGGGAGCAGTAACGCCCCGCCACGGCTCCAATTATGTCACTGTGCATTCATACACCATTCACGGACCTGGGATCACTTCTCCCTGGTCCTGGGGATCCCTACTCCACCAAAACTGAGGGTGACACCCTTATTTAATCAGGAATGCCACCCCCACATTCACACATCATTCACACACATTAAACAAATCATAAGTACAGTATACAAAACAAAATCATAAAAATAAAAAAACAAAAGTACCCTGCAAAAGTTTCACCACTGACAACAGATAAGCCATTGAAGCCTATGGGTGACGTCACCACTCCCAGGTATTACTTGCCATTAATGATCAATCTCTCCCAGGGGTGGACTGACCATTCAGGCACTGCCTGAGGGCCCCATGCCACTAGGGGGCCCCATCAGGGTTGCCAGCCTCAGTAAAACTAGGGACAGTATGTAAAAATCTGTGTTTTTTTTTTTTAAATCCCAATATTATAGCTGCCCTGCCTCTCCAGTCCCTTTTCAGTGTGTGTATGTGTATTCTGTGTGTATGTATACTGTGTGTGTATATTATGTGTCTGTGTGTGTATACTGTGTATGTATACTGTGGCCCGGATTCAGAAAGAAGATACGACGGCGTATCACCTGATACGCCGTCGTATATCTCTGAGTCCGGCCGTCATATCTATGCGCCTGATTCAGAGAATCAGTTACACATAGATATCCCTAAGATCCGACAGGTGTAAGTGACTTACACCGTCGGATCTTAGGCTGCAATCTCACGCTGGCCGCTAGGTGGCGCTTCCGTTCGTATACGCGAGGAATATGCAAATGAGGAGTTACGCCGATTCAGAAACGAACGACCGCCGACGCTTTTTTTTACGTCGTTTGCGTTTGGCTTTTTCCGGCGTATAGTTACCCCTGCTATATGCGGCGTATCCTATGTTAAGTATGGCCGCCGTTCCCGAGTCGAATTTTTTATTTTTTACGTCGTTTGCGTAAGTCGTTCGCGAATACGGATGGACGTAATTTACGTTCACGTCGAAACCAATGACGTCCTAGCGACGTCATTTAGAGCAATGCGCGCTGGGAAATATGACGGACGGCGCATGCGCAGTTCGTTCGGTGCGGGGACGCGCCTGATTTTAATTTTACACGCCCCCTACCCGCGGAATTTGAATTCCGCCGGGGGATTTACGATACGCCGCCGCTTTCTGAATAAAGCACTTGCCTCAAAAACTTGCGGTGGCGGATCGTAAATGAGATAGGTTACGCGGATCTAAAGATCCGCTAACCTATCTGAATCTAGCCCTGTATGTGTGCGTGTGTATACTGTGTGGCCCCATAATTTATTGCCTGGCTGCCCCATAATCTCCTATTGCCTGGGGGCCCCATAATCTCCTATCCCTGGGGGCCCCATAATCTCCTATTGCCCGGGGGCCCCATGAGTTGTCAGTCCACCCCTGCTCTCTCCTGTCCCATGCAGCTAACTCTGGCTGACATCTTGTGAAGGAATCCTGTGATTGCACTGGAGCGGCCTGAAAATAGGTTATTATACAGATCTTTCTTACACAGGTTAGTAAGCATGGGTTTAGGAAGGGGGGGCAGGGGTCAAGTCCTGGTGAAAAAAGTGTGGGAACTCTCAAGATCCCAAGATCCACTCCCCCACCAAAAAAATAAATGATACGCTCATATGCATAATTACTAAACCGCATGTTCTTTAAGCAAGTTCTTTCTAAATCCCGCGATAACTCGCAGCAGACCTCCGCAATGTCTCCTGGGAATAATGACAAAAGCTCCCAAGAGACATTGTGGCATCAAGGAAGTGACGGAATACCCGCACACTACCCGATGAATCCATATACAGGAAGCGGCCAGTAACATAAAGGATTACTAAGGTTCGCCTGCCCATGACAGTGACTCGAGCCGGGCATCGCCGCTTAATGAAGGATTGGCTCGGGCGGCTCGGCTGCTCTAGTCCTGCAAAGGGAACTGCGTTCCTGCTGTGAAAAAAGTGCAGGGACTCCGTTCCCACGCGTTCCCGCAGGACTTGAGCCCTGGGGGGCAGTTCTAGGAGTAGTTATGGTTATCCAAAAATTCCACTTTAAAGATATACCAAGAATTTTAAAAGTATTTGCAACATTATAATTTCATACAATGAATATATATGAATATCTGAATAGTAAACTTAGGTGTAGGTAACACGGTAAATGGTACAGTTAATCTGTAAATTAGTCACAAAGACTTTTAAGGATATCTGTTGCCACATTATAACAATAAAGTGCCAGCAGGAAATAAATTCCGGCATCTACAGGGGCATTCCAGTGTCAATAAATGTTAACACAATTACAGGAATCCTTTTGATATACTTATGTATTCCTGGGGGTGCTTGGCAAACATGTACGATTTTCCTTTGCCATGGCAACCAGGGGAACTCCAACTGATACTTCTTAGTGCTGGTTAGGAAATGAAAGGAACAATTTGGTTGGTTGTTTTTGACAGGAAATACTTTGCATTAGGTAATTAATAGAAATATGCACAAGATAAATATCTGGCAGCACCCGGCCCTTTTTTTTCCGAAGTGCATGCATATATTTTTTTTTACACCCCACAATTGTGTATATTTTCTAAACTAATTGACAAGGTTGTATTTATTTAAAAAAAAAAAAACATTCTGCTACATGCTACTGCATGTTAACTATTTTTTATTTATTTTTAAAAGCCTATGGCGTGCAAAACATACCCAAAAACTCCACCCGGTGCAAAAAAAATGTGCACACACATAAAGAGTGAAACACAAAAACGTGCAATGGGTGATATGTCAATCGGTCCTCCATAACGAAGGACCTGACCCTGATCCCACGTGGCGTTAGGCTCCAGACAGGGACTGAGGTACTCACATGGTCCCAGAAGCCGACATGGACCCCATTCTTTGGAGGGTCTGCCGAAACAAAACCCACCCAAGTACTAGGTGGGGCTCCCCTGAAGGGAGACCGCATGAGAGCAGGCAAACTAAGCCAGAAGGCCATGTCCACCTACTCCAAAGACGTTCAGGGCTGGCCCGAGGACCGGGGGTAAATTAAAAAAGTGGGGGAGAAGAAAGATGAGGGAGAGTGAAAGTGACCATCGTGCAATACGATGGCCGGCCTCCATGGACCTCCGCTTTAAATAACAAACTTGGCAATTGTTTTGCACAGGGCAGCCCTGATCCTCCTCCTCTTGGGTCCCCTGCCAGCACTTCTTGCTCCTCCCCAACTCTGAGTGCCCCCATAGCAAGCTACTTATGATGAGGGGCACTCGTGCAGGCTCACTCCTTGGATGTAAATAATAGAGATAAATTCAGGAGGTGTCATGTATCTCCTTGGACTTAAAGCAGAGCTCTACCAAAAGTGAAATGTCCTCTTTTAGACCTTCTCCACCCACCCTCCCTCCTCTTCCCCAGATTGCACTTATTTTTTTTGGGGGGGGGGGCAGGTACCTGGCTTTAACAGGTATCCACTCCCACTTCCGCTCAGATTACCTAGGCAGTCCGAGCAAACGTTCTCCTTTCCTCCTCTCCGCAGTCATTCGGGACACGTCACAGGTCCCATAAGACATTCACAATATGCAAAGCAGCTCACACATGTGCAGTGGGCACCCAAGCCACAAGCTGTCACAGCTGGGTGCTCAAAGCTGACATGTTGAAGACAGGGGGAAAGAACAGCTCAGATGAGCATATCCCTGGATCCTGGAACAGGTGAGTGTCTGTTTATTAAAAGTCAGCAGCAGGGGTGGACTGACAACTCATGGGGCCCCTGGGCAATAGAAGATTATGGGGCCCCTGGGCTTACAGATGGCCACCACGCCAGGAGGCAGTGCAGAGGCAGGGCAGCTAAAATCTCAAGATTTTCACATCAAAAGCATGTCGGTTTCGGACATATCAAGGACAGATGTAAAAAAAAAACACTGATTTTTACATACTGTCCCTGGTATTATTGAGCCTGGCAACCCTGT
Organism: Rana temporaria; assembly: GCF_905171775.1. Classification (NCBI taxonomy): domain Eukaryota; kingdom Metazoa; phylum Chordata; class Amphibia; order Anura; family Ranidae; genus Rana; species Rana temporaria. Next base: position 391,245,379 of record NC_053491.1, read on the forward strand.
TTGGGCCCCCTAGTGGCATGGGGCCCTCGGCAGTGCCCGAGAAGCCCAATGGTTAGTCCGCCCCTGGTCAGCAGCCAGTCTTTGCAGCTGCTGACTTTTAATAAACACAAAATTGACTGGTGCTCCTCTTTAACTCATAGAATGCCTTCACTTTTTACAAAGTGGCTCAATTCCTGGAATTCAGCTTAGTCAGGAAATGAAGTCCTGCTAGATCACTTTGGGCTTTCCCCTAAATAGCTTCCTTTACCTTAGTGCAGTCCTCCTTCACTTACCTCATCCTTCGATTTTGCTTTTAAATGTCCTTATTTCTTCTGAGAAATCCTCACTTCCTGTTCTTCTGTCTGTAACTCCACACAGTAATGCAAGGCTTTCTCCCTGGTGTGGAGTGTCGTGCTCGCCCCCTCTCTTGGACTACAGGAGAGTCAGGACGCTCTCTACGTTGCAGATAGAGAAAGGAGCTGTGTGTTGGTGGGCGTCCTAACTCTCCTGTAGTCCAAGGGAGGGGGCGAGCACGACACTCCACACCAGGGAGAAAGCCTTGCATTACTGTGTGGAGTTACAGAAAGAAGAACAGGAAGTGAGGATTTCTCAGAAGAAATGAGGACATTTAAAAGCAAAATTGAAGGATGAGGTAAGTGAAGGAGGACTGCACTAAGGTAAAGGAAGCTATTTAGGAAAAAATGTTTTACCTTTACAACCCCTTTAAAAATAAGTGCCTATATTGTTTAAAATCCAGTAATACACTGTCTTACCCTGCTCTGCACATGCTCAGTTGCTCTCTATTTTTAGACACTGCCGGATTTTTAGAGGCCAATCTGTTTTTCCAATAAACAATTGTGCTGCAAGTTTAAAAAATTACTTCCCAAGCTTCACAAGTTTGTTGCACAATTGCAGAAAGTCTGCCAGATTAACTTTCTTTGCAAACATTCTGCAAGTTCTGGTTCAGTTATGTTGTACAATAGCCCTCCTACCACAGGGGGTCACTATGGCTGAATTTTCATCCTGTAGACTTGCAGAGTAGAGTCACAGGAGCTGAAGAACGGGGAGAGCTGTGTGTAAACACACCTTCCCCGTTCTTCACAGTGGCACTGTCATTGATCGTCTGTTCCCTGATATAGGAAAAGACGATCACTGACGTCACACGTCCAGCCCCGCCCCCCTACAGTTAGCAACACATATGAGGTCACACTTAACCCATACAGCGCCCCCTAGTGGTTAACTCCTAAACTGCAATTGTCATTTTCACAGTAATCAATGGCCCAGATTCAGGTAGATTTGCCCTTTAGTTACACCTGTGAAGAGCAGCTGATTTGCTCTGCGCTGGGGAAAATTGGAAAGATTGCCACCTGATTCAGGATTCCTTTTGTCTGCTAATTTGCTCCTTTGTAAGGCAAAAATCAGGGCGTAAGGCAGCGCAAGTGAAAGTGGGTGTGCCCTATGCAAATGATCTTTTTTCCACTCAGCAGTGGTTTGCGCCTATTTTCAGGGCAAATTTTGCCCACCTGCTTGCACTGAGCAAATAAATAGGGGCAGACCTGCGCAGGTCCTGTGCAAAATTACATCCTGCTTGTTCCACCCCCCCCTGAGCAAGGTAATTTTGCCCTTTGCTGCGAGATGGCACCTCCCGGCCAAAAAAAAAAGAGGAAGGCTAATTTTGTGGCAGCGGAGATGGAGATCATGCTGGAGGCACTGACGCGCCATACTGCTGTTCTGTATGGCGCTGAACGCCAAAATAATACCGTAGCCCAAAGGAGGGCAATATTTGAGGCGATAACCTTAGACATCAATGCCCTGGGCTTTGAGGACCGGACTTGGATGGACATCCAGAAAAAGTTCACGGACATGCGGCGTCGCGTCCGGGACAAAATTGTTCTCATTAAAAAGCACAGCAGGGGCACCGGAGGAGGACCAGCCTGTTCTGTGCGACTCAATCCGGAGGAGGAGGTCATCTCTCAGAGTCTAGCGCTGGAGCAGGTGGAGGGACTGCCAGGCTATGACTCCACTGTTGGGGACTTGGGGACTGGTAAGTTTTTTGTTTCTCATATCTGCTGTGTATCATGGGAGGGGGTAGAAGTGAACATATGAGGGGGTAGAAGGGAACATGTAACAAGTTTTTGTTTCTCATATCTGCTGTGTATCATGGGAGGGGGTAGAAGTGAACATATGAGGGGGTAGAAGGGAACATGTAACAAGTTTTGTTTCTCATATCTGCTGTGTATCATGGGAGGGGGTAGAAGGGAACATATGAGGGGGTAGAAGGGAACATGTAACAAGTTTTGTTTCATCATATTCGCTGTGTATCATGGGAGGGGGTAGAAGGGAACATATGAGGGGGTAGAAGGGAACATGTAACAAGTTTTGTTTCATCATATTCGCTGTGTATTATGGGAGGGGGTAGAAGTGAACATATGAGGGGGTAGAAGGGAACATGTAACAAGTTTTTGTTTCTCATATCGGCTGTGTATCATGGGAGGGGGTAAAAGTGAACATATGAGGGGGTAGAAGGGAACATGTAACAAGTTTTTGTTTCTCATATCTGCTGTGTATCATGGGAGGGGGTAGAAGGGAACATATGAGGGGGTAGAAGGGAACATGTAACAAGTTTTTGTTTCTCATATCGGCTGTGTATCATGGGAGGGGGTAGAAGTGAACATATGAGGGGGTAGAAGGGAACATGTAACAAGTTTTTGTTTCTCATATCTGCTGTGTATCATGGGAGGGGGGTAGAAGGGAACATATGAGGGGGTAGAAGGGAACATGTAACAAGTTTTTGTTTCTCATATCGGCTGTGTATCATGGGAGGGGGTAAAAGTGAACATATGAGGGGGTAGAAGGGAAGATGTAACAAGTTTTTGTTTCTCATATCTGCTGTGTATCATGGGAGGGGGTAGAAGGGAACATATGAGGGGGTAGAAGGGAACATGTAACAAGTTTTTGTTTCTCATATCGGCTGTGTATCATGGGAGGGGGTAAAAGTGAACATATGAGGGGGTAGAAGGGAACATGTAACAAGTTTTTGTTTCTCATATCTGCTGTGTATCATGGGAGGGGGTAGAAGGGAACATATGAGGGGGTAGAAGGGAACATGTAACAAGTTTTTGTTTCTCATATCTGCTGTGTATCATGGGAGGGGGTAGAAGGGAACATGTGATAAGTGTGTTGCTCCAGCAACATTTTTGTTTTGTGTCATCCACAGATGTTGATGATGAGGCTGGGCTGTCGTCGGCTGTAGGGCGACCCACGCCATCCCCAGAACATCATGGGGTGCAGTCAGGCCCTCTGCAGATCCTGGGCATGTTGGTGGAGGAGGATATCGGCCAGAGTCCATCTACGGAGGAGGAAGTGGTGGAGGAGGCCGTTATCCTCAATCTGGAGGAAGCAGTGTCCCTCCAGGAGGATCCCACCATCCCTGACCGACCCACCACCCACCCAACCATAACATCATCCCCCTCCAGGGCAAGCCCCTCCAGTGTCCCTCCCTCCAGTGTCCCCCCCTCCAGTGTCACTCCCTCCTGTGTGGCCCCCTCCCCTTCTTCTCCCTCAGTTCGTGCCCCAGCCTCTCCTCCAAGGAAGGCTCTTTCTAAAACTAGGGGTGTACCCTCCAGCCTCCGTGAGGGTCTGCAGGAGGAGCAGGCCCGGCAGACCCACCATATAGGGGAGATGGTGGGAGACCTGAGGCGGGTGGCGGACAGCCTGGCATCCTCCTCCTCCTCTGTCCAGCAGGCCCTCACCCACCATGCTGACCGGGGGGACCGACAGAATGAGACCCTGGAGGATGTTAGTGGCAACTGAGCAGCCATTGTGACCTGTCTGGTTGAACAGCAGGATGCCACTGCATTATTAACTTCGGAGGTGAGCAGGTTGGCAGGTGCGGTGGAGGCCAACACTGCTGCTGTGCGGGAGGAGGGGAGACTTACCCGACGGCAGTTGAGGATCACCACCACATGGCAGATGAGGATGTTGGGACAGACCAACACCGTCCTCAACCGCCTGGCCAACGCCATGGAGGGCATGCAGGCACCACCTGCCAGGAGAGATGAAGTAGGGGTTGATGCTCCCCCCCCCCTCCATCCCCACCCCATGCTCCACCACGGCGTCTGAGGAGCCAGAGCCGGGGCACCCTTGGGCCAAGGATGTCCAAAAGAAAAAAATAATTTATGACCATTTTTTTTTTTTTTTTGGTGGCTCAGATTATGAGCTTGTTTTTTGGTTATGCTCAGATTTTGAGTTTTTTTTTTTTTTATTGATGCTCAGATTATGAGCTTTTTTTATTTTGTAGCTGCCCCTGGCATGTTGGCACACAGATGTGAGATCCAGAAAGTGTGGGTGCTCTGCTTGTTCAGCTCGTCCGTCTTGGTGCTGCTGTAGTTGCTCTCCAGCTGACCTGTGGCCATCTGTTGCTAACTTGCCCCTGCTTTTATAAAGTGCAAATTTGCCCCGGCCAAACAGCTTGCGCGCTTTGGGAGCAAAATGCTCCTCACACGCGCAAGTTTATGAATCAGTGGCAGTTCCTCATTTGCATATTTGCTGAGGGAAAACCATGAGAGCGCAAGTTGCTCCCTGAGCAAAATTGCCCCTTAATTGCGCCGGGGCAGAGAAACTGCCTCCGTGCAAAAATGGCACATTTCAGGCTTAGCTTGCTTTCTGGGTCACCCGCAAATTTGCCTGGGAGCAAATCCGTACTTGCGCGGCGCAAATCACACTTGCTCCCGCGCAAGTCGTACCTGAATCTGGGCCAATGCATTTATATAGCACTTTTTGCTGTGAAAATGACAATGGTCCCAAAAATGTGTCAAAATTGTCCGAAGTGTCCGCCATAATGTCGCAGTCATGAAAAAAATAGCTGATTAGTAGTAAAAAAAAAATAGCTGATTAGTAGTAAAAAAAAATTATTAATAAAAATGCCATAAAACTATCCCCTATTTTGTAAACGCTATAAATTTTGCGCAAACCAATCGTTAAACGCTTATTGCGATTTTTTTTTACCAAAAATAGGTAGAAGAATACGTATCGGCCTAAACTGAGGACATTTTTTTTTTATATATCTTTTTTGGGGATATTTATTATAGCAAAAAGGAAAAAATATTGCATTTTTTTCCAAATTTCGCTATATTTTTGTTTATAGCGCAAAAAATTAAAACCGCAGAGGTGATCAATTACCACCAAAAGAAAGCTCTATTTGTGGGAAAAAAAGGATGCTAATTTTGTTTGGAAACCACGTCGCACGACCGCACAATTGTCAGTTAAAGCGACGCAGTGCCGAATCGCAAAAAGGGGCAAGGTCCTTAACCTGCATATTGGTCTGGGTCTTAAGTGGTTAAGTGGTCTGCAAGTGTACAACTTGCCAGTGAAAATGTGCTGCAAGTTAACAGAAGAAGAATGCGTATCGGCCTAAACTGAGGAAAAAAACGTTTTTTTATAGATTTTTTGGGGGATATTTATTATAGCAAAAAGAAAAAAAAATTGCATTTTTTTCAAAATTGACGCTCTATTCTTGTTTATAGCGCAAAAAATAAAAACCGCAGAGGCGATCAAATACCACCAAAAGAGAGCTCTATTTGTGGGAAAAAAAAGATGTCAATTTTGTTTGGGAGCCACGTCGCACGACCGCGCAATTGTCAGTTAAAACAACGCAGTCCTGAATCGCAAAAAGTGGCAAGGTCTTTGACCGGCCAAATGGTCCGGGGCTGAAGTGGTTAAAGTGGAATAAAACCCCCCTGTCCTTTACAACCAAGGAAGCTGCCTCCACAACTGACATGGTGCTGCACATGTGGTCAGTTATAACACCAGTTGACAGTTTGTTGAGGACAAGAGCAAATGTGACAGTTAGCGATTCTGGCATTCTAGGAATGTAACTTTTTTTTTAAACCGTTTAAGGTTAACAAAAAATACTTTAGGCCCACATTAAACAGTGTGATGCATTGTAACAGCACATTGCAAACCCCTCAGTCTCAGATAGCAAGGATAACTTGCCACAAATTCGTGGTAGTATTGTTAACTTGCCGTACATTTTTACTGGCAAGTTGTAGACCTGCAGAGCACTTGAAGCACAAGTTCTAATTGTCACTTTTCCATTTTGTAGCAAATTTGTATGGCAAGTCTGTAGCAAGAGCAAAGTTACAGTGGTGAGTCTACAGAAAGAGCTCTGCAAATCTACAGCGTGTAAATTCAGCCACAGTGCCCCCGGTGGTGGGAGGACTATTGGCCAACATAACTGAACCAGAACTTGCAGCAGAATTGCAGAATGTGTGCAAAAAAAGTTGATCTGGAGTCATGCACGCAGACTTGCTGCAATTGAAGCACAATTGCTTGCTAGCTGGGGTGCCACTATACAATGTAGACCAGTGCAGACACGTTCCAGCATGCTGGCTGGTGTGACTAAGCCCACAGTGAGGGTCAGTGAGATCACATAGAGAAATAAAAGAGTTGAGGATGAAATGTCTGATTCCTGGTCCCCTGCTGATCTCAGTGGTTCCTCCCCACCCCCCCTATGTCACTACAGAAGTGAGTAATGATAAGGGCCCATGGGAGGAACCACTGAGGGCAGCAGGGGACCAGGAATCAGACACTCCCAAACTGTTGGTTTGTGAATAGCCTTCATTACAGGAAGCAGCAGAGGTAAGTACTCTTCTTCTCAGGGTGCCCTTTCATTCATAATTTTATGTTAGTATCTGAGTGACTTTATGATGCCATTATTGTATCCAATGATAGAGAAGTCTGTTTCCATGCGTGCCTCTGTGTGCTCTCACCTAATCTATGCAGCGTCCTCCTCCCTCTCCTGCTCCATTCAAGTAGTGAGAAGTCAGCCCAACTCACACACAGCATCCCCGGGTACCACCCCTCCTCCCCGCACTCCTCAGCATCTCCATCACTTGGCCTGGACACTGCGCCTGCGCACGGCATCCCACTCCTCAGCCACGCCTCCCTCCCCCTCCTCACGTCACTCACACTTTCAGCTCCTATACAAAACACGAGGGCGCGCTCCCGTGCGTGCACTCCCTCCTCCTCCCCCTCCCTCTCTTCTTCTCCTTCAGCTCCTCCGCATCCGGGCATCGCTCTCGCGTGCGCGCGCCTCGCTACCAACTTTTCTTCTCTCAGCAGCTTGGAAAAAAAAAAGCTGTGCCCCCAGTCTCCGTATCCCTCCGCCGCGCTCCGCTTCGAGAAGTAGTGCCCGCTTCAGTGAGCCCCTCAGAAACTCCGGCGGAGGAGACGGGAGAGACGGGGGGAAGAGGAAGACGACTGAGACCGGGGAGAAAAGTCCGTGAGGGAGGCAGAAAGGAGCCGGCAGAGGACGGAGGAGGACTGTGAGTGTGGAGGGGGAGAGTGAGCGGAGGAGTGCGAAGTGATGAGTCCGCTCCCCTCACAACTTGCTCACAGCGAGTAGTTCTCCGCGGACAGGAGCTCACTCCGCGCCCCGCACTCACCGGACTTGGCGGAGGGAGACCCGCACAGGAAGAGCCCGGCTAGGGGGGAGGCCGGAAAAACTTCTCGGGGGGGAACGGAGCGGAGGAGGGCCGGACCGACATGGAAGTGCAGAGCCTGCAGGAGGCCATCCAAGTGGAGATCCAGTGTCATCAGGTAATCACCTCAACTCTATGGGGAGGGGGAGGGGTACTCAACTCAGGGGGGCCCCCTACTGCTCAACCAAGTAATCACCTCAACTCTATAGGGGGGAACGCTACGCAACCAGGTCAGCAACTCAACTCAGGGGGGCGCTACTACCCACCTCTGCTCAGGGGGTGGGGGGGTGTTACTTCTCAACTCAGGGGGGTGCTACTACTCACCTCTGCTCAGGGGGGGTGTTACTTCTCAACTCAGGGGGGTGCTACTACTCAACTCAGGGGGGGGGGGCACTACTACTCAATTTAGGAGGGTACTACTACTCAACTCAGGGAGGCACTACTACTCACATCAACTCAGGGGGGCGCTACTTATTTAACTCAGGGGGCACTACTACTCACCTCAACTCAGGGGGGTGCTACTATTCAACTCAGGGGGCACTACTACTCACCTCAACTCAGGGGGGCGCTACTACTCACCTCAACAACAGTTCCCATAGGAGGGAGCTTTCTCTACTCATCCCAGCCAATTGCCAATTGGGAGTCACCCTGGACGACACCCCCTTATTAAAGTAGATCTGGATGACACTGAGTTTGTCAAAGCAGCATGTATCATCATAAACAACGTTTTCACTCGTATTCGCCATCCTTTTTATGCGTCTCGGTGCTGCTGATCTCCTCTGACCTTTTTCAGACACTTCTTGCCTACATGCCCGGGCTTCAGATGTGGTTGCCCGCTGTTGCTCTGGAGCGGATGTTTGTCAGACCACGTCGTCAGCTTGGCATGCTCGTGGTCTCCACACAATGTGACAACGAAGGAGCATATTTGGGAGACAGTTGTCACCGCTTAATGCCTGAGTAAGGCCCTTGGGCGCAGGGTGACCAATGGATTGATTTAATGGAAGTTGTAGATTTGAAGATATTAAAAACACATTTTGAAATGATGTGAGGACTTAGTGGTTTTATTTAGGTTTGCCTATTTTTTGTCGCCCACCCATGAATAAAGTTTACACTTTTATTAGAACGACCTAAGAAATTAGGCTTTCTGCGTTTGTAAAGCACCCTCTCCAGTACATTGAACTTTACGCCTACTCTGTGCCCCCTTTTAGTAAATCCCCCTTAGTGCCATTCCCTCTGAATATATATATTTTCTGTACCTGTTCCATAGCTTGTGCCCATCCCTTCACAATCTTCTCTTTGTAATACTTTGTGTTTTTTTCTCTTGGGATCCTAACCTTGTTTCCATTAAGAAAGATAACCTTCACTTTACTATTGTTCGCTGTTCAGTGTTACCCCCCCCCCCCCTGCCCCCCACCATGTTCAGTGCTTGGCCTCACTGTAGGGGCCCTTTTTATTAACAACGTGTTTCAGTATCCGCATACACTTTGCTGCCTGCTTAGCACTTCCAGTACTCAGAACTCCCTATTTTCTTTCTTTTTTTCCTCCATCGCTTTAAGTTTTGTGTTTATTCCTCTATCTCCTTCCTCAATGGTCTCTCCCCAGACGTGATTGCTTTCTGCTGCCATTTCATGTCGGCGTTCAGTAGATCGGCAGCGTACTTCAGCCTGTTCACTTGTTCCACTCTTCATCATTTCATCACTTTACTTGATGTTGTTTACTCTCCTTTCGTCTGCCATGCCTCTCATTTCCATGCTGTTTTCCTCTGACAACTCAAAGTCCCAGCGTCCCTGGCGTAGTCTACTTTTTCCCTTCGTCCCTGGCGTAGTCTACTTTTTCCCTTCGTCCCTGGCGTAGTCTACTTTTTTCCCTTCATACACCTTTCACTACTATGCCCATCTACTTTCTCCCCCTTTCTTACACTCTCCCTCCTGTCCTTACTCATTCCCATCCTTTGCCCCCTCCCCACTCTTCCTCTTCTTTGCACTCACCCCCTCCATCTCCCTACTCTTCCCCTTGTTCCTTTCCCCCCCTCCCCTTCTCCCCACTCTTCACCCCCCTCCCTTTTTTTCTCCCCCCTCTCCATCTCTCTCTCTCTCACTACTTCTTCCTCCCCTCCCTCCTCTCCCCGCCCCCTCCCTCCCTTGTCTTTTGCTGGAGCAAGCAACAAGGATTTGGAAGTAATATTGCGGTGCTGCTGCGTGGAGATTAGGACGAGACCTGAATATTTATGAGCTGGCTTGGGGGAAACTGCCTCACACACGCACTGTGTGTGTTTACTTGCCTCTTTGTTCCTCCCCATTTCCATCAAACTTGAAACACTTTCTAATTCCTCCTCCTCTGACACTCTTCTTTTCTATCTAGATACACTTAGTTTTTTTTTTTTTTTTAGTTTTTTTTTTTTTTAAAGGCATCTTAGATTTTATTTTCTTTCTTCCTTAGAAACTAGTTGCACGGATGAAGCAAGAGCCACAGGTAAATGCAGATTTTTAAACATTTTTTTTTTTTGCAAGCTATTTTCATGTCCTTCAGATTTGTTGTTTGTGGTGGAGTACAGCTGTACAGTGGGAGGATGACAAACTTTATCGGCTGCCATCGCTTTTTTTTTTTTTTTTTTTAAAGAGATCATTCCCATGTGAAGGAACAGACTTGTGTTATTTTTTTCATCTTTAAAATAAAAGGTGTCAGGGAATAGCAATTGAGCTTCAAGAAAAAAATCACATGAACATTCTTTTGCACAGTATGTTGACTCCTGCCTTTCCTCTCTCCTAGTCCTGTGTTTGTCGCTACGGAATACTTTTAAGTGATTTTTTTTTTTTGCTCCAATGTATCCTTGAACGCTCCGGCAGAAGTTGTCTCTCTGCAAGATAAATAATGTTCTGATGAGACATCAGAAATATCTTGTACACTTGTTTTGTTTTTTCTTTTCTTCCCTTCCCCTCTACATGCCATACTTTGTAAACACCCTGTTAAAGTGTGTCATTTTCCATAGGCGATCAAGGTTGCTCAGTGTGCAGCATTCTCAGCATTCTCCTCCATGGCTCAGCAGATCACACACGCATACACACACACACACACACACACACACACACACACACACACACACACACTTGTGAGTTGTAGATGCATGGATTTTCTTCCCCTCTTCTTTTTTTTCCAAGGCATCCATTTTGAATGGATGGTCTTGTTTAGGAAGGTTTAAAAAAGAAAAAAACACTCACGGAGTGACTTTTTGATCTTGACGTGCAGTAGGGGCTGGGGGGATGTTTATATGACGAGGGCTACAGCAGATGGATGTTGGAGTGTTCTTTGTTGCAGATTGCTGCAGCAGGCAATCCATTGAACACTTTCTCCTCTGGCTTTATTGAGACACTTTCACTCTCTTCTTCTTTCTTGGCACCACAAAGTTAACTCTCTGATTGCCAGAAGTGCAGTGAGCCCCCCCCCCCCCCCATCCTCTTTCTTCCATGCCGGAAATGGAAGAGAGGGGGGAGGCAGTATGTTATGTGGTTGTGCTCCTTTCAGTACCATGGACAGATGCCATTGAAAGCCTTCTTCCTCCTTCCCCCAGTGTAGTGAAATGCGCAGAACTTTCACACTGGAGCTTGTGCATGTTATGTGCCTCGCAGCTGGCTCATTTTAGGGGTCTGTGTGCTGTTTTGTGAAGCCCCAGGGCGAATGTGAGCAGTTTGCGTTTCTCTCCTCCCCCCTTTCAATGAATCGATCGCCCTTCCTTAGGAATGCAGCAGCTTTTCAGCACCAAACTTGGAACAGCTCCTTTATCAATCTCCGATCCCAATCCATCCCCCTTGTCCTTTCCTTGTCCAAGCCATTGCCCCAGGTCGGTGATTTAATGTTCTGCTGTTACTTCTGCTCGAGTTTGGAAGCCTTGTCATGTTAATGAGGGTTTGTCAGCACTCTCAGTTTGGTAGTGGAAGCTTCCATTTTGTGAGAAAGGGGTGTTGGTTTCTTCCTAACATGGAGAAAAGTCTGCAGAGTTTGAGATGGGGGATGGGGCCCCATTCATGCTGAACATTACCATTTTGATTGCTTTGATGCCATTTTTGGTGGGGGGAGGGAATGAAATCACCTCTTTTACTCGTGCAGAAACACACAAAGATGTTTAATCACTGTACAGAATCAGAAATCAGATACTTTTCTTTTAGCGAAGCAAAACCTTTTTACTGCCTCATACCTAAAGGCTGTTAGACCTTTAATTGGAGTAAAAGAGGCAAGCTGTTGACTACAGTTTGTTTACAAGGATGCCGATTTTTTTTCTCTTTACTGCAACAATGCATTGCTAGGACCAATCTGTGTGTTTGTGTTGTGCTTTAAGAGCCTTTAAAGAACAGCTGCAGTGACATTCACTGCATCGAAAATAACTACATGAATACTTTAAACCTTGAGATGTTTAAGGATTAGCATCGACCTTTGGTTTGTTTTTAGCACTTGTATATATATTTGGATTATTTCACCAACTGGTGCAGTGAGAAGTTTTTAAAACCAGGCAACATATTTAAGTTAATCATAAGTTATATTTGAACTATTCTAGATAGAAATGTCAATTTAAGAATGAAGCATTAAGAATGATTTTTTTATGAGACTTACAGTTTATTAGCTTGTTAAACACAGGCAAGTCTTTGAGGAAGGGAATAAAATGAGATTTTTGTTAGATTTAAAAGAGTTTAAAGATCTGTTTTTACCATGTGGGGATAATGTATCAGATCGATGAAAAATTGGAACCTTTTGCATAAGTTCAGCTCTATTTACTGATTGAAAAGCACATACACATAATTGGCCTGTGTGTCATTTTAATCTGGTCATTCAATTGAAGGTTATAGAGGGAGATTTACTAAAACTGGAGCACTCAGAATCTGGTGCAGCTGTGCACGGTAACCAATCAGCTTCTAACTTCATCTTGTTCAATTAAGCTTTGACAAATAAAACCTGGAAGCTGATTGGCTACCATGCAGAGCTGCACCATACGATGCACTCTCCAGTTTCAGTAAATCTCCCCCATAGTACCTAAATATGTGGATTGTGCATTATATAGAGAACTGCATGGATGATGCAACAAGCTTAAGTACTTTCTACAACCCACTACTATGATGTTCACTCAGCTGTGCATGTTCAAAATAATATAGTTATTTCTTCCTTTTTTTTGCATTTCCTTTTTGCCTTTGTACTAATTATCCAGTTTATACATCAGCTGTTTCATTATCTTATCCAGTTTATGAAACTGCTTCAGAAACTGTACTTTAAGGGAGTGATTTATCACAACACATTATCATTCGGTTCATTGCTTCATTTTTATCATTGCTCTATAAATCTTATTGGCTAAGGTCTAATAATCTGATATGTGTTGTCATCTCATCCCAGCACGGACTTAATTCTTGTCACACAACACGCACTGTTTAAATATGGAGCTTGAAAAAAAAAAAAAAAAGAGCAAGCACTGCAGCATTCTGGGGGGATTTGGACCCCAGCTGCTTGTTTGCATTAGATTTTGCTTCAATTGTCTTCCATTCTCTTTGATTTGCAAAAGCACAGATTTGTCTACATGGGGTGGAATAGTTTAATAGTTATAACCATCGAAAGCCTCCAAGTTTATGAAAACATTGCTAGGCAATGTGCAAAGCGCAGTAACTTGTAACAGCCAAACAGCAATCATCATTCATTGTTCTGATTGCCTTAAGCTGATAAAGGCTAAAATCCGATAGTGTGCAGCTCAGATTCATCGCTTTTTCCACTCCTTGTTAAGTAAGCCTGAACATAGTTTTACTGGTATCTCTGTGTATTTTTTATGCCTGTATTGCCAGATCCCTCTGGTTTTGGTTTATTTGTTTCAGAATGATCCTGAATCACCTAGGGGGTATTGGTATAGAGCAATCAATTTGATTTTCATAAAACATTCACTGGTGGCGAACCAATCACTGTCTTTTAAAATGTACGTGCCTGGAAGATTCCCCCATAGTGAATGTTCACTGAATGTTGGATTAACTGCTTTTTTAATATGCTCCAAAGTGTGCTCTTGGAGAAGTTAATCGCATAGATACAAGAGGCCTTTCCAGATGTACTTTGAAAAGCCTGCTGCATCTTTCTGCAATAGATTCTATAAAATATAAGGTTATTGATAGCCTTAGTAGTTGAGTGGTTGTACTTTGTACAGTAGTCTAACCCTATTCTTCAAAATTATAATAAACCCTTTTTCCATATATTATTAAAGATGCTGATGTGTGGACTCACATTGTCTGCAGTTTCTTCCTATAGTTCTGCATTTATATAGTCACTTTTCAAACTTACGCCCAATGGCTGGCCCTAATTTCCTTTGTACAGTTGGCTCCTTTACTTGCAGTGTCCTGCTGGATTTACTCTTCTATGCAAGCTAATGGAAAGAGAACTATTTACTGATGTAAATATCATACCTGCACCAACAGGCAATAGAAGCGCTAGGGCCTGCCTCTGCGCCTTTGTTTGAAAGCAGCTTACAAGGGTTGTGCATATGTCATGGTGCTTGAATCAAGGGACATGTAGTCCCAAGGAAGTGGACTCTTGAGTAGAGTTGAGCGAACCCGAAATGTAAAGTTCGGGTTCGGTACAGACTTTGGGTTTTTCCCGAACCCGAATAATTGGAAAAAGTTGGAAAAAGTTCGGGTCCGGGTTCAGAGTTCGTGCGGTTCCCCCTAAATATCCATAACCAGACCCGTTATCCGAGCACGTTGACCTGGCCGGCCGCAGAAAAGAGGGGGGGACAGAGTGCGGCCCCCCCTCTCCTGAACCGCACCAGGCCACATGCCCTCAACATGGTGAGGATGTCCCCATGTTGATGGGGACAAGGGTCTCATTCCCACAACCCTTGCCCGGTGGTTGTGGGGGTATGCGGGCGGGAGGCTTATCAGAATCTGGAAGATAAACGTTGATAAATGCTCAAAAACATTGCTCACCAGCGTTTTTTAACGTTTTTGATCCATTTAAAAAATATATATTTAAAAAAAAAAAAAAACACTAATGCGGAAAAACTCTAACAAACGCTAAAAAATGCTATTGCAAAAACGTTGAAAAACTCCACTGCAAAGCGACTGGCATTTTTCTAACGTTATTTTAACGTCCAGTGTGCATGAGGCCTAAAATGTAATTTTTTGGAGCAGGAATGTATTTTGTTTTTGTAAGTGGTTTAAAAAAATAAATAAATAAGTATTACTACTCTAACTCACTGAATCATATCTGTTTGTGTATGATGTCAGCGAACTGGCTGACTTCAGCCATGAATTGCAAGTCATATACTGTAGTGGCCCACTTTGCTCTTGGTGCTTTAGTGATATGAAGGTTGGATCAGAGGAAGAATGTTGTCATGAGCAAAATAAAAGGGAAAATAAGCATGCCAGGCTTAGTATTTGTTTTAATCTGTGTGCAGGAATTGTGGCACGGGAAGCAGTAAAATGCAGTGGTGCTGATTTCTTTACTTGCAGCATGTTTAATTTAAGCAAGGCCAGCAGTTTGATGAACAGTGTTGCTGTTCCGTTAACAGGCTTCAGCATATTTTCTTTGGTGTAAAGCCAAGCAAAATGGCTGCTGCCTGTGGCCTTCTCTCAACAACTTCTAATTAATATCAGAAATTATAACAGCTTGATAAAAGAATTTCTGATAAGGATAGGATTTTAGTTCATTGTGATTTATAGCCAGCAGGCCTAAATAGAGGCAAGCTCAAGTTTTTGTGGCATTTCCTCAGTACATTTAGGCCCTTTTCTTATATCTGTTGTTGTTTCTATCGTTATTGTTAGTGTCAGTATTTTAACCAAAGTAGGCAAATGGAGATTCTCAAGATTCTTTGGAACTTTAAAACTCACATTACAGTTTTTGATAGCTGGGTAGCTAAAACATTTAATAGTTTTTTAGATCCCTTGGGTATTCTGAGCAAAATCAGTGGGGGAGATTCAGATGGAGATACGACGGCGTATCTCCTGATACACCATCGTATCTCTGAGATCCGACGGTCGGATCTATGCGGCTGATTCATAGAATCAGGTTCCGCATAGATCTCCCTAAGATCCGACAGGTGTAAGTGACACCGTCGAATCTTAGGCTATATTCTCCCACTGCCCGCTAGGTGGCGTTTCGTTTTTTACACGCAACGAATATGCAAATGAGGATTTCCGCCGATTCAGAAACGAACGCCCGCCCGTCGCTTTTTTTTTTACGTCGTTTGCGTTCGACTTTTTCCGGCGGATAGTTACCCCTGCTATATGCGGCGTGTCCTATGATAAGTATGGCCGTCGTTCCCGCGCAGAGTTTTGAATTTTTACATCGTTTGCGTAAGTCGATTCAGAATACGGCCGGACGCAAGTTACGCTCACGCCAAAACCAATGACATCCTAGCGACGTCATTTGGAGCAATGCACTCTGGGAAATTTAGCCGGCGGTGCATGCGCAGTTAAATCAGCGCAGGGACGCGCCTGATTTAAATAGTACACTCCCCCTAGCCGCGGAATTTGAATTCCGCCGGGGGATTTACGATACGCCGCCACAAGTTTTGAGGTAAGTGCTTTCTGAATACAGCACTAGCCTCTAAAACTTGCGACGGCGGATCGTAAATCAGATAGAATACGCGGATCTAAAGATCCGCTGATCTATCTAAATCTACCCCACTGTGCTTGAATTCCCAGGTCTGTGTACTTAACATGAGCGGATCCTATCCTATTTTCTCAGCTGGAATCTGTATGTAAATTTAAATGTAAAAAGAGAAGTGGGAACAGCTGAAGGAGAAGAGAACTAAGGTTTAGATGACATCTGTACATCTTTGGTGTTGTGTGTTGTGGGCACGTTTTTATACTTGTTACCATTGAAGTCTGGGTAACACATGTATTTCTAGAAATCGCATCAAGAATGCGGCAAGCAGGTCTTTTTCAAATGCACTTTTTCCTCCACTGCACCTAAAAGGAACAGAAAGGAATAAGGAAAGTCAAATGTCACCACTGGGGTCCTCAGTAGATATAAGAAGATAGGGAGTCATTTATTTCAGAAGGCTCTAAGTTTTTTACCTGAGATTTCTCAATAAGTGGATTGACTCTTTTAAGAGGAACTAAACTGTATCTGAGCAGCACAAACCAAAAATGCTATTTAATACATTTTTAATATTCAGTGCAAACTCAGCCATCTGTCCACGACTCCATGTTTCATTTTGTTGGGAAATCACTTTGAAAAACACCCCCTAGCATTTCTAGCAGCGGTGATCTAGAGCTAAGGGCAGATAATTAATGTAATACATCTGCCCTTAGCTCAGGCATGCAGGCAGGAGGGTGTGCTTAGCTGAAAAATAGCTCATGTGCAGAGAGCGATGATTGGCCAGCGGAAGAGGCGGGGTGCACTGTAACGTGTAGAGGTGACTCGCAGGAGTGACAGGAGTCAGGCTAAGAGCGATCTGCGGACATGGCCTTCTGTATCCCGCGCCCGGCGCTGCATTTCTCTTTTTTATATGATCGTTGCCATTGAGTATAAGTGTGAAGCTCTGCTGTATTGGGACCATACCACTAACCAGTTCCTCTGGTCGGATTGTTATGCTGGGCTTGGTCCATGAGGACCTTTGAATCTGGTAAGCAGATTTTTATCATCGGTGGTGGATTCACATGAGGCTCTCTGGGATCACAAACAGTTACTAGCCGGATTGTTCATGGGTGTTCAAATCAGACACTTTCTATGGACTGTATTCACTCACTGGCATATTTTTCAATCATTGACTATTGAATTTGTTTCCCCTTTTTTCCTTTTTTAATTTTCTTGTATGATCAATTTATTTTTTCACTGATTGCAATTCTTTTTACATTGGCTGGAGAGGACATTGATTCATATACACGTTTATCCACAGATTGGATTCCTATATGGTCAGAGCCATAACATATCACTGTTATTCATATGTATCACTGTATTTGTGTTTATTTTTATTCTTAGGTACAAACACACATTTTTGGGCTTTATGCCCTCCTTTTTGTGTTCCCTGAAGAGGAATGCTAATTTCCTGGTGTAGCGCAGTTATCCTTTTTCTCATTATGGTATTGTTTGTAGAATTTTGAGGAAAAAATGTATTGAATCCATTTTGGAATAAGGCTGTTACGGGGATATGCAATTAGCGGACCTCCAGCTGTTGCAGAACTACGATTCCCATGAGGCATAGCAAGACTCTGACAGCCACAAGCTTGACTCCCAGAGTCAGAGGCATGATGGGACTTGTAGTTTTACAACAGCTGGAGGTCCGCTAATTGCATATCCCTGCGGTAACATAACAAAATGTGGAGAAAGTTAAGCGCTGTGAATACTTTCTGGATGCACTGTATGTATTGGTTTACAACCACTTTAATGTTGATTGCGAGAGTTTTGTTCCACTTTAAGAGGATATGTTCCCTTTATTAAAATCACAAGAACCCTGATAATGTTGTGATATCTCATGGGGCAGACAAGTTCATATAGAATTCATGAGCCAGTTGCTCCAATCTATGAACCAGGCAACATGCACTTGAACAGCTGTAGAAAATGCACATAAAGGTACCAGCTGTAATTTTTTGAGGTTGCCTGTCCCCTGGGATTTGTGGAGCTTGTCACTATGCACAAGATAATATTTTGCACCTGCATGGAAGATTGCAGATCAGCTGTCAGCAGCTCGAGTCACGTTTAAGAGGATGACAGGAAGTGGATGGGGGTGGGACCACTATTGTATGTGAGTGCATTGTATGCAATACTGTATCTAGCAAAAGTCTAGAACCCACAGAAGCAGGACACAGTCAGAGATTACTGCCCATTTTCCTGATAACAAAACTCTGTGGAATGTTTTTATTTTCATGCTAAGCAATCTAGAAATAAAAAGCTCTGGAATATATAGTTTGCATATTTATAGCTGGCTATTGCCA
Source organism: Rana temporaria (assembly GCF_905171775.1). Lineage (NCBI taxonomy): Eukaryota > Metazoa > Chordata > Amphibia > Anura > Ranidae > Rana > Rana temporaria. Next base: position 391,263,734 of record NC_053491.1, read on the forward strand.
AAACCACAAGTGTACTCATGGCAGAAAACTTTCTTCAATTAATTTCATTATTTTTTTTTTTTTTTTTTAAAGTGTATTTTGTGCGTGTACTCGAGAGAGGAGCCGGACTGCAGGAGTTGGGAGTAGGCAGGCCTCCCCCAGAGGCAATCTGCCATCTTTCTCCATGCCCCGGGTGGCAATGGCGGGTGCGTGAGGGGGTCCTCCCACACAGCCCGTCCTACCTGCTCCGCTTTGAAGCCCAACGGGGCAGAGGGACTCCCTATAAGGGAGTGAGAGGATTAGCCAGCTCAACCAGCCCCATTAGTCCTTCGCCTCTCTTTTTAGAGACCGCGTGGTCAAAGTGCGTGTGTTAACCCAATTTAGAGTGCGTGTGTAGGTGTGGTGGTTTTTGTGGGAGGGGAGTGGGCGTACTAAGCACAGGCTTACCTTGCATAGCACACCCACCGGGAGCCGGGCTGAGACCACCAAACTCAATTCACATGAAGCCGAGACCGGGATCCGAACCTCTAGCTGCAGAGGTGAATGGCTTGTCAGCGCAGTGCCAATCGCGTTGAGCCACCACAGCTCCCGGCGGATTTCATTATTCTAAGCATATGCGCAATGACTTCTAAAAGTTTCAGATGGCTTTCAGATTTTACTGGCTGCTGGCTTACTGCCACTTTGAAATGTCTGCTAAATAAAGGAATCTAGTTTATATGGGAATAGGTGTTTTGCTAGCTACTAGTTACTACACATTTTCTTTTTAAGTGACAGTTGAGCTAAAGCTTAAAAAAATAACAATACAATGTAGCAGATGGTGAATTGTATCAATTTATGCAGAAGTTTGTTTATCAGATGCTCAGTGGATGCTACCATATGTCTAAGAAAGCCCATCTCATGGCTGGAATCAATGGGCCTATGTGTGTGAGTACTAAAGGAAATGTTGCCCTTAGTAACTGGTTTCTGTACAGCTGTCAGTATTCAGGTGCAGAATAGAGAATCTTACTGGCTTTTACAACATAAAAATGTTTGAGTTCTATACTGAAAGTTTACCATTACCGTTTTTGGCAATTGCTTTAGGTCAAGGCTTGAATAACATGCAAACACCTCCAGGTACCTATATCAGCTTTAATTAAAAGCGGGGGGGGGGGGGGGGGGTTTGGGGTCCAACCTGTGGCTCAAAATAGCTATGAATGCAGCCCAGCAAAAAATCTTAAACTTACTGTAAAATGTGCATTCTTTTTGGGGAATTTTTCGTAAAAATGTGTTTACACTTAGCGAACACTTGCAAATCCACGAAAGGCAAATCCACTTTTCACTACAAGTGCAAACTACAAGTGCAGTCGCTGTAGATCCAAGGGGGGGGGGGCAAGCAAGGAAAAAACAGCATATTATCTTGCACATGATTTGATGATAAAATCAACAGAGCTTCCCTCATTTCAGATCTACCCCTCAGATTTACAGTGACTGCACTTCCAAGTGCACTTTCAGTGCAATTTCAAGTGCACTTTGCACTTGTAGTGCAAAGTTGATTTGCCTTTAGTAAATAACCCCCAGTATCTTTTTACTGGACTTTTATAAGTTTTTATCTTCCTAAAGAAAATCTCCCACTCTTTACACTCACGCCTTATTGGAGGATAAAGCACACGAAGGGCAAAATTCAAACCAAAATACCTGTTCAGCACCTTGAGAATTCATTGAGAATTGCTACTACATCCATCCAACCAGATACTGATGCAATCATTTATCAAAAACAATATTGCACTGGTTTTGTTTTTCCTTTTTTACTTTTATAATAAATATATATATATATGTCTTATTGCTCAGATAGGCAGTTTATCTATATCAGTGTTCATTAAGATCTGCTTGGCTTTCTTCCTTTCATCAGCTATTCCTATTCTAATTCCCCGCACACGCGATCGGACATTCCGACAACAAAACCGTTGATTTCTTTTTTCAGACGGAATGTTGGCTCAAACTTGTGTTGCACACACACGGTCATACAAATGTTGTCGGAAATTCCAAACGTCAAGAACACGGTCACGTACAACACTACGACGAGCCGAAAAAAAATGAAGTCCAATGATTCCGAGCATGCGTAGGATTTTTGTGCAACGGAATTGCATACAGATGATCGGAATTTCCGACAAGAACTTTTGTTGTCGGAAAAATTGAGAACCAGCTCTCAAACATTTGTTGTCGTAAATTCCGACAGCAAATGTCCGATGGAGCATACACACGGTCAGAATTTCCAACCAAAAGCTCACATCGAACAATTGTTTTTTGGAAATTCCGATCGTGTGTACGCAGCATTAGTGTATTTTATGTGTGGTCCAGGAAGATCAAAATGCTGTCTGTTTTCATCAGATCTCCCTATAGGAGACAGCGGCGCTGCACAAGCCCCTCCCCCCTCAGTGAGCAGAGAGGGACTTGTCATCCACCGGCTCAGTGGAGAGATCTCTCACTGAGCCGGCGGAAGCAGGCAGACTCCTTAGCGATGGAGTCTGCCTGTGTGGAAGAGGCCTTACCTTCAAACTAAGCCCTCCAGCGTCACGTTCTCAATGCTGAGACTGCTTCCATCTTCACCCGGTCTTTTTTCTGGGTTCCTGGCCTCTGGCTACATAAGTGGCCGGGGACACGATGATGTTGCATGTGTGCGGGAGCCAATGTTTACAGCACGGGTAAGCCGGACCTTTAGAGCACATGCGTCAATGACGTCACCAGCTGCATGAACTCTAAATATCTCCTATAAAGTGCAAGTTTAGTATATATTCACAGTATCTACAGGTAATACATGGCTTACCTATAGGTAACAGATGAAAAAGTGGGTATACAACCACTTTAATACAGGTGAGCAAGGCTGCCCATAACAATGATGAACCAATAGTGAGATCAGAGGGGTAAAAAGGTTTAAAAACACCCGCAAAACGCCCCTGCAGCGACGGTATAGCCGCGGTGCCCATTGATTTCAATAGATAGGAGCGGTGGAGGAGCAGTAAACACACCGCTCCTTCACTGCTCTAAAGATGCTGATAGCAGGACTCTTTTTACCATCCTGCTAGCGCACCGCTCCAGTGTGAAAGCCCTCTGAAATGACAGCAGCGGCTGTTTCAGGGCGCTTGGTAGGAGCTATTTTTAGCATTATAGCGCCTGCAAAGCGACCCAGTGTGAAAGGAGTCTAAGTGCTCTTTCACACATTGACCATTAAGCTGCATTTATCTGTATAACAGTTGTTTTCTATGTGCCCTGTTTACAATATACGTGTGCGGTGGTGTGCAGATAAATGCACTTTAAAGGACGTATTTAAATGTATTTAAAGGATGTGAACTAAAAAAACATGGAATAAAATAGTATGATGCGTTGTAACAACATACTGCACCACCCTTCACTGCACATACACAATGCACACATGTGTATACACATTTAAGTGTACAGGCTGGTGTCAACTAACACTAAAATCAGTCATTCAAGTAATTTTTTTCTTTTTAAATGTAATTATGGGAAAAATATGGAGTCTGCTGTTACTGACCATCTGCTGACAACTTGGTTGTATTTAGCTTTCTGAACCACTGACTCAGAACAAGCATTCAGTAAGAGAGTTGACTGAGATCTGATCTGCAGAATTGTCCTGGGTCACTGAAGTTGCAGGGTCAGTATGACAGTCAGATTACAGAGTTTTCTAAGAGAGAGAGAGAGAGAGAGGTCGGCAATGACCTGTCGTTAAAAAAGCATAAGGCCTCCTATTTCTGATTTTGCCTTCTGGAAATGTTAGTTGCCTGGCTGTCATCCTCACTCTCTATGCAGATAAGTACTCCTTTCTTTTATTAGTTTTGAAATCAGAGAGGACGACTCAATGAATGGTCAGATAATCAGCATTTGCAGAGGGAGATCAATAGTGACATGTTCCTTTCATGACAGTTTTTTACAACTCAAGGTAGATTGTATTGCAGTATTCATTACTGGGAAACTGCACATAAACACAATTTTCATAAAAAAGTTTTGTGTGATTGAGGTTTCTGATAACATTATGGATATGAAATCCATTTGAAAGACCGACTCAAGCAATGTTTTTTTAAGCAATATTTTCCAGCAGGCAGCTGACTTCCCATTTGGTAGTTCCTTAGAATACCATGAGATGTCTTTTTGCATAGTGTGGCAGTTTATAGAGCATTTGTCCATCAGAGGTACTATAAAGTCAAATATCTCAGATTCTGTACAGATGTACGTTGACATACAGTGATGTAGTTCTTTTAGAAACACTTCCGTGAAAAACGTCTGTGTGTAGGCTTTAACGTCGGATGAAAAAACGCGCATGCTCAGAAGCAAGTTATGAGACGGGAAATTAGCATAATCAGCCCAAAGTGTGGCGCCATTCGAATGGAACTTTCCCTTTATAGTGCCGTTGTACGTGTTGTACGTCATCACGCTAGGCTTGAGCATTTTTTATCACGATCGTGTGTATGCAAGGCAGGCTTGACAAGAATCACGTAGAGAAAAACGTTGTTTTTTTCCAAGACATTAAAAACGGTCGTGTGTACGCGGCATTCGGGTCATTGTGAAGTCATCAGCACAGTATTTTGTTTGAGGAGGAAAGGTCGCCTTATAGCTTGGCCATTTTCTTCCAGCCTTACTCCAGTTTCCTTCTTTTTTTTATTTAATAAAAGTCCAAATAGATAAGAAACTATAGACATCCCAAGCTAATAATTATCTATTGATCTTGTTTTGATCATTCACATAATCTCATTGTTGATTGATGTCCAGCAGAATCCTGTAAAATGGATTCAATGAAGCGCTCCTGTATTTTGTTGTTTAGTGGGACCCAGGCCTGACCCCCAGATACTAAGACACCTTTTGTGAGGCTTGCAGCGTTTACCAGGCTTACCTTCACAAAAACTTTGAAATTTATTTATTTTATCTGCTTTTTTTGGTGTAACTGTGGATAACATATGAATATTCATATATTTACATATCCTTGGTAGGCAGCAAATGAGCTTTAAAACAAGCCCTCACTGACATCTGTATCTGCAGACACCGTGGAGCTTAAAGGGTTTATAAACCCTTGTGTTTATTTAATTTTTTAAATAACAAACATGTCATACTTACCTCCACTGTGCAGTTAATTTTGCACAGAGTGACCCCGATCCTTCTCTTCTGGGGTCCCTCAGCGGCGCTAGTAGCTCCTCCCTGCATTAAGTTTCCTGTCGGAAAAGCACTCTGCTATGGGGGACCCGTATGGGTGTGCTCCGAAGTCCTGCTTCTGCTTCTATTGACACAGAAAGCAGGACTCGCCCCCCCCTCCTGGCACCCATGTCATTGAATTAGATTGACAGCAGCGGGAGCCAATGGCTGCGCTGCTATCAATCTATCCAATCTCAACACGAGACACCAGTTAGAGCTGGTGTGCTCATCCCCTTGGAGAAAAATAACAGGTTCACGTAAGTAAAACGGGGGCTCTGGGGGGCTTCAGCACTACAGAAGGGGTTTTACAGCGTTAAAGTTAAAAGTTAAGTTAAAATGAACACCGCCAGGAAAACCGGCTCGGTAGCTTTTTCTCCATACGCACGCCCAGTTTTCCTGGCAGGAAAACTGCCATAAGAGCTTTGGTTCGGGGAAACCCGGCCATGTGTATGCTCCACTGCAGGCTTTCCCCATAGAAAAACTGCCAGCTTAAAAAACGCCGGGAAAACATGTTCTCATTTTTCCCGCCGGGATTCCTGGCGGTTTTCCTATCGGGAAAACTGCCATGGACCATACACACGGCCAGTTTTCCCGGCCAAAAGCTGTCATGGCAGTTTTTTCTAGACGGAAAACTGGTCATGTGTACGAGGCATAACACATTCCTTTTTTTTTTAAAGGTGTTTATTTATTTTTGATTTTTTAAAGAAAATTACAAAATAACAAAAGAAGGCAGCAGAGGCAAAAATTGAACAAAAAAAAATGGAACAAATTTGCAGCGCAGCAGTGTGAACCTAGCCTCACAGCGCTGATGTGATCAGTGTCCTTGTCACTAGGCAAAACGGGGAAATGCTTGCTTGTTTAGATCAGCATTTCCTCGCTCTTCCAGTTCGTGAGACCATAGCGGGACTCCTGGCGGATGTCGAGTCCACGAGACCCGCGGTCAGACATGGATCTTGCGGCGCACGCCCACAATGCTGCGTCTTGAAGGGCAACGTATGTATACGTTGATCTGCCCAGCTATTACATTTTGCCAACGTATATCAGCGTGAGACGGTCAGCAAGTGGCTAAAAAGACATAGTGCCTCCCTGCTGCCTATCAGATGCCCTCTGAAAAGTGATCCATTGCGGATTGCTCTTCAGAGAGCACTGCTCATGTAAACAAGGCCTAAGAGAGGACCTTCATCTTCACGTTGCCAATGGTGCTTTTAGTGTGTATGGTAAAGATTGTTTGTGCATTTCTAAATATTTGTTGTTTAATAAAATATAGTTGTATCCCATGCCGCAGTTTGTTCCTTATTGGAGCCCCTTTTTTTCTGATGTGGACTCTCACCCAGTTCATATAATTTCTTTTTACTATCAATTATTGCTGGCTCCAGAAACACCACCTATACCGTGGTGTGTCAGCAGGCTATTCATAGATCTCGCAGTGGTATGCACGGTCCCCCCTTTTAAAGCTTGCTACATTAGGAAGAGAAAATACCATTTGATAAAGTTTTAGGCCTGTAGCAGGAAATGAGACCTGTCTCGGACAACTGTCTCCTTCATTGTGTTCTGGACACAAACTAGCGTTTGCCTGAGTCAGTGAAATTCCTTGATTAAAAGCATCCTCAGATGTAATTTGTAATCTTCATTGTCTGCATATGGCTGCAGCTCACAGACAAAAAGAAAAAACATGTGCAACCTGATATTATCTATGTTTGAGGATGCTATTAGCCTGAGTGCAGTTCTGCTGCTATGGTATTTTTTTTCTTCTTACAGTTCCTTTAGGAGTGTATTTTTATTAAACTGCGTTGCTCCATCTCATAAGAATTTTCTCTAAATGTCATAAGGCTGATTCACTCGTGTCTTAAATCACTTCTGATTTGATGAGTCCAGCATAGAGTAACCCAGCGTGGAGTGAAATGATTTTATGTATGCTGCAAACATTCTGTGATGACTCCATGTATTGTGCGGTGTTATTTCCCACCATAGCCTACAACTTCCTGTGCCGACTGTTCTATTGCTAGAGTACATTGTGTACTGTAACAAACACTGAGCAATCTTACACACGTGAACCTTACATTGATCAGATTCCTTTCGATGCCGCATGCATTTTTTTAAAAAGAATGTTTAGTGATGTTGTATATATTTTTCGTTAATTATTATATTATGGTTAGGGCATATATATATATATATATATATATATATATATATATATATATATATATATATATATATATATATATATATATATATATATATATATATATATTTACTTACTATAATACTATAACTTACTATAATGTATGTTTTTATCCAGGTTGGATAGCCTTGGGCTTTCACATGTTTAAAGCGGAACTACACTGCATCTAAGCACCGCAAACCAAAATGCATTTTTACTATTCAAAGCAAACTCCCCTGACCATCCATGTCTCCATGCTTTATTTTGTTGTGAAATCACTTTGAAAAACACCCCCTGCCATTTCTGGCCAAGGCCATCTTGATTAAGGGCAGATGATTCATGTAGCATTTACTTCCTGGAATCCCTCTACCCCTAGCTCAGGCATGCAGGCAGGGGGGTGTGCTTGGCTGAGAAAGACCCTCCTTCTCTCCTGAAGGCTCCTGGGATGTATGAGAGCATTTGCCTAGACCTGGAAATCAGGAAATAACTAAAGAAATGTTAAAAAAATAAAGTTTAAAGTGTAAGTTCACCTTTACAGAACAAATCTGTAAGGTGAACTTACACAGGACCCCCTGCTCCCCCCCCCCCCCAGTCTGCTGAACTGAATGGTGGAGATCGCCCGTTCTGAGCCCCGGTACATTCAACACAAGTAAATATTGTATACTTTTGTACCTATTTACTAATGCTAGCAATACAAGGATTAAAAGTAGTCAATGTTTATTTAGAGAGTGAAGTAGAGCTTTAATTCCATTCCATTGCTCTCCTAGTTTTAAAAAGCCCTTTGTGTTGCTCTGTCGGTGACAGCTTGGTCTGTATGCTGGGAGTGCACAGTGAGCACACTCTTTGCACAGAACAGTGGCATTCCATGAACACAATTATACAGTCATAGTAAAAAATATTTGCACCCCTGCATTTCTGTCAGATTATGCACCACTTCATCCAGAAAATTGTTGCAATTACAAATGTTTAGGCATTACATATGGTGTTATGTGATTTTTCTGTTATGAAAGCAATCTTCTTTGTTTAATGTCTATGCCTCCCTGAAGAAGAAGAATAACTATTTTGAAACGCGTTGGTTGTTTATCATCTTTATTTTTGTTCTGGCAATTCCAACCACCTAAGGATAAAGAGAAGCAAAGGTCTTTATCTGGGAGGATAGATATGATCTACAGGTGGAGTCAAGTGAACTTCCAAAAAGTATATATTAGTCTACAGGGAGACATACCTGTAGCGCGTTGGTTGTTTATCATCTTCATCTTTGTTTCCAAATTGAGTACATTGTAAAGAATTCTATCCAAGCGGTTTAATATGTATTGTTACTTATTAGGTGTTCTGAAACGGTGTATATTTAAGTTGGTCATCTGAATTTGTTGTGATAGTGTTCTGATTTCCTGTGTTAAATGTTTTGAATCGCTGCATGTGCAAATCTAGTATCTCTCAATTAGACTTACACAGCAGTCTTCTCTCTCTGGGTACCATGTTGTGCTTCATCCACTCAAGGGGTCTGATTCAGATTATTTGATCTATCCGCGACATAAAAATGATTAGCCTTAGAGAAAACCATACAAATGCAACAACTGCAGCTGCACCACAGAGGCCAGAAATTCACCACAGGCATTAAAGGCCTGTGCACACAGGTTCATATTTAAAACATTTCCCAAGTAACAACTGATTTTCAAATCAAGATATAATCATGGTCTATATATGGATACTAATGATACTGCCTTGCCATGAGAAGCTTGATCACACCATTGTACAACAAACAAATTACTTTTTACATCAGTGCTTCTGGTGCCAGTTAAAGCTGTAGTAAAGTCTTTTTTTTCACTTTTACCTACAGGTAAGCCTATAATAAGGCTTGCCTGTAGGTAAAAAGAATATTTCCTAAACCTGTACAGTTTAGGACAGGGGTCTCCAAACTTTCTAAACAAAGGGCCAGTTTACTGTCCTTCGGGCTTGAGGGGGGCCGGAAATTGGTGTCAGTGGGGGAAATGGTGCCCCCTCATTGGTGTCAGTGGGAGGAATAGTGTCCCATCATTGGTGTCAGTTGAATAGTGTCCCCCTCATTGGTGTCAGTGGAAGGAATAGTGTCCCATCATTGGTGTCAGTGGGAGGAATAGTGTCCCATCATTGGTGTCAGTGGGAGGAATAGTGTCCCATCATTGGTATCAGTAGGAGGAATAGTGTCCCATCATTTGTGTCAGCGGGAGGAATAGTGTCCCATCATTGGTGTCAGTGGGAGGAATAGTGTCCCATCATTGGTGTCAGTGTAATAGTGTCCCCTCAATGGTGTCAGTGAGTGGAATAGCGTCCCCCTCATTGTTGTCAGTGGAATAGTGCCCCCCTCATTGGTGTCAGTGGAATAGTGTCCTATCATCGGTGTGAGTGGAATAGTGTCCTATCATTGGTGTCAGTGGGAAGAATAGTGTTCCATCATTGGTTTCAGTGGGAGGAATAGTGTTTTATCATTGGTGTCAGTACCAAGAATAGTGCCCCATAGTTGGTGTCTGTAAGAGGAATAGCATTTAGTATCAGTGAGAGGAACAGTGCCCCAAGGGCCTGATAAAGGCAAGCAAAGGGCCGCATCTGGCCCCCGGGCTGCAGTTTGGAGATCCCTGGTTTAGGAGATATTCCCTTTGCTTGAAGCTGCTGACTTCAGTGGCGCATGCACTCTGAGTGCCTGGCTGAAGGTCCGGCAGATGCTACCAGACCTTGCTGGAAAGAAGTCTCCCGCGCGCATGTGGTGTGGACCAAGATCACCTGCCGACGCCTCGTTCTAAGGTAAGTATTTCATAATGAGCTCGTATGCGATGCATACTAGCTCATTATGCCTTTTGCTTTACAGGTTTAAATAAATAAATAAACAAATCTGCGGGTTTACTACCGCTTTAAGCAGCAGTGGAAAACAAACTGTGTTGTTGGTTTCTTTTTAAAGCAGACCTATATTCTGATGTGAAAGCTAGATTTTCCTTTAAAGCGGTTGTAAACCCAATATGATGACTTTTCTTCCTATGGACAATTGCAGGTTTTATAATTATTTGCGTTAGAAGAATGACTCCTTACCTGCTTGCCTTGCGAGTTATAGGTATATTTGTGGCCAATGACGTAGCCCGCGCATGCGCTATATGTCGAGATTTTCCGGCTAGCGGAGACCCGGCCGGATTAATGCAGTGTATAGGAAGGGGCTGCGTCATTTCCTCTTGTCGACGTCAGCCCCGACGTCAGCCTCGACATCATGTGATGCTTCCAAGTAAGCGAGCAACAGGAGGCTCTGATTCGCCCGATGTTTGTTTCCGTAGTAACCGGAAACGAAAAAGAGGCTTGGATACGGCTATCAGTGCGCATGCACGGAATTACAAAGAGGAAAATTCAATGCGGGCGGAAGTATATTAGAATACAGACACGGAAGACCACAGTTGATATGGCGACGGCTGTTACAGAGCAGCAGTGTTTCTAATATAGAGTGTTTTTACAGTAAGAATGATTTTTGGGCTTACTCTTAGTGCCCATTTTATTCAAAATAAATACTTAGATTGTTTTATTGGTTAAATCATTTTTCTTTTTGTGAGTTTACAACCGCTTTAACTGCCTAAAGACCGCTCCACATACATATACTGCAGCCGAGCAGCGTTTTAGTGTGAATTAACGTACCTGTACGTGATTTTTTCTTCCGGGTCTAGGGCACGCATGCACGCTCCCGCTGTGATTGGACACAGCAGGAGCCAATCAGTGGGTCTGGAAGACCCAATGTCTGCTGGGACCAACTTATCGTCCCCGAGGCAGACAGAACGGTGGCCTGCCTATTTTAACAAGCCAGATCACCATTCTGTCACAGGACAAGACAGATCTTGTGTTTCTGCTAGGCAGGAACACAGATCTCTGTATTTTTACAGTACAAGCATCCCCCACATAGTTAGTAAGCACCCCCTGGGGACACATTTAACCCTTTGATTGCCCCTGATGTTAAACCCTTCCCTGCCAGTGTCATTATTACAGTGACAGTGCATATTTTTTAGCAATGAACACTATTTTAGTGTCATTGGTCCCCAAAAAGTGTCACTTAGTCTGTGATTTGTCTGCCGCAATCCTGCTATAAGTCGCTGATCACCGACATTACTAGTAAAAAACAAAATCCATAAAAATATCCCATAGTTTGTAGTCGCTTTAACTTTTGCGCAAACCAATCAATATACACTTAAAGCGGTTCTCCACCCTAAAGTGGAGTCCCACTGATCGGAACCCTCCCCCCCTCCGGTGTCACATTTGACACCTTTCAGGGGGGAGGGGGGTGCAGATACCTGTCTAAAGACAGGTATTTGCACCCACTTCCGGCCCGGCATTCACGGGCAAAAGACGGGCATTCCGTCACATCCCGTCACCCCCCCCCCGTTGTGTGCTGGGAACACTCGGCTCCCAGCACACAGCGGGAGCCAATCGGCGGGCGCGGCGTGACTCGCGAATGCGCCGTAGGGAACCGGGCAGTGAAGCCACAGCGTTTCACTTCCTGGTTCCCTCAGCGAGGATGGCGGGGGGGCAGCAGGGTGACGAGCGATCTCTCGTCCTCTGCTGCGGACGGCGCTGGACTCCAGGACAGGTAAGTGTCCTAATATTAAAAGTCAGCAGCTGCAGTATTTGTAGCTGCTGGCTTTTAATATTTTTTTCCCATGGCACATCCGCTTTAATGAGATTTCTTTTTTATTTTTTACCAAAAATATGTAGCAAAATACATATTGGCCTAAAAAATTTATGAAGAAATTAGATTTTTTTTATTATTTTTTATTGGGTATGCATATATATATATATATATATATATATATATATATATATATATATATATATATATATATATATATATATATATATATATATATATATATATATATATAATTTAAAAAAAGTTATATAGCACAAAAAAAAATTAAAACTCTAGAGGTCATCAAATACCACCAAAAGAAAGCTCTATTTGTGGTAAAAATAAAATAAAAGGACATACATTTTATTTGGGCACAGCATCAGTTAAAGTAACACAGTGCCATATCGCAAAAAATGGCCTGGTCAAGAAGGGGGTAAAACCTTCCAGGGCTGAAGTGGTTAAAGTATATTGAAACCCAATCTTTTATAAGCTTTTAAGATTTTTAACATGTTAATTTAATTTAGAAAGTTATTTTCTTTATTTAGAATTCTGAAGCCTTCACTAAAATAATGCTTGCTTATCCAGCCATGACGGCTCGTGTTCATCTACATCATGTTATAGGGTAAAAACACTGCCTTTGTCTCCTAGTTGTGCTCCAGTGTTTTTGCACTGTCACATGGGCTTTTTATGACACTTTTTGTAGCTGCTGACTAAAAAAAAATATATATATGTTTTTTTGGGCGGAACTCTGCTTTAACGCTTCATGTACACTGCTGCTGGTAAACAGACATTTAGGAGCAGTTGGGCATTTTTTTCAGCTGCCCCTGAACTCTCCTCTGTTATCTTATCAGTACATGTACAAAGGGTCGTTTATAGTCGTTTATAGGCAGCTGAGTTCAAAAGCATTTTTTGGAAAGCAAAAATATGTGTTCAGAATGGATGTTCAGAGGCATTTGAAATGCCAAACGCCTGTAACAGTTTGTTAACGCGGTAACTTGCGTTTAGCTGCGTTTCGTTTACAGGCGTTTTTAATGGAGATACATTTCTGACTATTTGTAAAAAATAAATACATTTTTAAATGCTCCTAAATGCAAATGTGGCATGTAAACATTTAAACGTTGTTTGCTATCTGTCATGTTAAATCATTCAGGGGAGGTTTTAAAACGCCCCGTGTATATTAAGCCTCAAAAAGCTTCCCCAGCTTTACCTTAAGACCCCATACACACTATACAACTTTTGTTGTGTGATTTCCTTTAGATTTACCAAAACCATCTAGTGCAGTGGTTCTCAACCTTTCTAGTGCTGTGACCCCTTGATAAAATTTCTAAAGTTGTGGGGACCCCTAACAGTAATATTATTATTAGTGGGTTGTCAGCACCCAAGGCAAGACAAGTAATTTGTGCCCCTAACCCACTGATATTTAGCGCCTTCCACTCATACAGTATTAATACCCCTTATGGTACATTTTAGGATGTACCACTCTTTCTCTTTGTTCTCTTTTTATCTCTCTATTTTCCCCATCCCTCTCTCTAGCCATCTTTCTTGTTCTTTCTCTTATTCTTTCTCTTCCTTTTTCTTTGTTCATCCCCTCTGTTCTTTTCCTCTCCCTTCCATGTATTCTCTATTTGTATTCCTTCTCTTACTCCTTGTTGGGGGTGTGGGGAGAATGGGATGAGTGGCAGTGCTGGTGGCGGGTTGGATAAGCCAACTTAGGTTCTCTTGATCAAGGTCATCTGCTGATTTGAGAATTGGAGTGAGGACTTTTAATGGGAACTATAATCACAGGTAGTGTTACACACTGTGTCCTCGGCTTCACTGTGTCTCCGACTTTGTGGTGTCTCGTAGCAGTGACAACTATGCCGAAATCAGGAGATGGGGTCTCCTCCAGCCCCTCCCACTTCACATTCCTCACCAGTCAGCTGACCTCTAGTCTCTGCCCCCAACCATGCCATGAACTGAATAGGTGGCTGCAAAGAGGCTGAGTGAGTGGCCGTGGGCTTCAGGAACAGCCCAGGATTCGGTGACCCCTGGCAAATCGTCATTTGACCCCCAAGGGGGTCCCGACCCCCAGGTTGAGAACCACTGATCTAGTGCAAGGGTCTGCCTGATTGCACACAAATTGAAACTCACGGTTTGACCTCATATTATATGGTTTTGGTAAATTGTATAGTGTGTATCCAGCTTTACTCTTTATCCTTCTCAGCAATGGTGTCAGTTTCTGGATTGATTTTACAGCATAACACTAAATTCACACTGAATGCAATGTTATGCCGTAAAATCAATCTGTAAAATGAATGCTGCTGATGACTATTTTAAGTAGTTTTCTGCAGCATCCAGGCTCTCTAAACTCTATGTTGTTTTATGCTATGCAGTTAGAAATGGAAAATGCCAAACTTCTGATTTCCCATTCCTAGTTCCTTAGCATAGCATGGCAAAATAAAGCCTTCTTAGAAAATAAGTCATTTATATGTCTCATTCCATCACATGTCCCCCAAAAAAAAGAGTATTTTTCCTTATTTCTGGATAGTGGTTGGAGCCATGAAAATTGTTGCTTTGCGCCCGATTGGCCAGATGCACATCCAGAACCACTGAGTCCCTTATTCCAAACCGCATACAACTGTTTCAGCCTTTTTGGCCATCATCCAGTGTGAATACCTTCTGTTTTAAAGGGGTTGTAAACCCTCTTGTTTTTTCACCTCAATGCATCCTATGCATTAAGGTGAAATAACTTCTGTTGGTCACCGGCCTCCCAGCCCCCCCGTTTTACTAACCTGAACCCTGGAATGTCCCACGGGGAGGACACACTGTCTCTCTGCCTGGGGTTCTCGGCTCTTGATTGGATAAATTGATAGCAGCGCAGCCATTGGCTTCTGCTGCTGTCAATCAAATCCAGTGACGCAGACGCCGGGGGGCAGAGCCGAGTCCTGCATTTGGGCAGCTATGGACGCCAAATTCTGGACAGGGGAGCGCGCCCACAAGGTAACCGCTTCTCCAGGGAGGAGCCGTGAGAGCCTCCAGGGGACCCCAGAGGTAGGCATTCAGGGCCACTCTGTGCAAAACGAACTGCAAAGTGGAGGTAAGTATGACATGTTTGTAAAGGCCCGTACACACAGTCGGACTTTTTGCCAACAAACTTCAAAATAGTCCGACCGTGTGTACGCTCCATCGGACAAACTTTTTCGGGTTTCATCAGACAAAAAGTTTGGTCTGCAAACGGACAAACTTTACGTCAACAAAAGTCCGATGGTGCCTAGTCCGACCGTGTGTACAGTAAGCAATCAAGCTTTTGGACAAAGTACAAACGCGCATGCTCAGAAGCAAAGACCAGCCAGAAGCATTCTGTCTGGTCAAACTAGCGTTCGTATTTGAAAGAGCACATTTGTGACGCGTCAAGTTCTGAAATCAAGAAAAGCAGCGCACATTCTCTTCTTCTTTATAATGTGATAATACTAAAAGCTGCTTTGCTGGTGATACTGACGGAGTAAAAACAAATGTCTTTACTTTGGATTAGTGTATTTTGGTTATATGAATCAAACATATTTCTATATTATTTTGTGGGTCAAGTTAGCACAACCCCATGTCTGCTTGACGAATGGACGTTCAGAAACGAACAAAATTGCAGGAAACTGAAAAACGCGAATGCACACAGACGAAACCTCTACTAACTCTCGATTAGCAAAAGGAGCCCAAAGGGTGACGGCGGAGAATTGAACTTCCTCTTTTAAACTCTCGTCAATACGTTGAAATGTCACTACGTTCGTGTTTGTTGCCGAAAAAGTCAGAGCATGTGTATGCTATGAGTGTGACCGGACAACACACTTCGGACAAAAATCCAAGGGAAAGTTTGTTTGATGTCCGATCGTGTGTACGAGGCTTTATTGTTTTGGTTTTTTTTCCGTTTTTTTTTTTTTTTATTCAAACCTTTAGTATCACTTTAAGGCCTGTTCACACTAGCCACACACTAAAATGTTCTCATAGGATTTCAAGCCCTACCTCATGAAAGCTGTGCTTTGCATACACTGCACTGATGATAGCCAAAATGCCTTAAACAGTTGTATGCAGTTGGGAATAAACGTCCATGTAATATTAGACTATATTGCAGTTAGAGCATAAAGCAATAATTTGCATGGTTCAACCCACTGTCCTGAAATTAGGAATATTCCTTTTATTTTTGGGATTAGTGTTGGAATGAGATGAGAATATCTTCTGTTCTGAGGAGGCTTTACTGTGTTACACATTGATTAGACTTTTTTGTATCCTTTAGGCCCCTTTCACACTTGTACGACTTCAAAGTCATGCGACTTTGCCACGATTTCGTGGCCACGATTTTACCGCGAATTTGGACGATTTTGCTGCAATTTTGGATCAGTACTACTTTGCCACAACTTTGGCATTAACAATGAAAACATACATGGTGTGAGGTAATTCCTTTTGCTGCCATAGTTGTTTTCAGTTCCTGTTTGCTTCCTGGTAGTTGTGGTGTGGTGTGTTGTGACAGAAAATGTTGCTACTCAATATATTGCCACAGCAGTTGTCATTGCTGCAGTAGCAGTGCATGAGGAAGAAGAGGAGGAGAAGCGGAGGACAAGGACAAGGACATCTTTTTTTTTTGGGGCTGTTTGGAGCACATTGTTCCTGAAGGAATAACCAGGAAGTGAATGTGTGCTAGAAAAATGTGCTTGGGAGGGGCTACTATGTTGAAAGGATTGGGTGGGACAAGGGTCAAAAAGCTGCTTGTGCTTACAGCTTGTGCTTACAAAGTCGTACTGAAATCGTATCTATATTATTCAGGTACAATTTGCTTGCTACTTGAGGGTTTAACATTGAGGTCTATGAACATCAGCTTGCATGGAAGTTGGACCAAAGTAGTGCAGGGACTACTTTGAAGTCGGCACGACTTCAAGTTGTGCCAATATGAATGGAAGTCATTGAAAATCATGGAGAATGAATGCAGTCCAAAATCGTGGAACAAGTCGTATAAGTGTGAAAGGGGACTTAGTCACTGCTCACCAAAATCTGTATGGTTATATTGTGTCTTTTCTTAGCGTGAATGAAAATGAAAGGGGTTGTAAAGTTTTTTTTTTTTTTTTTTATAAATAACAAACATGTTATACTTACCTCCACTGTGCAGCTCGTTTTGCACAGAGTGTCCCCGAACATGGCCTTCTGGGGTCCCTCGGCGGCTGTCTCGGCTCCTCCCCACAAGAACTCAACACCTTCATGCCAGCTCGCTCTCGCCTCGGGGGGGGGGGGGGGGGGGGTTGTTGTAGGATGTTTTTTCACCTTAAAGCAGTTGTATACCCCAAATAAAATAAAAAACGCAAGGCAAAGGCATAATGAGCTTGTATGACTAGCATACTAGCTCATTATAAATTACTTACCTTAGATTGAAGCCCCCGCAGCAGTCCTCGGACACGTCCTCCGTTACCGCCAGGATACCGGGAGTGACTGGCCGGAGCTGCGATGACGTCACTCCCGTGCATGCGCGTGGAACGGCATTATCCCTGCTCACATTTCCGGCAGGCTCCCATTCAAGAGCCGCCGCACTCAGTGCGCTTGCGCCGTTGTCTATGGCGCGAATGCGCTGTAGACATCGGTGTCCGCTTTTCTGCAAATATCTCCTTAATCATGTAGGTTAAGGAGATATTGCAAGCACCTACAGGTAAGCCTTAATGTAGGCTTACCTGTAGGTGCAAGTGGGCAGAGAGGGTATACAACCACTTTAATGCATAGGATGCATTAAGGTGAAAAAACATTTACCTTTACAAACCCTTTAAAGGAACACTAAAGTAAAGTTTTTTTTTTTTTTTTTTTTACTGTGCGGCTCGTTTTGCACACAGTGGCCCCGATCCACGTCTTCTGGGGTCCCTCAGCGGCTGTCTCGCCTCCCCCCCACAAGAGATTTCCACCTCTGGTGGGCACCCCTCCGGTGATACAGCCGCGGCCATAGCCGCCGACTATCGCTCGGCCCAGCCCACCGGCGTCCCGCGTCATTGGGTGTGATTGACAGCAGCGCAGGCCAATGGCTGCGCTGTTTTCAATCCATCCAGGTCAGCCAATCAACGGCCAGGCTGAGAACCGAGGAGGATGACGAGTGCGGGACTTTTGAGGATTTGAAGGGTCAGGTAAGTAAAACGTTTTTTTTTGGTACTGTCCGATGTTTTTTCACCTTAATGCATAGGATGCATTAAGGTGAAAAAAACATTTACCTTTACAACCCCTTTAAGCCTTCATTCATGTGAAGCTCAGCCCCTACAGCGTAAAGAGATATTTGTTTACCATTTTTTGAGTACCATTGAGCTATGTGAAGACAGCCTATACTAGTGAATGGAGGTGCAGTTGTATATGGACTCACCCGCACATATGAGTTTGACAGGTACACAGGGGCAGGTGCATGATTCTGAACACACACTGTCTGCATTCAGGGCTCAGTCTGTACAGGCCAATGCACCACCATTCACTAATATTGTCTGCCCGCATGAAGCTCAGCACTGCTCCAGAAACATAAACAAATGTCTCTTCACTTTGTACGGGGCTGAGCGCTCATATGAATGAAGCCTTCTCCTGTTTTACCACAACACAGTGATTCTATGCTTGAGAGTTCTGCTTGGAATGTTTAACCTCTTAGCAGAAATCTTGGAGTGGAGCTTTTGATGTTGCTCTGTGGTTGAACAGTGCAGATAATTTTTCAGAAAGCCAACACTTACATTGACTTTACCATGACATTATACAATGAACCAGGGCGCTGACAGGCTCGCAAGTATCATGTTATTGTATCTAACAAGGGAATCGTTACATGCAAAAGTGTTTTTTTTTTTGTATTTTGTAGGGACTCATTCCTTTCAAATACACATATTGCCATGTTTTCTATTCAAAGCCCATGGCCGGTGGGGGTCGATGGTATGCGTAATTCCATTTCTACTATGGCCTGCATCTGCTCTCTAAGCATCATTACAAACAGCAGTGTATTTCCTGCTGTTCTGATTGGCTAAACTTGACTGAATGGAAATAGCTTTCTAGTGAGTGGAGGTGCAGCTACTGGTAACTCAGGCGAGCATTTTGTGAGCTTTGTTATGTAGTTACAATGGTCTAATGCCTTCTGAGTAAAAGGAATTGCAACTGAAAATGCCTTTTTCCTCAAAGCAGTTAGCAGGCAGCTTGTATAATTAACAGACTTACACTTTCATTTAATGAAGATGGTGAAATTATTCCCCAAATTCTCTGTTGTATTTTATGTATTTATTTGAACTGGTTTTGAAATTCAACATAATGTTATAATATTTCACTGTCTGTTATAGAACAAGTCATATTCAGACTTGTGTAGCTTCATGTTGCCCTGGCCTTTGAAGGGCTTGTGCAGTGCTGATGCCCTGCAGATGGTGTGATGTGCAATGCTGGACATGCTCATGATTCTGCATGTCTTTGCTTGGTACAGAAAGACAGACATGCTGTTATTCTCTATGGCCAATGCCTAAATGGTCATCCGGACCTGCACTGATATACTTATTATTGCTAGATGTCAAAAGAGGAGTTCAGAAAAGAAGGACCAGGAGTTGTCAAATGAGGATAAACTGCGTGTTTCACCCTGTATTGAAAACACTCAGATAGCTAGAGGAGTCTCTGTCTTTCTGCTGCATTCTCCATAATGATGAAAAATCTAAACAGGACTTGTAAGGGCTGAGCACGTGGGTGGAGCTAGGAGCCCAGAGATAGAGATAACTACCTTGAGTCCCCAAGCAGTGCATGAATCTAATTCCCTGCGCATATATTGAAACAAAATTGACTGATTCCTCATTACGCCCTGATTTTGCGCTTTCCAGCTTTAGTAAATAAACCCCATTGTGTACTTAAAAGTGGGGTATGCCTGTATTGAATAGTGCCCTAGACTTTCTGTTGATCATATTTCTTTTTTTGTTCACATTTTTTATGGTCAAAGGCTGAGTCCAACTTTGTAATAAAACGCACTATGTTATCAGGGGGTCCCATTACTTTTATAAACACTGCATGAAGTTTATAGTTGCTATACCTGTAGGCCCACTGCCTGTCTAAAAAAAAATATTATTGGGAGCGATCTGCGCCTCCCTGCCTGTGATCCAGGAAGCACCAAAAGTTGGAGCATGCTCCCAGAATAACTGGTATGCACACCCAAGGTTCGGGGTGTCTCAGATCACAGTTAGGACAGTGCTGATCTCTCCCATTAGTAGTTTTCAGCCAGACTGTATGTAGGTAAGCCTTGACAGGCTACAGATATGGCACTTAAAGTGTTACTAAAACCAGGACCCTGCATTCACTATATCTGGTCTCCCGCATTACACAGAACATGGAAATGCAATTATTTTAGTATAGAGGTCGACCGATATATCGGCCGATATTTGGCCATTTTGGAGAAATCGGCATTGGCTGATTTTTATCCAAATCACGACGATATTTAACAAAGCCCGCACCTGTGTCAGCAGATTGTGGAGAAGGGAGCAGCACCGCGTGTGTAAAACATTAAAGCGGGAGTTCACCTGAAAAAAAATTTTTAACATTGGATTGAGGCTAATTAAGGGGAGCAGAAACGGGTATTTTTTTTAAAATCAATGCCGTACTTACCGTTTTCGAGATAGATGTTCTCCCGCCGCTTCCGGGTATGATCTTCGGGACTGGGCGTTCCTATTTGATTGACAGCCTTCCGACTGTCGCATACAGCGCGTCACCAGTTGCCAAAAGAAGCCGAACGTCGGTGCGGCTCTATACAGCGCCTGCGCACCGACGTTCGGCTACTTTCGGAAACTTGTGACGCGCTGTATGCGACGGTTGGAAGGCTGTCAATCAAATAGGAACGCCCAGTCCCGAAGATCATACCCGGAAGCGGCGGGAGAACATCTATCTCGAAAACGGTACAGGGACGTACAGGTACGCCAATGTGCCTGTACGTGGCATTCTGCCGACGTACATATACATACGGCGGTCTGGAAGTGGTTAAAGTGTCTGTTTATCCAAATCTGATATTTTACCCTATCTGACTGCCTTTTCCAGATTCATGATATGTCTTCTCAAACAGTTCAAGTAACAATGTTATCAGGAAAAACAATGAAGGCTGAAAGTTCTCATCTCCAATCTTTTCACCAATGTAATGTTCTTCTTAGTGTCCCCATTACACAGCTTGTGCTCATTGCCATTCCAGAGGGAAGGAGTCAGTTAATAGTGCATGAAGCAGCACCTGGATAGTGGGAAGTCAGGAAGTCTTTGAGTTAGGCCTGGAATGAAGGATGACTCTGATCGTTTTTACATGCAGCATGGTGCACTCAACATCCCCATTCAAAGCCTGGCTGGGTTCACCTCAAGCAAAGCGGACATAAGGACCCATTCACACCACCTTTCATTCCCATTTAACACATGACCACACCAAAATAGTATAGATAATTCTGTACTGAGTATTTCAGTGGGAACAATCACTTCTGCGTGTTTTGTTACAGTGTAATTTGTAAATATCCTGCTTGCTGCATCTTTAAAGTTTTTTTTCATAAGATTGAATGTCATGTAGAGATAACTATCACCATATGTATGTATGCATGCATACAGAAACCACACCATACATTTTTTAAAGTTCACATTAAGACTACTGTATGACAGCTTAAACACATTCTATAGGAGGGTGACAATGCTGCTCTGAATTCAAGAGCAGTGCAACATCATTGTCATCCTGTCACAGGAAGCTGCATTAGATGGACTTCACTGGCAGGTATTTGTGGGAATTTCCAGCGGGACAGACATTGTAAGTGCAGATGACATTATAATTAAAACAGAACTTCACCCTGATTTTGACAGGTACCCACTCCCCCACTTCCGGTCAGATTGGGCCCCCCTCCTTCCCTCACAGCCTTCTGGGACACATCACAGGTGCCAGAAGACTACAGGACCATTCACAAAGTGCAGCGCGGCTTGTGCATTCGCAGTGGGAAGCTTCTGGTCTCTATTTAAGATGCCAGTGTCTGGACCTAAAGCCGATTGAAAAATTGGCTCAGGTGAGGACAGCGCTGAATCCTGGGGCAGGTAGGTGTCCTTATATAAAATATCAGCAGCTACAGTATTTTTTTGGGGGAGACTGGAGCTTCTCCTTAAAGCAGGGTTCCACTGAAAAAAATAAAAGTCAGCAGTTACAAAA
This sequence comes from Rana temporaria, assembly GCF_905171775.1. Taxonomy (NCBI): domain Eukaryota; kingdom Metazoa; phylum Chordata; class Amphibia; order Anura; family Ranidae; genus Rana; species Rana temporaria. The sequence goes on from NC_053491.1 coordinate 391,285,835, forward strand.
CGTGTAGCTGCTGACTTCTAATAATCAAATCAGACACTCACCTGTCCCATGATCCAGCGATGCGGGCGTACGAAGCTCCGCAGAGGCGCATTGCGGGCGGTATTACCGCGGTTTCCCATTGTTTTAAATGGGAAGGAGCGGTATACATACCGCTCCTCTCACCGCTCCAAAGATGCTACTTGCAGGAGATTTTTTTCTCTCCTGCCAGCGCATCGCCTCAGTGTGAAAGCCCTCGGGCTTTCACATTGAGAATGCTGGGGCAGGAGTTTTTCAGGCAGTATAGCAGCGCTATTTTTAGCGCTGTAACGCCTGAAAAACTCCTCAGTGTGAAAGGGGCCTAAGAGTTGCAAAGCAGTTGAAGGATATCTATTCAGAAAAAGAAAATATCAGCTTTAGGTGGACCATTCCTTTTAATACAGGTATTTTGTAGGATCCCAGAGAGCCATCAGAAATGTTTTTATTTCCACACAAATAATTATTTTATGTAACCTCCCTGGAAGGGGTCAGCTAAAATATATATTTGAAATTGAACTTTTCTTTATATTGTTCTCGTATAGTAATTTGTACAGATCTATCGGGACCTTCTGTCACTCAACTGTGATTAAGGTTAATTTCTAACTGTCATTTTTTTCTCTCTCTCACATCCTCGGTGTGTTGTCATAGCCTGGTGTTTCATGCATTGTGTATAAAGATGCTTAGACTCATGACCTACTTACTTCTTTTTGATTATGTCTGTGTTTTGCTGTAGTAAAACTCACTTTGCATTGCAAAAGAGCTGATGTTACTTATGGATAACTACAGCCTCTTTAGACCTTTGAAATATAATATGCATATAGTGCACACTCATCACCTTCCATGGGATCCTAAGCCGTTCTAAAATGAATGTACTTAGATTGCACGTAGAGGAAGCATTTGAAGCGCAAGTTCGCTTTTCCTGCAATTTGAACCTTTGACATACATTTGGTAATTTTGTTTGATATATATAAACATCTTTCTATCCATTTTATTATACCATTCGTTTTTGTCTCACCCTGCCCTGTGTACTTTGCCAAATTTTACTTATTCAGTCTATACAGGGAAGATTATCGGGTGCAATTGCTGTATCTCAGTTGATGTGGCCAGTTAACCACTTAAGGATCAGCTCACGTACATATACGTCGCCACTTTAAAGATGAATATCCCGGTAATGGCAGCAGCTGCTGCCACAACCGAGATATCCATCTTTTTCGTTTCCGGTCCTGTAAACGATAATGGTGGCCTCCGTGGTGGATTCGCCACAGGATCGCCGTTATCCACCGCTTACCGGAGCCATCGGTAGTGGTGGAGGCGATCGGGTCCTTCCTACTGCTTGCCATGGATACGAGTGAGGGCAAGATGGCCCCCACCCCGTCTCCATAGCATAGCGGAAGCGACGTCAAAACGTCACTTCCGCCCATGCGTCTTAAAGGCAAATTTTTTTGTTGTCATTTTTCCAAATGACAATTTTTTTTTGCATTTTTGTCTAAATATGAGATCTGATACAACTTTGATCCATCAGTGCAGCTTAAGGCTGCTTTCACATTGAGGCGTGGAGCCGCGGTGACGCTATAACCGCGCTATTTGTAGCGCGGCTATACCGTCGTATTTACCGCGATATTTGGGTGCTAGCGGTGAGGTTTTAACCCCCACTAGCGGCCGAAAAAGGGTTAATACCGCTCGCAACGCAGTTCCTAGGAGACTTTTATAAGACCAGTGTTGCTGCCTAAAAACTCTCCTCCCAACCACATTTGAGTTTAGCGAAAATGCGCATTCCTGCTGGCGTTTATTTGCATATTTTTCATGTGCAAATGCGCAACAAGTGAATGGGCTGCCCTTCTCAGGGCAAACACCCCAAAAGAGCTCAAGAACCTTTTCAGTCATAGCGCATCAAACATTTTTTCAGTGTGCATTTTGACACATTAGTAGCACGACGGCCTCATGGCAAAACACATGTCTGCTTACTGTTATTGGGGTGTCATTAGCAATTAGGTTGAGTTCACATCTGCGCATTTCTAAAACATGCACAGAAGCTGCAAGCTTATCCCTTGTGATTAAGAAACACTCTGCAAAGGTCCATTGCGCCTACATTGCCACGCATTCACATCTGGCATTTCCAAACACATGGCAACCTACACAGAAAACATGCACTGCAAACGCTCATTGCGCCTCTGTTGCCATTATGGCATGTTAACCGCGATTGAGGTGTCATTAACAAATACATTTATTGAAATCGCATGAAGCTGTTTGTCCGGAGGTGCCCTTCACCTGTAAAGTGCACGTTCATCAAACAGAAATTTAGCCACTCTTGAATGAAAGAATTAATATGGGATGGCCAGTTCCACACTTTAAGATTCAGTTGACTTGCCATGTGTTTTGTAGGGAAAAAAGTGAAGGGAAAAAAATATGGAGAATAAATTACTACGTGTTACTCCATCTGCAAATGGGTTCTCCTGATCTGCAATGTAATAATATGTGTTGCTAAGCTACAAGCTATTACAGAAGTTCATTAAAGGACATTTTAAACAAAGCTGGCAGACACTGAAAACTAAAGACAGAATATTTGGAAAGTGTTAGGTCTGAGTAAAAAGGTTTCCCTATGGGCAGAGCACCGTATTGAAAGCTCCCTTCTCTCTGTCTCACTCTTGTTCATATTTTTATTACATCGTTTGCTAAAAATATAATGTTCCTGTTTGCTAGAACAAGCTACCTAGAAGAACGCAGTTATTGTTCTTTAAATTAAATAATACGGGACAGTACTGTTTACTTAACCACTTAAGACCCGGACCAATATGCAGGTAAAGCACCAGGCCCCTTTTTGCGATTCGGCACTGCGTCGTTTTAACTGACAATTGCGCGGTCGTGCGACGTGGCTTCCAAACAAAATTGGCGTTTTTTTCCCCCCACAAATAGAGCTTTCTTTTGGTGGTATTTGATCACATCTGCGGTTTTTAGTTTTTGCGCTATAAACAAAAATAGAGCGAACATTTTTTACTTTTTGCTATAATAAGTATGCCCCAAAAATATATTAAAAATTTGCCTCAGTTTAGGCCGATACGTATTCTTCTACCTATTTTTGGTAAAAAATATCGCAATAAGCGTTTATCGATTGGTTTGCGCAACATTTATAGCGTTTACAAAATAGGGGATAGTTTTATTGCATTTTTAATAATATTTTTTTTTTTTTACTACTAATGGCGGCGATCAGCGATTTTTTTCGTGACTGCGTCATTATGGCGAACACTTCGGACAATTTTGACACATTTTTGGGACCATTGTCATTTTCACAGCAAAAAGTGGTATAAAAATGCATTGTTTACTGTGAAAATGACAATTGCAGTTTGGGAGTTAACCACTAGGAGGCGCTGTTAAGTGTGACCTCATATTTGTTTCTAACTGTAGGGGGGCGGGGTTGGACGTGTGACGTCATTGATCGCCTTTCCCTATATCAGGGAACAGACGATCAATGACAGCACCACTGTGAAGAACAGGGAAGGTGTGTTTACACACACCTCTCCTCGTTCTTCAGCTCCTGTGACCGATTGCGGGACTCCGGTGGCGATCGGGTCACGGAGCTTCTGACCAGGTCGGGGGAGCGGGTACCCAGTTTTGACAGGTAATCGCTCCCACTTCCGGTCGGATCCCCTAGACCCCCCCCACAGTCATCTGCGACTTGTCACATGTATTTTTTTCAATTAATGCACAGCATTCTCTGATATACATATGCATGTTATCTTTGTTTATTAAGGGGCTGGACAGCCATGTTTGCCACAATTAAACCTTTATTAGATCTAAAAGTTAAGAAATAGTTTTTTTTTTAACAGGCAAAATTAATATATTTAAAAACAGTCTCCTTAACAACCCATGACTCATCCCAGCTGCTGACACCAGGGATAAGTCACTGGTTGTTAGGACGCCGGCGGGTGGTGGCACCTAGCAACCAATACAATTCACAGGCATTGAAATCTGTGGGGCACAAAATCACACTGCAACGCACAAAGCACCTTCCCTAAAGTAACAGTGCAGTAGCATACCATTGATGTGAACAGTCATCATTGAAAACAATGTTTGAAAACAATGTGATTTTCATTGTCATGCTATTTTGTGTGACTGATGTTGCATCTGAAATCGCACTAGTGTGAACAGAGCCTTAAAGTTTGTGTTTACACAGTAGATTGCGGATTATCAGTTGTAATGCCCCGTACACACCATCACTTTATGTGATGAAAAAAAATGACGTTTTTAAAAACGTCACTTTAATTGACTGTGTGTGGGGGAAAACGTCGTTTTATGTCTTGTAAAAAACGACCAAAAAAAATTGAAGCATGCTTCAATTTTATGTGTCGTTTTTCAAAAGTGCACTTTTTACTTCACAGAAATTGACCGTGTGTAGCAAAAAACGTCGTTTTCTAAGACGTTTTTTCATCCACGCATGCCCAGAAGCAAGCTTCAATGGTAAAACGTGGTGGAACGTAACCTCACTTTGCAAGATCATTGTGAGAAAACGATGGTGTGTAGGCAACTTCGTCTTTGAAAATTGAAGTTTCAAAAACGTCGTTTTTTACTTCACAGAAAGTGTCGTTTTTTTTCATCACATAAAGTGATGGTGTGTACGCGGCATAATACTGTGAAAATAAAATGGAAGTGCTGTGTGTCTGAAATGCACCAGGAGATGGCAGGGTTGATCAAATAGTACAGAAAGGAACATTACTGTATTGTATATCAGAATATATGCAGGGAGGTTAAGTCCTTGTATCTCTGTTTATCCTACAAGCACATTCCTGTTAAACATAATATAAATATAAGAAAGATTAAATTAGATAACGTGTTTTACCACACCAGTTTTATTTCCTCCAAATGGTCTCAAGATTTGTCACTTATGGCTGAAGCAGAAGCAGGATGTCATGTGAACAGTAATTTGAAAAAAAGGTGTAATCTGATTGGTTCAACGTTGGTGTCAGTATTTTTAAATAGGTCCTTGTGTGTATGTTACTTAAGCCGTATATACACGATCGGTTTAAAAAAATAGAACATGTTTTAAATTTTTCCTATGGATAAAAAACCGATAGGAAATTCCGATCGTCAGAATAAAAATCCGCGCATGCTCAGAAGCATTGAACTTCATTTTTTTCAGCTCGTTGTAGTGTTTTACGTCACCGCGTTTTGGCACGGTCGGAATTTAGTCTGATAGTGTGTATGCAAGACTGATGAAAGTCAGCTTCATCGGATATCCGACTAAAAAATCCAGCGGATTTAAGTCCATCAGAAATCCGATCGTGTGTACAGGGCTCTAGAGAATCAGAGGTCATAAAGGCCGGAACCTAAGGCGGCAATGTTTTTCTTGAGGGACCAGAAGACATTGTAGGAACAGTACATCCTTAGCACAAGTTTATGGAACAAACTCTACAGTTAGTGACGGTTCACACAGGGGCAACACAACTTCCAGCGCAACTTTGCGAGGCGACTTCAGCGCGACTTGGAGCAACTTATAACGCGACTTCAAGTCGCCTCCAGGACAGGCGACTTTGCCAGTGGCCAATCAAACAATAATCAGCTCTGTGGGAGGGAGGGGTTTGCCTGAGAAAACGATTTTCTCTTCCTGTAAAGTTGCTTCAGATAAGACAGTGATCCGACGTTGGAGGCGACTTCCATTGAAATCTATGGGTACGAGTTGCCTAGAAGTCGCCTTGAAGTAGTACAGGGACCTTTTCTGAAGTCGGAGCGACTTCAGTAGTGTGCATTAAGATGGCTCTCATTCACTTCAATGTAATTTCTCATGTCACACGACTTGGGGCGACACAAGTCGGATCCCAAGTCACAGTAGTGTGAACGGGCACTTATAGTAATGTTTAAATAACATTTATTGTTTGACTGTGCTGTGTAAAGTAATTGAGGGGAAATTTCCCTGGAACACAGCTATTGTTTGTAAATGCATGGGATTTGTTTTTTAATCACAGAAGTGCCGCCAGACAAGCATGGTGTTGCTGGTTCAGAAGGGGCACCTGCCCTGGATGCAGTGTCACCCTGTGGGGGGGGGGGGGGGCGGCGCTGGGAGGTTGTCAGTACCTGTTCCTGCTGATGCTGTTTGTCACTCCTGTCATTTAGGCTGCTTGTCTCACCTCCAACAGTAGTCTGACAACATACACAGGAGAAAGTAAGCAGGACAGGCGCCTTCCTTCTTATTCCCAGAGAAGGAAAGAAGAGGAGGCGAAGGTGGGTGAAACCCCCAAACAAACTATTTACTTCACTTACAGATGTATCGACTTGGAGTTTGTGATGTCATGAGCACACCTCTCTGCCTCAGGAAATCAGAAAAAGTGTTGTATTCATTCATAGAATACAAAGCTCCTTGTGAATGGCTGAGCAGCGCTGCCAGAACACAGTGCTGTATACTGTATGTAGCTGAGGGTACACCCAGTGCACACAGCCATTGCATCTGTTAGTAAAGTGAATCGTTTTAGAATCATTTAAAGTTAATATAAACCAGGAGCTAAGGAGAGCAAAGCCCTTTTTGGATCCTGCAGTTAAATAATCCATTTCACCTCCCCTCTTCCAACCAAAGTTTCCCTTCTCCCTTATCAACCTCCACATTCATACGATTAGGCAGGCTCTGTACTAGAGAGTGATATTGCTATTGGATACTACTGTTGGAACTTTTTGCACTCTGCAGTTCATTGATTGATGTATGATCCTTCTGCTGACTATGGAATGGTACTATATCATTATGCTTGTGTGTGTGTGTGTGTCTGTTTGTATTTTGTTGTCCTATGAATGTTGGCAATTTAAATAAAGAATTTGAAAAATAATTTAAAACATAAATAAACCTGGAGATCAACTATAATATTTGGTATTCCAACAAAGTAATTTGCACTGTGGACTTTCATACCACAATTTTTTTAAAGCTCCTTTATGATACTCGTGAAAGTGAAGCACAAGATTCAAATTGTTTTACATATGACAAATGATGATGTTTCAAGCCTGGAGTACACACTCCAAGTTTGAGAAATAAATGTTTCTTTGAAATATCACCATGTTTTGTATAGAGGGATTTTTAATGTTGTGCTACACTTTTATACGTGCTGAAGTTGCTGTGTAGAAGTCCCCAGTGTTGAATAATTTGTGGGGATACAGTGTCGTGACCTTAATATTGTGATCTTAAAATTACTAGTGAACATCACCTATGATGGACACTTGTCCTTATGCCGTGTACACACGATTGGATTTTCCCTCGGAAAAACCTTGGATGGTTTTTCCGACGGAATTACACTCAAGCTTATCTTGCATACACACGGTCACACAAAAGTTGTCTGAACTTTCGTCCGTCAGGAACGCGGTGACGTACAACACTACTACGAGCCGAGAAAATGAAGTTCAATGATTCTGAGTATGCGTGGAATTGTTTCAGAGCATGCGTCGGAATTTTGCACGTCGGAATTGCTAACAAGCTCTCAATCTTTTGTTGGCGGAAACTTCTGTACACATGATCGGAAATTCCGACAGCAAAAGTCAGATGCAGCATACACACGGTCGGAATTTCCGTTCAAAATATCACATCAGACTTTTGCTGTCGGAATTTCCGATCGTGTGTACAGGGCATAACAGTGGCACCACTAGTGCAAGGACCTTTTGTTATTTCAATGACACCACTGATCCAGGGACATTTATTTTCCAGTGGCACAGATGCAGGAGCATTCCTACTTTACAGTGACACCACCATCACCTCACACTTACACCAGGGTATTTCTTTCTATGTCACTTTTAGCCCCGTGTTTTACTGCCTGATAGAATGTTACATATGTTTCACTGAGGCATGCTGTATTCCCTACCCCACTCCCGCCTGGGAAGTAGCACAGTTTGGCATCTTCAAATCCCTCCAAAGTGAGGGAATCCCTGGTTATCACTAGGGCAACTAAAATGTGTGTTATCATGGGAAGATTCCCCGTTTATTCCTATTCAGATGACCACATCAAATTAGGGATTTTTGTTTTACTTTCCTTTTCAGTGATAATGGTCTCTAGGACAAATAGGGTGATTCTATCTAATGTGTGCACATAATGTGCAACAGCATGTACTATGCACTCTGAACTATAGATTGGGCTGTATTGATGTACTAGCTTCTCTGTGTTTATGTATGCTTGTATATTCTGCACAGGAAGGAAGATTTTTTCCCCTCTCTGCTCTCTCCTGAAATGCTGTTCTCACACATGTGTGTTGTGCTCCTATACAATTAAAGCTGAATTCTACATTCCTCAGCTGGGACAGCAGCTGGATACCCGGTGTGCAAGGGCCGTAACAGTTCGGTGTTCCCCAACTGTCAAACTAATTGTGTAGAGTGGGAGGAGCTAGGCTGTTAAATCCAAACATTTAAAACAATCTTGAGTGATTGACATAATATTGTTAGAATATGTTTCTTTCATGCAAGCTCTATTAGTCTGGTTAATTAGCTGCTCAAAGTGTCTCCAAGCAAAAATGAGCATTATCTTTTGTAAGATATCTATAATATGTCCATTCATAATAAGTTCAATACCTGGTGATCCTGCCATTTCCTTGCCCGACATTTTAGTCCTGGTGCAGGCCCAATAATGCTACTCAGCTGTTTTTCAAATGTGTTGTCGGTACCTGGAAGCTACGCCGCAGGTCCCCTGAAACATTGGGAATCACTACACTTCCGGTAGTCACTTGCTTTCCAAACAGAAGTCAACACTGTCACCTAAACAATTACAGCACCAGCTACACAGTTTCTAAACAACTACAGCATTTGTGCACCTCACAAAACCTAAGTGCCCAGTTCTTTTTTTATACATAATTTATTATATGTGCAAAAGGTGAGGATGCTTTGTGTGGTGGGCATGCACAGTAATTGTTTAGGGGCTCTTTAGCTAGAAACTGACATTCAGTTGCCTTGGAAATGTGTCACTTTCAGTAGATGCTCCGGTACACGCCCACCGGCACAACGACCTACAGGGAAATTAACAGACACGTGACCTTATGGAAGAAAAAACTTTTTAAAAAGGAATTCGTCTGGTAATTTTATTTTTTTTTGATCATTGCGAACAGCACAGAAAATGCAAGTGGCTTGTTTTCGGAGTTAAAGTGGTTGTACACAGCTGACTTAAAAAAATGAATAAGGCTGGGTTCACACTACGGTTTTCCCGTCCGTCAGCCGCATACGATTTATATGAAAAAACGTATGCGGCTGAAACGGACGGGAACGTATGGAACCGCACATATGTACGTTTTCCATTGACATTAATGTTAAAGGAAAACGTATGCGGTTGCCATACTGTTTTAAAAACGACCGCAAAACCGTGGTTGAACACGGTTTTGCGGACGTTTAAAAAACGTTTTGCCAGCAAATCGTACGCACCCGGATGCATCTGAGTGCATACGATTTGCAATGCATTCTCTATCTATACGTTTTCCCGTCCGGGCCCGTACGTTTTCAATACTGAAATCGTATGCGGCTGACGGACGGGAAAACCGTAGTGTGAACCCAGCCTAATACATATCCCTCTATAGTGTGTACTTGTCACAACCCAGAACAAGAACGGATTGATTTACTAAAACTTCAGAGTGCAAAATCTGGTGCAGCTGTGCATGGTAGCCAATCAGCATATAACTTCAGCTTGTTCAATTAAAAATGTCCGCTGAAAAAAAATATATTAAAAGTCAGCAGCTGCAAATACTGCAGCTGCTGACTTTTAATATCGGCACACTTGCCTGTCCTGCAGTCCAGCGCCATCCGCAGTAGAGGATGAGCGATCGCTCGTCACTCTGCTGCTCCCCCCGCCATCCTCAGTGAGGGAACCAGGAAGTGAAGCACTCCGGCTTCACTGCCCGGTTCCCTACAGCGCATGCGCGAGTTGCGCTGCGCCTGCTGATTGGCTCCTGCTGTGCTCTGGGAGCCCAGTGTTCCCAGAGCACAACGGGGGGAGGACCGAAGGTGACGTCCTGCCCGCAGTCTGCCCATAGACTGTGGCCGGAAGTGGGTGCAAATACCTGTCTTTAGACAGGTACCTGCACACCCCTCCCCCCTGAAAGGTGTCAAATGTGACACCGGAGGGGGGGAGGGTTCCGATCAGCGGGAGTTCCACTTTAGGGTGGAGCTCCGCTTTAAGCTTTGACAATAAAAAACCTGGAAGCTGATTGGTTTTTATGTAGAGCTGCACCAGATTTTGCACTCTCCAGTTTTAGTAAATCAACCCCTAGTGTTATTTTTGTCTGCTGCTTTGTTCCTTCTCTCTCTGTATGAGTTACTTCTGAAAGGTTTTCCTGACACCAGGAGCTAAAAAGGTGAAGGGGAAGGGAGCTCCAGCACACAGCCTGTGATTGACAGCCCCAACTTCCTGTTCCTGTGTGCTTTGTGGGAGTGTATCCTTTCTCTCCTATCAACTTCCAGAGTTCCTTTCACTGAAATCTGCAGAGTGTAACAGCGGCTCCCCGCCCCCTGCTTTCTCAAAGTTCAGAGGAGCTGGATAAATCCTGTAATTTGAAGAACTGTAGAGAAGAAATGGCTGCAGATTAACAGGTACAACCTGTGTAGGATGATTTGTTTCATGTCTGTGCATCACCTGAGGCCAGTCACTTAGGTGGGTATATGTAAGGGTTTACAGGCGTTACAACTTTTTTAACCACCATTATTGATGTTGCTTTACTTCCCTCAGGTCAGGCTACTTAAAACTTTTGTCTTTTAGCAGATGCTTTATAGGATCTTTTCAACTTTGGTATGCCTTTTTTTTGTTTTGTTCTACTGTTCATTGTTTTGCCTGAATAGAAGTGGATTCCAAGGGATATTATCTGGGGTGCAATTACATCTCCTGACCTTTTGTCTCTGCTCCATCCCACTCCAAATCCTAATTGGGGGAGAGTCAGGGAATGGAACAGCTGGCTGCTTATACAAATGACTTTAAGGAGGGGTCGGCTACATTCTGGCAGATGGGCCTGTGCTTCCAATTACCAAACATAACAGTAAACAAGAATAGGCATAGTTTGGGCTAACTTGCAGCATTCGCTAACACATGTGCATCTTTGTTAACTCAATTTTGTTATTGTGAACTTGTGAGATGATTTATACCTCTTTCTGCTGACTGCAGCTGTAAATGTGCATTTATACGGCATCAGCATATTGTGCTGCAGAGTGTAAATAGTGCATCTACAGTCAGCTCACACCACACATAACAAGTTTATTTTCCTGAAAAAGTGTAGTTGTGTCTTATTCTGCTGACTTGTATGAAGATGTGTTTGGCGAAGGTTGCAGAATAACCCTTAAGTATACACCTATGTGCTGTAGTAACATGTGCTTGATTAGTATTTTCATGCACATTATTAAGGTTGCCCATTCATTTTAATTGGCGGCAATAAATTCGTACCAGAGAAGTGCATGTACTTTTTTTTTTATAACAGAGCACCACAATGCATGATAATACATTACCATTGATTGTAGTTTTTTGCAACACGTGCGTTGGCAAGATGCTTTGAGGTGTCCTAGTTAGATAGTTACATACCGGTAGTTAGTCAGGTTGAAAAAAGACACAAGTCCACCCAGTCCAACCACAAAAAAAAAATAAACAAAAAAATAAAAAACACAGTACAATCCCATACACCCAACTCCATACCCACAGTTGATCCAGAGGAAGGCGAAAAACCCCAACAGAGTGTGATCCAATTTGCTACAGCAGGGGAAAAAAATTCCTTCCTGATCCCCCGAGAGGCAATCGGATATTCCCCAGATCAACTTTACCTACAAATCTTAGTACTCAGTTATATTCTGTACATTTAGGAAAGTATCAGTATCAGACCTGGCCAGAACCACCTCTGGAGGGAGTCTGTTCCACATTTTCACAGCTCTAATGCCGCGTACACACAGTCGTTTTTTGTGATGAAATAAAACAACGTTTTTAAAAACGTCTTTTAAAATGCTTCACATGGTTTTTTGTCTTCTAAAAAACGACCAAAACATTTTTTTGAACATGCTTCAATTTTTTATGTTGTTTTTCAAAATGTCGTATTTTGTGTCATAAAAAATTATCGCGTGTGGGCTAAAACGACTTTTAAAACAATGTTTTTAAACCTGCGCATGCTCAGAAGTAAGTTATGACGGGAGCTTGAATGGAACAGAGTGCCGTCGTACGTGTTGTACGTAACCGCGCTTTGCAAGAGCATTTTTAAGAAAACGATGGTGTGTGGGCAACGTCATTTTTAAAAATGAAGTTTGAAAAACTTCGTTTTTTTTCATGATAAAAAACGACCGCGTGTACGCGGCATTACTGTGAAAAAAACCTTTCCGTATTTGGAGATGAAATCTCTTTTCCACTAGACGTAAAGCGTGCCCCCTTGTTCTCAGGGATGACTGTAAAGTAAATAACTCAACACCACGTTCACTATATGGACCCATTATATATTTGTACATGTGGATCATATCTCCCCTAATTCTCCTCTTCTCAAGAGTGAATAAATTTAGTTCTTCTAATCTTTCCTCATAGCTGAGCTCCTCCATACCTCTTATCAGTTTGGTTGCCCTTCTCTGCGCTTTCTCCAGTTCCCCGATATCCTTCTTGAGAACTGGAGCCCAAAATTGGACCACAGCCCTCCAACAAGACAAACCTGTTTCCTCTACACAGATATGAATGGAGCCCAAGAACTCATCACACGCTCTGTTTTCCTGTGTGTGTTTTCCTCCATTGTGTTCTGGCTTAGTGAGGAGGTGTCGTGTGTTTTAAAACACAGGGAATTGTTTTGTTTGTTTGTTTTTTATATATCTATTGACACGTCATTAGGTGAATTCTTTCAGTGACTGTTATGCACCATAGCTGAGCTGCAGTGTGTAGAAATAGAAGTAGAAACTGAGAATTTAGCACAGTACTGGTCTGTTGTGTGAATATGCATAGAGCATGCATTTTTCCACACGGCACTGCTCTGTATCCAAGGGCTCCATTCTAGTGTGACTCAGGCCGGGTTCATATACTGTATGTGTGGTGCAGCTCCCTGCATGGGGTCCTGTGCATTCCTGTTCACCGATTCAGGTTCGAACCAGGTCTGAATTTTTGCCAAAATTGACACCTTAACTGGACCCAAAGACATATAGGACCCCTTTTGGAATGTGGACTGCCGTCTGCCCAGACCTGCCCAGACCTGTGTGAACCGGCATACTCGCATGTCTTGTGAATTTGATACGGATCCAATTCACACATATGTGAACCCAGCCTAAGACTTTCATTTTTCTAGTGTGAAAAAACGCAGGCTTCTGCACATAGAGTCAGCGAGCCCTAAAGGAAACCTTTTTATGATGAAACACGTAGGCTCCCATTGTTGCGAATACTAATTCCCTGGCTGTCATGTTATTCATATACTTTAGCAAAACAAGTATGCAGATAATAATTTTAACACTGTGACTTTCCTGTTATTATTCCAGGTCAGTGACTAAAGCAGCCCATAAATTATGCGATTTTCTGTCCTTCCACCATGGATGGAAGGATAGAAAATCGCTTGATTCCCCCATCAACACAGTCAGAGTTGATGGGTGAATCCCTTCTGCAGCGCTGTTGTGTTCTGCTGGCCGGGAGCCTTTCTCACCAGCAGAACACAATAATTACTGCTGGTGGCCAGAATTATCACATGTAAAACATCCGACAGGCTGGTTGTACCCAAGTTGATCGAGGGATCGACTTGGGTATAACTAGCCTGCCCATAGATGGATTGAATCTTGTCCGGTTTAGCAAGGACCGGCCCAGATTTGATCCATCTATGGCCGGCTTTAGGCTATTTTGCAGGCTAGAAGTACAGAGTTGATTCTGGAAGTTTTTTATAGTTATACTTTATAGTTGAAGTACTTGATACTTCAGAAGTGAGTGCTGTTAAAGTGAAACATTTTATTTTTACAAAATTGCAAACTTTATCCTTTCCCTCCAACACCTCCGAGTCCCTTAATGTCGATTGTTTAATCAGGCCCTTGATTTTCTTTGATCTATAAGCTGTAAAAGTTATTGAACAGCCTAATCTATCTGACCATTATATCATTAGGATAATAAATGCTCAGGTTATTGAACGGATTTATATTACCATGCTGTCATTATCAAAGTAGATGATTACAGATTGTTTGTGTGTATGTTTTATATAAGGAGTGTCTAGGTTTGACGCGTTTACGTTCTGCTTGAATTGCTGTAAAGTGGCAGGTTTCTGCAGTTTGAATTAACACCGCCGAACGAAGAACACAAACTTAACTTACTGACAAGCTAAATATAGTAGAGCAACCCTTGTGTCGTTTAACGTTTTCTGAAATAGCTTGTATTTTTTTTTCCACTGCCGGAATGAATTGATTCAGTGCGTTCTCCTGGGAGATCTATAGTAACATTGGATATGTTTCCATTCATTCTAAGCGTTACATAAAACTGCCTTCAAGAGCACTTTTTCAAACGGCATTGTGTAGCAGCCTGGATCACTGCAATATCTGGTTTGAAGGAATAAGTGTTTCCCCGGGGCTGCTAATTGTTACTATAAGGACTGATAACACTGGAAGCTCAGTGCAGTGCTGTCTGCCTCAGTGCCTGGCAAACATTTCAGTGATGGTGTCCATTGACCTTGTTCATTGCTTGAAGATTAGGCACCTATAGGTGATTGAGAAGACTTTGCCTGTGATTGTGGGAGGGCCTAGACCACGCAGGTTACAACAGGTTTAAATTAAAGAGGACCTGTTCTGCGACATCTGTGCCTAAAATCAAGTGGAGGGCAGAGGTACCTGTAGGCTCCCTGAAGCTGATATTTTCCCTATTACTGATTTACTGTGCCTTGTTCTGCTCTGTGTGAAGGCAGGTATTTGATGACCCCCCTTTCCCCAGTGTCTAGTGGAAAATATTCAAGAAGCTGCAAGAGAGTTGAAGAAAATGAAGATCCACAGAATGGATGAAGCAGAAGCAGGGAAATCATTGCACTGCAGTCCCTAAAGCTAGGTACCCAATCCAGCGGGCTGAACAAAAAAAAACGGAGCTTGAGAGGAGACGATGTACTAACTATCCAATGTTAGTACATCAGCCTCCCCGCTGAGCTATTGTGTTCTGATAGGGGGACTGCCCCCTCGCCAGAACACACCAGCAGCGCCCACAGCCATTAGCTGAAAGAGCTGATTGGCAGATGTTTTCCGGATATGCCTCTTCGACAGAAGCCAGACAGGCTGCCTTACAAGTGGGTCGAATGTTGGCCGGTTTCTTTTGAATCGGCCAATGCTGGCCAAAATTCGGTCCATGTGTAAGGGTCTTAAAGCCTAAACATGTTTTACCTTAAAGTGGTCGTAAACCCTTACAGACCACTTTAACCTACAGATAAGCCTAGATTAAGACTTACCTGTAGGCGCAACAAATATCTCACGGTTTAGGAGATATTTGCAGAAAAGTCTGCGTAGACAACGGCGCAGGCGCACTGAGCTTGCCGTTAGTGAAGGCAATAGTGCCGCATGCCAATCACAGCACCGGAGTCGTGATACCCGGAAGTCACTCGGGTATCATGGCGGAGGAGAGGAACGAGAGTCGCTTTGGGGGCTTCGATCTCAGGTAAGTATGCCTTTCTCTTGCAGGTTTTTTTTTTTTAAAGAAACGTTTTAGAGGGTTTACTTCCTCCTTAATGCATTCCTTGGATAAAGGTAAAAAATGTTTAGGTGTCAGCTCCCTTCCCCCCTTTTTACTTACCTGAGCCCTCATTCGATCCAGCACTTATGTCTTGTTGGCTTTCCTGATCAATCAAAGCCAGTGATGAGGAAGCGGTCCAAGTCCCGCTGTCTGTGTCAGTGGACGCAGCAGCAGGGCTACGGTGCGAGCACGCACAAGTGCCCCAATGGGAAGAGGCTTCCCATGGGAGCACTGGACAGAGGGGAGGGGCCAGGAGGAGGTTTGCGGTTTGCAGAGTATAGACATGTTTGTTATTTTTATTTTTTATTTACCTTTACAATAACTTACAGTTTCCACTCCAGCAAGTAAAACAGTGAGTACCACATTGGTGACATCAACAAATCCACTGAGACTAGTAAACAAAGATGGGTCATAGAGAGGTGAAGAGAGAAAGGTGTTCTGTAATCCAGCATGTCTGTCAACAATTAGGATCTCACTGGATTTGTGGCAGGTCACTTTAAGGCAGGGGTCCTCAAACTTCGGCTCACCCGACCCTGACAGGCAACACCGGTTACACTGCAGGTTGTAACACAGCGATCCCGCTGTGTCACGGAGATGACAGTGTTAACAGTTCGGGCGCGCTGTGATAAATGTCCCGCCCTCCTCCTCCTAGACTAGCTTGTGTGATAGAACCAGTGTTCTGTCTATCAGACGAGCTGGTCTAGGAGGAGGAGGGCGGGACATTTATCACAGCGCGACCAAAATGTTACCAACACTGTGAGCACAGCGTAACACCGCGGGACCGTCACAGCAGTTGAGTGAGCAGTGGCACAGTAAGGAGAAAGTGCTGTGAGGGGCTTACAATGGTGAGGGGGGGGGGCTTGCGATGGTGAGGGGGGCTGGTATTGATGTAATAATGATGATGATGATGGTGGGGGGGGCTGATGATGATGGTGGTGGGGGGGGCTGATGATGATGGTGAGGGGGGGCTTGCAACGAGGGGCTGATGATGTAATGATGAAGGTGGGGGGGGGGCTTGCAATGGTGAGGGGGGGTTGCAATGAGGGGGGCTTGCAAAGGTGAGGGGGGGTTGCAAGGCCTCATGCACACTGGACGTTATAAAAATGGCAGTAGCATTAGCTATACCGTAGAAAGCTGTAACAGGAGTTTTTCAGCTGTAGCGTTTTATTTAGCGAAACTTTACTCCCACAATAGCTTATGGCTCAAAAACGGTGACAAACACAGAATGCATTTTTTGCATTTTTAAGCTTTTATCTGAGTTAGAGCGTTTTTACAGCTGAACAACTCCTCTGAAAACCCAATAGTTCTGGGTTTTTTTCCAGCCAGAAAATGCCCCTGCCAAAAACAGCCTATATGTGCATTGACATTCATTTGAACAGGCTGAAATTGCACTAGATCACACCAAAAGTAGTGCATGCACTACTACTTTTATAAACGCACTGCAATTGGATCGCATAGTAGTGCAGTACTATGTAATCCGATGCATGCAAATGCAGCACATTTGCAATCTGCTTTTCGGGTGTCGTTTGGAAAGTTTGGACACCCAGAGCAGATCGCACACTCAGTGCATTTTGAATGTGATGTGAGAAACACGGGTTTACCACACCACCTTTTGGTGTGAATGAGCCCTAAATGTTATAATTTTTAACTTAATTTCACATTAGAGCTGTCAATTTATAGGAAGATGTTGATGACTTGACTTGGCAAAATGACAAAGTATGCTTCAGTCCTGTATTCAAGCGCCTCCAACTTAATGTGCTCCTTGAAATGCTGCCTTGCATGTTGGAGAATGAGAGTGAGATGTCTCCAAATTTATATGACAAGAGGCTGTATCCTTTCAAAAAACAGTATGAAAAGTCTGCTGGATTAGGCTCAAATGGATTATATGAACCTCAGTAAATTAAAAAAATGATATGTATACTTGGGTGATGGTTTGATTTACACATGTGCAACATTTCCTGAATGTATCACAGAGCTCATTGACGCTTCAACGCACATAACAACATGTCTGCGGTCAGTTGCACTTTTGCACATTTTTATGCACGTCTGCAACTTCTCTCTCCCCTTACTTCTGGTTAACATTGACTTTAGTTCTTGGTTTTTTTTCAAAGGCATGTTTCTTCTGACCTAATTGTTTTGGGTGGGGCGTGCAGTGTGTTTATCTGCGCTTACATCTATTTATTTGCGTTGTGTTGCGATATTATGCATAGGGAACTGCACATAGTGTGAACAGGCCATAAAGCCAAAATCTTAAAAAAAATATTAATTTTCTATAGAGTAAGAGATGGTTAACACCCGTGTCTCATAAGCGGTGTCTTCACTTCCAGTAAGTAGGAGGGCAGCTTTCCAGTGTGAGGTAATGCCCTCTGAGACAATTGTCACAGAAACAAGTGTCCACATTGGAAGATTTTCCCTCTATTCCTGTTCTGGTGGCAATTCAAAAATCTTCAGTTCATCTCATTGGCTCAGGTGATCAGGAAAGTAGAGTAAATTCACATAGGCAGCAATAAAAACCTGACAGGTGTTCTGCAAACACTAAAATGTATTCTCACTGGAGATGAGACGCTTGAGAGGGGACACAATAGGGATCTATAAATATCTCAATGGGGATCCCAGCACAGGAAATAAACTATTCAGTCCTAGGGAGTATAAAATGACACGGGGCACACTATGAGACTGGAGGAGAATCGGGTTTACCTGTAAAATGCGTTGCAGGGTTTGACAAATTTGCTTGGAATCTAGGAGCCAGCTAAAAAAGTTAGGAGCCAGAAAATGCGCCCAGTCCCGACGAGCTTGCGCACAGAAGCGAACACATACGTAAGTAGCGCCCGCATATGTAAACGGTATTCAAACCACACGTGAGAAATCGCCGCGATCGTTAGAGCGAGAGCAATAATTCTAGCTCTAGACCTCTCTGTAACTCAAAACATGCAACCTGTAGATTTTTTTAAACGTCGCCTATGGAGATTTTAAAGGGTGAAAGTTTGTCGGCATTCCACGAGCAGACGCAATTTTGAAGCATGACATGTTGGGTATTCAATTTACTCAGCGTAACATTATCTTTCACAATATAAAAAAAAATGGGATAACTTTACTGTTGACTTATTTTTTAATTAAAAAAAGTGTATTTTTTCCCCCAAAAAAGTGCGCCTGTAAGATCGCTGCGCAAATACGGCGTGACAGAAAGTATTGCAACGATCACCATTTTATTCTCTAGGGTGTTAAAATAAAAAATATATATAACGTTTGGGGGTTCTAATTAGAGGGAAGGAGATGGCAGTGAAAATAGTGAAAAACGACACACAGAATTGCTGCCATGCCAATGTAATGTAATGCCAACGGCCACCACCAGATGGCGCCAGCTCACAGAAGGAAGAGCTTGGGACTTTTACAAGGCCACAAAGCCGCGGCCTTAATTACCGGCCATCGCGGACCCACAGAGACACAGGATCCAGTGCCTCCGTGCGCCCCCACCTCCCCGCCGCGCGATCGCAGCGGGCCCGCGGCGGCCGGTAATTGAGGCCGCGGCCTTGTAGGCCGCAAAGCCGCGGCCTCAATTACCGGCGGGCGCCAGGTCACAATTTCTTGTCGCCAATGCGACCTGGCACCCGGATATTGTCGACCCCTGGCGTAGGGGGTTCTTCACGTCAGGACAATAAGGATGTGGAACTCTCTTCCACAACTGGTGGTGGCTGCGGGAAGTATAGATATTTTTAAAAGCTTCTTAGATGTATATTTTAAAGGACACAACATACAGGAATATGGGAAATCATTATAAACACTGATACACCTACACAGGTTGAACTGAATGGACTATTGTCTATTTATTTGGCCTTACCGACTATATAAATATGCAACCCCCCACCACTTCAGATATGATTTAATGAATAATCACATCCACAGAGATAGCTAATGAGGACAGTAAGGTATTCATTTACTATGAACTGTGTTTGTGTGCCTGGATGCTTTTTCCAATGCTGGTGGATACAATAGTATCACGTGGATAGTGTATATAATAACCCTACTTCCTTTGGGGCTCGAGCACTACATTTCCTCTTCAGTGAATGCTTGAAATCTTTCTTTTGTAATACACGGCTTCCATATAGGAATGTGTCACAGTAAATGCAATAAAACCGCATTAATGCCAAGCCATGGTGCCTGTTTTTACTAGGGATTGATTTACTCCGAGGAAATCATTTCCCAACCATTCAGAGGTGTGTGATTCATGATAGCAGCAGTGCAGCACTGATTTAAGGAGAAATGGCAATCTCTCAGGAAGATAAAAATCAAACAGATTAAAGAGTGGAAGATCCTCTGTCACCTGAGTCAAACAATTGTGTTCCATATTCATTGACAAGCTGTAGAAACAATAGCAGACAGGGATTGTGTGCTGCTGCTGTAATAAGGATACTTGGTAAAAGAGGACAATATTGATTAGGAGGTTTTGTCGAAATGGAGTTTACATCCAGAGAATTGTGTGCACCAGTTCTCAGATGTTAGATTAAAGTGGATGTAAACCCTCAAAAATACCTAGTGACGTGAACAGCCTTAGATGGTACACAGGGATTAAACAAATCCTCCTACATACGTTTTACATGTATATCTGCTGTTTTCAGCTTTATATACTGTTTAGAAAGTTAGAATTTCCTCTTCTTGATTCACATGTGGATTCTTGCCATACGCTGTGAGACAGCTGATTGGAGGGAAGGCACACCACCACCCCTTCCCTCTCCTCTCTCCACATAGGCAGAAAAGGGAAGAAACAATGCAGAGCTGTGCTGTGAATAGACCAGCTCTCTGCTAATCTGTTTATAGCACCCACCCTGACACAAAATTCAGCCTGGATTTATCACAGTTGTCTGAGAACTTTTCAGAAGTTATCATGCTGATAACAGAAGAATGGAGCTGGAGAAAGTCACAAGACTGATGGCCCATACACACGATCCGAAAATCGGACGACAGATCGTCCATTTATTTTTTTGCATATAGAAAAAGGAGAGTTTACTAAAATTACGAAAATTCTCGTATGACAGAATAAGAAAATCGGAAGTGATGCCATGTGTTGTAATCTATTTCTATTGTATTTTGGGACAACAACTGTACTGATTAAACGAACATCGTACGATCTGGTATCATACGAGAACTTTTTTCGTGCTTGTCCCATCAGAAAATATCGCATGAACTGTCGTGATCAGCTCTTGAAAGCTGTGTACTAACAATCTGATTATCGGACGATCGATTCGAAAGCGGTATATTTCGTCCGATTTTCGGATCGTGTGTATAGGACATAGGGCTCCTTTCACACTTGTGCAACCTGAAAATCACGCCGTTTTGCCTGACTTAAAGCAATGCCTGTGTAATCTGGAGGTCTAAGGACCTCAAGTCGGACCAAAGTAGTGCAATGACTACTTTGAAGTTGCACAGATATGAATGGTATTAATTGGAAATCATGGGGCACGATTTGTCATGTGACTTTGCAGTCCCAAGTCGCACAAGTGTGAAAGGGGCCTTAGGGCTTTGAAGAGACATAAGAAAACACTGCACATATATGTGCTCAGCTCAGATGTCATGAATTGAAGCTTGTTGCCCAAAAATGAGCAGGAGCTTCTTTTTGGCGTCACGCTTCTTGCAGTGCTAATTGGCGCGTGATAAATCGCACCGCAATCATGGGAAAACCACACTACATTTTAGGTGTCATTGAAAAATAATGGCACCTGAACCTGCGTTTTGCAATTGTAACGCCTTTGAGATTGAAGGCAAAATCACAGAGATTTTGCTGTGATCCCAAAAAGCAAAGTGTGAATAAAACTTAATGCATGTATTCAGTAATTTTTTTTTTTCTTTTTAATGAAGGAACATTTAGCAGTTTTGTAAAGAAAAACAAATAAAATTTGCGACCTGGCACTTTGCCATTGCACTCAAAATGAAGTGGGCTTTGCCTTTGTATGCTTACATTGTTGCATGTTGCTATCTGCTTTGTGTTTGATCGTTTGTCTTATCTTAATTACAGGCTTGTATAAGCAAACATGTCTGTGTGATTGCCTACATATGCATTTCAAGTGGCAATTTATTACCAAATGAATGGAGTAGTACATGAAACTAATACATTCTTAATTCACTCGATAAGACTAGAGAATGTTTATGAGTATGCTTTCTTACTAGCTTTCTCATTTTTTCTTTCCTTTTTTTTTTTACATTCCATGTTGTGATATTTTGGTTTTTGTATCATAGGCTGGCTTCTTAGATTACTATGGCCCCTTTAGTGGTGAGATATCAGCTCTAAAATGTTTGGTTCCCACTGTGATAATTGCATTTTGCATGCATCAATTTGACCAACACAAATGATGTGAGCTTCAATACGCTGACCAAGTTGTGATTATTAGGGAAGACCAAATGCAAGCTACAATTTTATTTAGAACACCTGTAATGGACACAAGCACAGGTCTGATGCTCACCATCCAGTTTGGAGGGCAATCAGACATACATGTATGATCTGGTTTCTCTTGGGGCTCATTGACACCCTCTGTGTTGCATTGATCCACATAGCATACCGAGTAGGGCATTTAAGAGGATGGGAGAGACTGGGGAGTGATGATCCTTGTGCTTCACAAGTATTGTGTATTTTTTTTTTTTTTAAGGATGATTGAAACATCCTAGGACAGCAATCTGATATAACCTCCTCTGCAACAGTAAAGTACAATTAAAGGCTAAACAAGTATCAAATCCAGCTAATATATGATCATTTAACTTTATACAGTAAATGGAAAAAACCTTCATTGACTGAGACAAATCTTCCTTCATTTGTGTCTCACCTTCTCTCCCTCCCAGACACTGCAGCTCACAATGGGAGGGTTTCAGCAACAGAGGCAATGCTGTCAATCCAGAAAGTAGTGGGCAGAACTAGATCAGATCAGAACAATCAGCTGCAGTTGCTGACTATTGTATCCTGACTGCTGTGGGTGCCGCTGCCAGAATACAGTATCCAGGCGGGAGGATTCCTCCGTCCGCCACCTTTGTGTGGATGGAGGAATATGTTCTCTTTTTTTTAGCCTGCTGGTTGAGTGAAAGAAAACTATGGCCAGCCTAAAGCGGGGGTTCACCCTAATTTTTTTTTTTACAGTATGCAGGTCTTTTTTTCGCCGTACATACCGACATAGTGTGATTTTCTCCCCGGCTTCCGCTTTCTGATTCCTGCGGGACTGGGCGTTCCTAACCCTGGGTTAGATGATTGACGTGTTGTGAAAAAGTTCCAATGTCGCACAAGGCACGTCACCAGTTTTTCGTAAATAGCCGAGCTGCGAGTCGGCGCTATACGGTGCCTGCGCCCGCCGTGTAGAGCTGACTGCGCAGGCGCCGTATTGCTCCACTTGCTTGGTGGGGATCGATCTGCAGATCCCCGCTGAGCAGGCGGATGATTGGTCCATCTCCGCTCACTGTGTTGAGCTGGACCTGTTGGAGTCCCGCTCTCCTTTATGTATAGATTGTATGAAAAGGAACCGCCTGTTCTTTTCATCCGATCCGAGCCACCAGACGGATGAAAAATAGGATCACCATCTGTCAGGATTTGGCGGACAGGATTGGATCGGATAGCAGTGGGTGTCAGCGGACATGTCATAGCTGACATACGCCGCTCTATAGGGGTGAATGGAGTGTGCGATCAGGTCCACCTGAATAACGGACAGGTGGACCATTTTGGAAAGCCTGTGTGATAGGGCTCATACTTATAATTAGATGCTGCAGCACAGAATTATTTTAAACAGCTCTACTTTAACAATGCTGCTAGTTTTGGCTCATACTATAGCATGGGTGGAAACATCTAGCACTGTCACTGGATATAACATGAAGAGATTGTCTAGTTAGGTGCTCACATTGCTAAGGGTGCTCATCGATATAGCCGATTAAGAAGGAACGTGGGAAGTCAAGAAACTGTCGGCTTGTTTCCCTCTGATATCAACTAGTAACTAAAAAAAAATTAAAAAATGAGGTGGACTATCCCTTTTAATTGTACTTTTTTACACAACTGATTGTAATCTAGTGTTACTGGTGCTCCAATGTTTGTTTTATCTTTATCTACTAATGTTTTATCACCTGTTTTTTTTTTTCTGGTTGTCATCCTTTCGCTATTTGTGTGTTAATCAAGTGGGAACAGGAATGTCTGGTGATTACTTATCACAGTTTAAAGAACACATTTGTAATTTTGTACAATTCCTAAATTACGACTCGGGTCCAAGAAAGATTGCGGTCAGGCGGTGTGTAATCAAGCGTGCTAGCCTCCTGCTGCTCTGCACTGCTTGAATAATATGCACGGTGCACAGCACTGATGAAATGTATGTATCACTCTGCTGTACGAGGGGAAAAGACATCTGGATGCTTTGCGTCGTCCATTGAGGAAAGAAAAAATAATATCACAGATATGAATGTACGGTGTGAGCACAGGATGAATAATTCATACTAATTACACCAAAATAGAGCAGTTTCTCTATCAGCAGAGGCATCTGTAGTGACTAAAGGCTTGTTTTAGTGTTTCTCAGAAGCCTGACTTAATGCGATTTAAAGCCTAATTCTAGCCCTGGTTCACAATGATGCGATTTGGGATGTGAAATTTGACATTTCAAATTGCGCGCCAAATCAGCGGCAAAGGCAGTGTCCAAATCGTCGCCACACCGATTTCCTAAAGTAGTTTCTCTACTACTTTTGGTGATTTCGGGGGGCGATTTCCATTGACATCTGTGCAGAAACACGCACAGAATATCTCTGAAAACACCCCCGAAGTCGGGACTGACATGCGTAAATAAAATCGTGTGCAATCAGCTGAACTCGCACAATTTCATTCCCGCAATCAGTGTGAACCAGGGCTGACTGACAAATTAGACGCTGTAAGGCGTAGTGTGAGTGAAGGTAAGCATTGTGAGATGATAACATTTGTAAAAAGCATTTGTTACCAGTTTTGTTCTGTAATGTCTCTGCAGGCTTTTGAAGTATCCATTGCACCCAAAGGGATGCTGATTGCCATGGTTTCCTGTCCTGTCCTCAGTCTACCAGTTATGGTTGCTTACACATTTCAGAGTGTGTGCAGTCCCCACATGGCAACATACACTACATTCCTAGCACTCACAACAAACACTTCAACAGCCTGTGCCGGCATAAGAGAAAAATTATTTTACCGCACTACCTCATCAAATGCAAAAATGACTTGGAGAGTGATAATTTAAATTGTTTCTTTCTATCACTTATTTCCCAAGCTTCGTTCTGTAACTTTGCATTGCCAGCCAATAAATAAATTTTGCTTGGTTTACATTCAGTAATAACATTCTTCCATGCTAGTAACAAAGCAAACAGATAGATGAATTTTAAATGCCTTTTTTTTTTGCACTGTGGATAATCCCTTATTAAATCTACACAGCAAAGGTTTTAGTAGAATGCTAGATGCTGCAGTAGATTTCTTCCCAAAATGTCAAATGAACCTTTTCAAGTGCTTTGTAATAGCCGCGTATTTTGTATTTTTTTTTACCTAGCTTAAAAGGAGAAGAAAAAAAAAAAAAACAGTGAAGAAATAGAAAAAACAAACGTCCATTATTTTCCCCAATCAATGAGACCACAGGGAGATGTGTATTCCTGGTTGTGTATCGCATGATCTCCACAGGCAGCACAGCAGGATTAGAGCCTCTTGTAGTTAGCAATAAATACAGCGAAATACATGTACGAAAATCAGAATCGCCACCTAAATTTGCCCGGTTGGAGCCATTTCATCAGGAGGACGCATGCTGTTGTACGATGTGGCTCTCTGTTTGCTTCTGTGCAGGACAAGCTGTCTGAATCAGTTCTTCTCTGTTCTGAGCATGGAATCTTAATGCAACTAATGGAGCCAGATGGTGCACGCTGAATCTTTGCAGCAGTGCCCCTTTGTCCCTGTGATTGCTCTAGTAGGTGGTGTAGAAGGAGGTGCCTAGAGACAAGTAGGAGGGTGCTGGGTTTGTGTCTGTGGCAGGTTACACTCACCACTTTCTTTCTCTTTTCTGTTTCTTTGCCTGGCAGAAGCTGGCGGTCCGGAGCTGTCCTGTGGGGAGTGCCAAACCGATCCCACTTATCAAGGCACCAAGCAGTCAGGGCATTGCCATCTCTGTGGTTCCGAACAAAGCCCCCGTCACTATGGTGACTGCACACCTAAATGGACAGAAGACGGCGACGGCTTCAGCAGCCTCGGCAAACATCGCAGAACCTCCACAGACTGCCCCCATTAACTTACAGACAACCAGCAAACTGGTGGGAGGAACCTTAAACATGGCAGCGAGAAGAGTGTCAGAGATGCCCCATGCACAGGTAAATTGAACTGATTTTTAAAAGTTACTTTGCACTTGATTGTTTTTTTATTTTCTTTCCAAAGTTTCCATATTTCATCTAAAGTGCTTGTAAAGGTGAAAACTATAAGAAGTATTGCTGCAGTGCATTTTCTCCACTGAGTTAACAGCTTTTGTTATAATGAATAGTTCTGAAGTTATGAAGAAAGTTTAAAAAAATCTGCTAGCGTAAAAAAAAATACGAGGGGTCATTTTAAAAAGTTTTTGCACTTTTTTATACTTATTTGGTTTTAAAAAAGTGCGGACATTTTTTAACCACTTAACCCCCGGACCATATTGCTGCCCAAAGACCAGAGCACTTTTTGCGATTCGGGACTGCGTAGTTTTAACTGACAATTGCGCGGTCGTGCGACGTGGCTCCCAAACAAAATTGGCGTCCTTTTTTCCCCACAAATAGAGCTTTCTTTTGGTGGTATTTGATCACCTTTGCGGTTTTTAGTTTTTGCGCTATAAACAAAAATAGAGCGACAATTTTGAAAAAAAATATTTTTTACTTTTTGCTATAATAAATACCCCCAAAAATATATAAAAAAAAAAACAGGACGATACGTATTTTTCTACATATTTTTCGTAAAAAAAAATCGCAATAAGCGTTTATTGATTGGTTTGCGCAAAAGTTATAGCGTTTACAAATAAAAAAAATGAATATTTTTTTACTTTTTGCTATAATAAATACCCCCAAAAATATATAAAAAAACTTTTTTTTTCCTCAGTTTAGGACGATACGTATTTTTCTACATATTTTTCGTAAAAAAAAATCGCAATAAGCGTTTATTGATTGGTTTGCGCAAAAGTTATAGCGTTTACAAATAAAAAAAATGAATATTTTTTTACTTTTTGCTATAATAAATACCCCCAAAAATATATAAAAAAACTTTTTTTTTCCTCAGTTTAGGACGATACGTATTTTTCTACATATTTTTCGTAAAAAAAAATCGCAATAAGCGTTTATTGATTGGTTTGCGCAAAAGTTATAGCGTTTACAAATAAAAAAAATGAATATTTTTTTACTTTTTGCTATAATAAATACCCCCAAAAATATATAAAAAAACTTTTTTTTTCCTCAGTTTAGGACGATACGTATTTTTCTACATATTTTTCGTAATTTTTTTTCGCAATTAACGTTTATTGATTGGTTTGCGCAAAAGTTATAGCGTTTACAAATAGGGGGTATTTTTATGGCATTTTTATGAATATATTTTTTTTACTAGTAATGGCGGCGATCAGCGATTTTTTTTTTTGGTACTGCGACATTATGGCGGACACTTCGGACACTTTTGACACATTTTTGGGACCATTGGCATTTTTATAGCGATCAGTGCTATAAAAATGCATTGCATTACTATAAAAATGCCACTGGCAGTGAAGGGGTTAACACTAGGGGGCGAGGGAAGGGGTTAAGTATGTCCCTGGGTGTGTTCTTACTGTGGGGGGGGGGGGGTGGACTCACTAGGGGAAACACTGATCTTCTGTTCATACATTGTATGAACAGAGGATCAGCATTTCCCCCCCTGACAGGACCGGGAGCTGTGTGTGTAAACACACAGCTCCCGGTCCCCGCTATGTAACAAGCAATCGTGAGTGCCTGGCGGCGATCGCGCCAGCCAGGCACCCGCACGGGAGTCACGGACGAGTGGGGGGCGCGCGCACGCGCCCCTAGTGGCCGCAAAGAGAGCCGACGTATAGCTACGGGCTCTCGCCCAGAAGAGCCGACCTGCCGCCGTATAATAACGGTGCGCCGTCGGCAACTAGTTAAAGAACCCTTTAAATACATAAATAAATCTGTTCATTTAAAAAAAAATGTTTTACTTTTTATATGATTGTTTTTAGGTGCTTTGTTGTACTGTATTTTAAATATAATGTTTCTGGTTTTATGTGAGAAATTTACACCTATACCAGAAAAGCAAATCTATGTTGGGTGAAACGCAAAACACAGCTAAACTGTAGTTTCTGTGTTTCCATTGGTCCTTGCTCTAATTGGCTCTAAGAGCTAATACTTTCAGAATGGTGCTAACAATTTATTGTCGTGTAAATCTTCCCCATCCCACATGGTATACACAGGAAACTGCTTTGATACTATTAATAATAGTGATAATTGCATATCTGGTGAGGTTGATAACAGTCACATGCCCATCGAGTTCAACCACCCGCTAGAAAAAGATAAATTATTTAAAAACCTGCATCCACAGAACCCTTAACCTCTGGCCACCCATGCAGTGCATATGTGCAGCAGCAAAACAGGTGGCTTTAATGCCCACATGCCACACATATGTGTGCTCACTGCGCACTCCCAGCACAGAGACAGTTCCTAGTCCCAAGTAATCACAGCCAATCTCAGTGGTTATGTGATCAGGCAGACCTTCCTGACCCTCCCGAGGTAATATCCCAGTTAAAGGGTTGCCAGGCCTGAGCAGGAAAGGGTTCAATCCCAACTCTGGGTGCAAGAAAAAAAAGCAATTTTTGCAATGGGTCCCCCCTATACTACACATTTTAAATTCTCATTTAGCCTAGGTTTACACTGACAGCGGGATTTCATTCCTGCATGTCATTTCGCCTTTGCGGGTTCCTGTGCACAGATGTCTAAACAAATCGCACCTCGAAGTTGCCAAAAGTTGTACAGAAACTACTTTGGGGAATCGTTGCGGTGTCGCACCAATTTGGACGGTGCCATTGGCGGCAATAGCCGCCAGTTTCGCATGAAATTTAACCTTTTTAAATCGCATGCCAAGTGGCTAGGTTGAAAACTTTATTCCATATGCCGTCAGATTCCCTCCTGTGCTACTGGTCCTCTGAAGCCTCCTCTCTTAGATGCGTGCTTCCCTCCATATATACAATGCAGGACTAATAGCCCTGCATTGTACATTTGACGCAGAGGGACTGCTGCCCAGAGCATCAAGAAGAAAAGGAGAGTGCTGGAGCGAGCAATAAAGTAAGCAATAAAGCCTCTTCCTCTCCCTCAAGAGATTACTACTATACAGGATTTATATAGCACCAGCAGTTTGCACTGTGCTTTACAATATACTGTATAAAGAGACCATACAGCAAAAATAAAATTCAATGTAAGAAGGGCCCTTCTCCTGAGAGATTATAATCTAATAGGGAGGGCAAATGAAACAAAAGGTAATACCTGTGGGGGAAGAAATGATGAGCGTAATAAGAGAGGACGGTTTGGGTGAAAAAAACATGCTTTGTATGTTAAAGTGGTTGCAAACCCACTCTTACAACTTGCACCTACAGGTAAGCCTAGATCAGGGTTTGACAAATTTGCTTGGAATCTAGGAGCCAGCTAAAAAAGTTAAGAGCCATAAAACTCCCCGTCCCGCCAAGCTCGCGCGCAGAAGCGAACGCATACGTGAGTAGCGCCCGCATATGTAAACGGTATTCAAACCACACATCCAAACCACAATTGGTAGAGCGTTAGCAATAATTCTAGCCCTAGACCTCCTCTGTAACTCAAAACATGCAACCTGTAGAATTTTTTATGGAGATTTTAAAGGGTAAAAGTTTGTCACCATTCCACAAGCGCACGTAATTTTTAAGCGTGACATGTTGGGTATCAATTTACTCAGCGTAACATTATCTTTCACAATATAAAGAAAAATTGGGCTAACTTTACTGTTGTCTTATTTTTTTATTTAAAAAAGTGTATTTTTTCCCAAAGACCGCTGCGCAAATACGGTGTGACAGAGTATTGCAACAACCGCCATTTTATTTTCTAGGGTGTTAGAATAAAAAATATATATAATGTTTGGGGGTTCTAATTAGAGGGAAGGAGATGGCAGTGAAAACAGTGAAAAACACATTAGAACTGCTCTTTTACTCTTAATGCCAACAGCCACCACAAGATGGCGCCAGATCACAGAAGGAAGCGAAGGCCTGCAGAAGGCCGCAAAGCCGTGCCTAAACACACAGATCCACGTCCTATCAGGGAGAGAGGAGACCAATGCTGTGTCCCTTGTACATAGGGACACAGATCGGTCACCTCCCCCAGTCAGTCCCCTCCCCCCACAGTTAGAACACTCACTAGGCTACACATTTAACCCCTCCCTCGCCCCCCTAGTGTTAACCCCTTCACTGCCAGTCACATTTATACAGTAATTAGTGCATATAAGTGCATTTTTTTTTTTTAACCAAAAATATGTAGAAGAATACGTATCGGCCTAAACTGAGAAAATTATTATTATTTTTTTTTTTTAAACTGGGATATTTATTATAGCAACAAGTAAAAAATTTAGATTTTTTTTTCAAAATTGTCGCTCTTTTTTTGTTTATAGCGCAAAAAATAAAAAACGCAGAGGTGATCATTTACCACTAAAAGAAAGTTCTATTTGTGGGGAAAAAAGGACGTCATATTTGTTTGGTAGCCACGTCGCACGACTGCGCAATTGTCAGTTAAAGCTACGCAGTTTCGGAAGCTGAAATTTCGCCTGGGCAGGAGGGGGGTATATGGGCCCAGTAAGCAAGTGGTTAAATGACCTTATTTCTTCTGAGAAATCCTCACTTCCTGTTCTTCTGTCTGTAACTCCACACAGTAATGCAAGACTTTCTCCCTGGTGTGGAGAAAGCCTCTTGAGGGGGGAGGGGGCGAGCAGGCAAGTCAGGACACTCTCTACTTTGCAGATAGAGAAAGGAGCTGTGTGTTAGTGGGCATCCTGAGGGAGAAAGCCTTGCATTACTGTGTGGAGTTACAGACAGAAGAACAGGAAGTGAGGATTTCTCAGAAGAAATAAGGACATTTAAAAGCAAAATGGAAGGATGAGGTAAGTGAAGGAGGACTGCACTAAGGTAAATTAAGCTATTTAGTTTTTTTTTTTTTTTACTTTTACAGCCCCTTTAAGCCCACAGTTTTACCTACAGCATTCTCAACCATATTGGACCCCCATGTTATATTGAGGCATCAGGGTTATGTTACCCCTGGCTTATAAACAAAGTGATGAT
Source organism: Rana temporaria (assembly GCF_905171775.1). Taxonomy (NCBI): domain Eukaryota; kingdom Metazoa; phylum Chordata; class Amphibia; order Anura; family Ranidae; genus Rana; species Rana temporaria. The sequence continues at coordinate 391,316,763 of NC_053491.1, forward strand.
TGTGTGGAAAGTCTATTGGGGAAATAACTACAGTATCTCACAAAAGTGAGTACACCCCTCAAATTTTTGTAAATATTTTAAATCTTTTCATGTGACAACACTGAAGAAATGACACTTTGCTACAATAATATAACTCAACACACAGCCATTAAAGAGTCACTAAAGGCAGATTTTTTTTTTTTTAAATAACAAACATGTTATACTTACCTCCACTGTGCAGCTCGTTTTGCACAGTGTCCCCTAATCCAGTCTTCTGGGGTCCCTCAGCGGCTGTCTCGGCTCCTCCTCGCAAAAGCTTTCTACCTTCATGCAAGCTCACATGGTGGAAAGCTTTTGCGAGCACGCTCCCGTGATACAGCGGCGGCATAGCCGCCGACTGTATCACTCGGCCCGCCGCTTCATCTGCTGTGATTGACAGCAGCGCCAGCCAATGGCTGCGCTGCTATCAATCCGTCTAGCCTAGCCAATCACTGGCCAGGCTGGGAACCGAAAAGGATCACGTGGACGCGCGCGGGACTTTCGAGGGGTCAGGTAAGTAAAACAGGGGGGGGGGGCGCTACCATCGGATGTTTTTTCACCTTAATGCATAGGATGCATTAAGGTGAAAAAACATTTACCTTTACAACCCCTTTAATGTCTAAACCTTTGTTTAGCAAACATTGTAGCAAAGTGTCATTTCTTCAGTGTTGTCACATGAAAATATATAATAAAATATTTTCAAAAATGTGAGGGGTGTACTCACTTTTGTGAAATACTGTATATTATTTAGCCTCATCACTGTTCATTCACAGAGGTACTTGAACCAATCATTTTAGTAAATGATTGTTTATGAGCTATCTGCATCATTCTTTACATTGGCCTTTTACGTTTCTGTTTTGCATTTCTTTAAATGTCTTATGTTGCATTTGTTAATTTTGCTCTCATATTGACACGTTAGTAATTATCCTCGGGCTTTGTGTGGTAGTAACAATGAGCTGAGCATTTACATTGCATGCCACCACTAGAGGTCATATTGTATATTCACAGTCGGTCAGCTATAGAAAGGAAAGTGTGATATCTCTTCATTATACTCCTACCTAATTGGAGTTATTCTTTCTAAGCCTTTCAGAAAAAACTTAGTCTATTGTGATCATGATTTGTGCTTATTTCGGCTATTATATGCTTGGTTAGTACTAGTAGTTTTCCCCATCTGGTACTTAATGGATATAATTACAATGGACTTCTGTGCTGCAGAGTGAAATTGTGATCCCGGGCAAGACTGGATCGTATTGATTGTATAATCTGACCTACATGGACCGCCAAAGAATTTGAAGCTCTTTAAAACATTACACTGAAGTGTACAATTTTCAGTGGACAATGCATACCTTTTCTTTTTTTTTTTTTTGCTGGAGATGGTAGTTTTTGTACATTAAAATGCTGTGCTATCTGTGGTATGTTACCAGCAAGGATTGTGTCTCTAGGTGCTTGCTTGTTTTTTTACCTGTTACTAAGGGCTCTAAAAGGATAAGTGCACTTTCATACAAATGCACAGTGCTGCAAAAGTTCAAGTGTGTACTGCTATAATCAAGTGTAACCTTTCCATCAGTAGAAATCCCTATTTATAATGCTTTGTGCAATGTTTACATCTCTGAAAGGGGATGAGCATCTTTGCAGGGAATAAGATGGGGATGGAGCGGAGGCTGGGGTTTGTGCTGAAATGGTATGTAGAGAATAATAGCCTTCTGGTGGTCTGGGTGAAAGTGCACTTATCTTTTATACAGGTCAATAATGTTATGATTATTCTGAGATGGAATTTTTCATTCTCAATACAATTTTAGACCTTGTCCCAATGACCCCTAAACACAGCATGAATATTTTCCTTCTGTTCCATCAGATTTCGTAAGGGATCACATGTAAATTTTATCTTCCCCATCATTAGGATTGCCCAACCTTTTGAGGAGCCAGGACCACTTTAGAGACTTGGTAACTGGTCGTGGGCCACAATGAGTGGAGCGGGCAGATGTCAGGTCATATGCAGAGCAGACACAGACACAGCCCGCTCTACTCTATGGGCCCTCCGATCCGATCTGCCCAGACAAACAGATTGGAGATAGATGGGTGTAAACGGGCACACAAGTCCATTTACATCTGCTGCTCTGTAGAGGTGAATGGAGACAGGCAAACCCGATCGGACCAATCGTGTGAAAGGGTCCTAAGGCTGCTTTTTACACTGATGCACTGCGGTACCTGCACCTCAACTGACCTCAATCTTCACTTCTTCCTTGCTGGCTGCTGCTGTCCCCCAGAGGGGTATGGCTCCTGGCTGCTGCTGTCCCCAAGGGAGGTATGCCTGCTGGCTGCTGCTGTCCCCCAGGGGGGTATGTCTGCTGGCTGCTGCTGTCCCCAGGGGGGTATGGCTGCTGGCTATCCTCCAGGGCTGGTACTGCTGGTGGGTACTGTTGGCTGGTACCCAACCCACCATCCATGAGCATCAGTGTGACATGAGCCAGCCGCTTCCTCTAGCGCCAGCTCCATTCTTCACACTGATACTCGGGGATGGTGGGTCGGGAACCCGCGATCTGCGCTTGCCGACCGCCATCCCAGAGTAGGAGGTGGAGGGCCACATTAAAGGGTTCCCTGGGCCACATGTGGCCAGCAGTTGAGCACCCCTGCCCTACATGCTTATGCACCTACTGCATTGCCCTCTGTTTTCAACACAGATAAAAGGTGTTTGTGTTAAAATGCTAAACAAGAGCAGTTTATTCTTAAAAGGGCCTGAGTGACTTAGGCTGGATTTACACTGTTCCATGTTCATGCAGCGGCAATGGTAATGCAAATATGTGAGTGTAATTGGGCCCATAGTTTCCTTTTTGTCTTTCCACATGGCTGATTCATATCTATTCTCTGCAGCTTAGTGTGAAAGAATGGGATCTCTACTTGACATGCATTTTCATGCAGCAGATTGCAAGAGTTTTGCTGCATCAATAATGGCTAGTGCAAATAGGCCATCAAGCTGTCAGCATTTGGCTCATCTTATATGTAGTTATATGGAGTAAAGCCAGAGAGGTGCAGCAGGATCTGAATATTTCATTGAGGTTACATTCAGATCTATGCATTTTTCATGCAATGCAGTTTCAGTGCAGCATGTTTTGGGTGTGTTTTATACATGATGTATTTGTTTATTACAGGTACTTATATAGCACTGTCAATTTACGCAGCAGTTTACACACATATATATTGCACATTTACAACAATCCCTGCCCTTAATGAGCTTACCATCTAAGGTCCTTAACTCACATTCATACATACACATACTAGGGCCAATTAACCCATCAAAATGTTTTTGGAGTGTGGGAGGAAACTGGAAGAAAACCACACAGGCACAGGGAGCTCATGCAAACTCCTGCTAGTCTTTGGGAAAGATGCTTATTGCTTTAAATAGATACAGAAACATGTTTTCTTTTTCGTTTGTTTTTTAACTTGCACTGCAGCAAAAAGTGTAAATGCACCCTAAAAACTTATTGGGAAGTGAGGAGGTTTCCGTATTAGGTCCTGTTTATAATGTTAACTATGTCTAACTGTTATGCCGCGTACACACGATCGGTCAAACCGATGAGAACGGTCTGACCAAACCGATCGTGTGTAGGCCCCATCGGTTATTTATCCATAGGTTAAAAAAATTCAATCTTGTTTTAAATTTAACCGTCGGATACCTAACCGATAGAAAAAAACGATCGTTAGTAGGCACGTCCATCGGTTAAAAATCAACGCATGCTCAGAATCAAGTCGACGCATGCTTGGAAGCATTGAACTTTGTTTTTTTTCCAAGCACGTCGTTGTGTTTTACGTCACCGCGTTCTGACACGATCGTTTTTTTAACTGATGGTGTGTAGGCAAGACTGACCATCAGTCAGCTTCATCGGTTAACTGATGGAAAAATCCATCAGACCGTTTTCATCGGATGGACCGATCGTGTGTATGCGGCATTAGCTGTAGCAGAACCTATAACTGTGGAACAGTGGCTTAATGGTTAGCTCTGTTTAAATCCCAACTAGTACACTATTTGCATGGAGTTTGCATGCTCTCCCTGTGCCTGAGTGGGTTTCCTCCAGGTATTCCAGTTTTCTACTACAATCCACAGACATGCCAGTAGGTTAATTGGAACTTGCCTAAATAAGCCCTAGTATGTCCATGTGTGTATGTATGTATGTATGTATGTATGTATATGAGTTAGGGACCTTAGATTTTACGCTTCTTGACGGCAGGAACTGATGTACTGTATATGTTTAATATGTAAAATGCTGCATAAATTGTCAATGCTATATACATACCTGATATACTACTAACAATGATGTGCAGGGACCTATTATTGTCTGACGTTTGATTTATCCATTTGTCAAATCATTTTGGAATCCATAAGTGTGTGTGTATGTATATAGATATGTATCTATATACACAGTTAAAGTGGATCTCCACCCTACCTGCCCAATTATTATTTTTTTCATAGCAATCCAAACTTTGTTGCTGGTTAATACCATTTCTGATACTTACCTGCCAAGTGTCCTACAGAATGCTCTCAGAAATCTTCCCCTGCTTGGTCCCCCCATCTTCTTATGTGATGTCATTGGGAGGCCTGCTAGCTTTTCCGGGTTCAGTTGCTGGGCCTCATGATGATGCACCACTGCCCCCTCCCCCCCTTCTTTCTCGAGGCACTGTGCCTCCTGGGATATGTGACATGCACATCCCAGGAAGCTTTACTGGCAAAATGACTAAGCCAATGACATACATGAAAAAAAAAAGGGCTAATTAAAAGTGTGCTCTGTATGTAGTGGAAACAAAGAGGGTTGAAGAGGAGGGAACTTAAGTTTGAGGCTGAAGATTAGCTGTAATACCCGGTACACACGATGAGATTATTGGATTAATGATCGTTTTTTTTTTTTTTTGCTTGCATGCTAGTCACATGTTGAAAATGTATAGGTTACAAAAGTTACAAAAAATTCTCGTACGCCAGAGGAAAAATTTGGAAGTGATGGTCATGTGTTGTAACGTATTTCTTTTGTATTTTTGAACAATAACTGTGCTGATTAAATGAAAATCAAACGATCTGGTGTTGTGTGAGAAAAAGTTTTGTGCTTGTCCTATCAGATAATATCCAATGAAATGTCATGATCAATTCTCAAGCTGTGTACTAACAATCAGATTATGGTACGATCGTTTCAAATATTTAAATTTTTGCATGATTTTCTGATCCTTTGTAGTGAGTGACCCTGTTGTTGAAAGTTCTTTTGATGATTTGTTATGGATCCTCTTTATTTACAGCACCCTCAAACTTGAGCTCCCTCAGAGCCGGTTCACACAGGGGCGACCTGTCAGGCGACTCAGCCGCCTGCCAAGTCGCGGTCCGCAGTAGTCAATGGAACCGTTCTAATAGTAGCCAGGCAAGTCGCTCCGACTTAGAAAAAGGTTCCTGTACGACTTTGGGGGCGATTCGGATTGACTTCAATACAGAAGTCATTTTGCAAGTTGCCTCTCAAGTCGCCTTGAGATCGCCTTGCCGAGACACCCCCAAAGTCGTGCCGCCTGTGTGTGAACCGGCTCTTAGGCTGGATTCACATCTATGCATTTTTAGTGCTTTTTGCATTTTGTAAATTTGCAGTACAGAACGTGTTTCATAGGAAACAATGTTAAATGGGGTGTAGTGCAAATCTGCAAAATGCAAAAAGCACTAAAACTGCATAGGTGTGAATCCAGCCTTACACATGGATGACTTTTCTTATCCTCATGTTTGTGGCTCCAGCAGAGCTGCCCTTGTTGAAGAGTATCAGGGAAATGTAAAGGGTTGACATCCCAACTAGCTAAATGATTTAGTGGAGCAGAGATGGATTGTGGATGCAAAGCACAGCTCCATGATTAACGCATTGGCCGTGGATCATCAGTTCCATATTTTTCAGGCTCTGCCAAATACAAAATCCGGCACAAGCGTTCCTGAGCAGATTGTTCGAATATAAAATTGTGCGTGGAACAAGACGATTTAATTAAATGGCATTGGTAATTAACAAATGTTACGAGCTACTTTTTGAACTTTCATCAAGTTTCAAGTGTAGACCTGCACAGGAGTGTCAGGATATATCACGAGGAGGGGAGCGCAATCGGTGCGATATCAGTCTGATCACATGAACTGTTCCATCTTCGTCAGATAACAGCCCATTCACATAAGCAGGTATGAGTATAAAGTGCACTTCCTGTTGTGCGATGTGTATAGGCATGGTTTTACTTGATTGAAATGTGAAAGAGTGACACTTTATTCATCCCAACGCAATGCAGCACATTAGTGCACTGCATACAAATGCGACCCACTTGTCTTTGTGTTGGGACTGCTTTGGGCAATGCTGCCCAACAGAGCTGGTTTTAATAAGTCCAGTTTATTGCAGTAAGCTAATATATACTTACTATCAGGGCTGGACAAATCTCTGAAGCCAGATAGTCTGTGTACTTGACAAGTTATAACTGAAATCTCTTTTTTATACTTTTCTGCGGGTGTCAATAGAATCGGATGTACAAAAGGGGAAGTTCCGCTTTAAGAACTCCTCCCCCAAGTATTCCACATTTGGCATGTCCAATTAGGGGGAGGTGGGTAGGTACCTAGTTTTGACAGGTACATGCTCCCACTTTCACTTGAGCCACCTAGGCGGCTTGAGCGGAAGTTCTACTCTCCCTCTTTGCAATCTTCTGGGACACGTCACAGGACCCGACCAATGGGGAGGTGCGGTGCGACTTGCGCATGCGCAGTGCACACCCTGCTGTGGAGCCGCAAGCTGTCACAGCCAGGTGCCCAACCTTGCAATGCTGGCGCCCCAGAGAAGCGAGGGAGAGAATCAAGGCTTTGGGTGGCGGCATTATAAGTAAAGCGTTGTGTAAATTGATGGTGCTAAGTTCTTTTTTTTTTTTTTAAATACCTCTCACCTCTGCTTTTTTCCTGCAATAAACTCTCAATGCACTTTGTCTGAAGCTGAAGGAAAGAAAAGGTTAATTTGCAACAATTTGGCTGGGTTTAGATTGTAATCTGTTCTGATCTGATGTAACATTTGGAGTACCTGTCACCAAACAGGACAACACAAAGAGCATTCCAGGGAAAAATGAACAAGCAGACATTACCAGGTTTGTAGATTCAGAGATAGAAAGCTGAATGTATTGTCCTGACTCCTGTGAATGTTGAGCTTGATCCCATCCCCCTAACATCCATGGATTCCTGTTGTCATTGAGACGGTCTATCTTACTAAAGTACAGTATCTCACAAAAGTGACATTTTTGAAAATATTTTATTATATCTTTTCATGTGACAACACTGAAGAAATTACACTTTGCTACAATGTAAAGTAGTGAGTGTACAGCTTGTATAACAATATAAGTTTGCTGTCCCCTCAAAATAACTCAACAAACCATTATTGTCTAAACCGCTGGCAACAAAAGTGAGTACACCCCTAAATGCCAGTTCACGATAACCGGCACTTAGGGGTGTACTCACTTTTGTTGCCAGCAAATTTACACTGTTATACAAGCTGTACACTCACTACTTTAACCACTTACGGACCCCCCACTGTATATATACGTCCTCTTTTTAAACATGGATATCTCAGTAACGGCAGCAGCTGCTGCCACAACTGAGATATCCATGTTTTCAGCTGGCGGCCGTGTAAACGATAACGGCGGTCTCCGCGGCGGATTCGCCGCGAGATCGCCGTTATCGGTGGCGGGAGAGGGGCCCCTCCCGCCGCTTTTCCGCGCCCTCCGCCGCTTACCGGAGCCGTCGGTAGCGGCGGAGGAGATCCGATGCTGCCGCCTGGAGAGTGAGGACTTGAGTGAGGGCAAGATGGCCCCCACCCGTCCTCATAGCTCTGCTGGGCGGAAGTGACGTCAAAACGTCAGTCCCGCCCAGCCTCTTAAAGAGACAATTTTTTTTCTGTCATTTTTTTAAATGACAAATTTTCCTTTTTTTTTTTTTTTTTTTTTTGCATTTAAGCCTAAATATGAGATCTGAGGTCTTTTTGACCCCAGATCTCATATTTAAGAGGACCTGTCATGCTTTTTTCTATTACAAGGGATGTTTACATTCCTTGTAATAGGAATAAAAGTGATCATTTTTTTTTTTTTTTATATTTTAGTGTAAAAAATAATAAAATCAATAACATTAAATAAGAAAACAAAAAAATTTTTTTTTTAAAGCGCCCCGTCCTGACGAGCTCGCGCGCAGAAGCGAACGCATACGCGAGTAGCGCCCGCATATGAAAACGGTGTTCAAATCACACAAGTGAGGTATCGCCGCGATCGTTAGAGCGAGAGCAATAATTATAGCCCTAGAGCTACTCTGTAGCTCAAAAAATGCAACTTATAGAATTTTTTAAACGTCGCCTATCTAGATTTTTAAGGGTAAAAGTTTGACGCCATGCCACGAGCGGGCGCAATTTTAAAGCGTGACATGTTGGGTATCATTTTACTCGGCGTAACATTATCTTTCACAATATATAAAAAAATTGGGCCAAATTTATTGTTGTCTTATTTTTTAATTCAAAAAAGTGAATTTTTTCCAAAAAAAGTGCGCTTGTAAGACTGCTGCGCAAATACGGTGTGACAAAAAGTATTGCAATGACCGCCATTTTATTCTCTAGGGTGTTAGAAAAAAAAATATATAATGTTTGGGGGTTTTAAGTAATTTTCTAGCAGAAAAAAATGTTTTAGTCTTGCAAACACCAAATCTGAAAAACACCTGAGGTCTTTAAGTGGTTAAGTTGTAGCAAAGTGTAATATGTAAGATATAATGAAACATTTACAAAAATGTGAGGGGTGTACTCACTTTTGTGAGATACAATATATGTAAAACAACCCATTAAAGCGGAGTTTTACCCAAAAGTGCTTAATTGCTTCCTCCTCCCCCCGGTGTCACATTTGGCACCCTTCCAGGGGGGAGGGGGGGAACAGGGACCTGTTTTTGACATCTCCCGGAAGTTTGGCCCCCTCCTCCTTTCTCCGCTACCAGGCCAATCAGAAATCTCAGTGTGCTTTGTGCATGCGCAGTAGGGAACTGGGCGTGAAGACGAAAGGCTTCACTGCCAAGTTCTCTTACATGGAATGGCAGCAGATGCACCGACAGTCGATCCGAAGATCGACTGGGGTGCCAACACCGTGGGCTCCTTAGACAGATAAGTGTCCATATAGTAAAAGTATTTGTAGCTGCTGACTTTTTTTTTTTTAATTCCCCAAGTCGGAACTCCGCTTTAAGTTTAAAACATAAATGAAAGATAAAACATTTGTGTATACATATAAAAAAATATTATAGATGCTTTTTTTTTTTTTTTACCTGATCTGACCTTTGAAGGAGAACACGCTGAGTTCCCAGCAGCACAGCCAGAAAACTGACCACGTTGTGCTCTCATTCCTAATGTGGTCAGTTTTTTAATAGGAAAGCAGAGGGACTAGCAGGAATACCATGTATTTCACACAAAGGAAGCAATACAAAGAGAACAGAATACTTTTTCATACAAGTCCATGGTACAGCAGGCTCATATCGGGAATATGACATGTTGGGGTAACATGTTCTTTAAAGCAGTGTTTCGGGCAAAGAAATAATTAAAATTAAAAACCAGAAGCTAACCATACTGCAGCTGCTGGCGTTTAATAAATGGACACTTACCTGTCCTGGAGTCCAGCGACATTGCCACCCGCAGATGATGTTTCCATCATCTGTCAGGTGCTGCTGCTGTCGCCATTGCGGGTAAGGGTACTTTGCAGTGTAGCCTTTTGGCTTCAGGCCGGGAACCCTACTGCTCATGTGTGAGGCCCGCTCCTCTCTCATACTGGCCCGGCGGCCGGGGGAGAAGGAGGGAACCCCCGCGCTGACATCAGTACATCTAACACCCCGCTCCCCCCAGACTGACAATGCTGCTTTTTGCTGTGCTCCTTCATCCAGAGTGATGACACTCTAATACAGGAGGTGTGTTACTAACCAGATCACCAGGTGAAAAGAGAAACAAATTAAAACTAATACAGCCACCACATCTAATTGTTAAGCTGCAATATATTACATCTTTAGCTTTGGGTTTAATATTGCTTCAAAGCATGAAGGCAGTGGATGTATTTCCTTTTTTGTAACAGTACTGCACTTTCAAACTTCTCACGGTGTTGATTGGGGCTTGTTGCACTTCACAGATCTCTATCTTTTACTATAAAGAAATGTTTTATTGGCATGATGGCAGCTAAGGTCACATGATTTCTTCTTAGCTGCCATCATGTACTGCCAATAACCCAGACAGCAGTCACATGATCCATTCCATTCCCAATCTCTGTGCTGTTGCTGCTTGGCATTGGATATACAGACTTCCAAGGATTGGAATCTCACTTCCATGTGCAATGCGTTTGCTCGGTTCTGTGAAGCGAGTCTTAAAAAGACAAAGCCCCTTCATGATTTTCTAAAGGTTCATTGTAACAGACAAGACAGCATTTAATTACAAGCTTTTCATTAACATGACTAATGACATTTGAAGTCAATATTCTGCAGGCATCAGAGCATTAGTTCTCTTGACTGTGCTGTTCAGATTTTAAAAGCACAACAACAGTACGGTAATTTTAACACTTTCTAGACCAGAATGGCTTCTGGGACTTTGCCATTCATGCAGTTGACTCTGGTGTAGCAATTGTCAGCTCTTTAGGTACATGGACAGCAGGACTGGTAATCACACAGAGCTTGTGATGTGGATTGTCATTCTTTTGACATGAAGAGGCTGCATCCTTTCATAAAGTGTGACCCTTGCTCAGTAGGAGTTGTTGTAGGAGTATTGAACTGCGCCTGTAGAATTCACCTTGGCTCTCCAATGGTACTGAGAAAACACATGAATCTGTCAATAGAAAAAAATCTGTAAGCTGCCATTGATGCCCTCTGAAAATGCTACAGTAGGTGTTTGTGATATTGTGCTTTTAGCACGACAGCGTCGCGCTGATACTCGGCGACATGGTGCCGAGATCTCGCCGACATCTTGCACTCACTGGAATAGTGACAGCACATCCCAGCAAGCGCGTCATAGAAGCGACGGGAGATCCGACTTGGATTCCCGCCAATTCTACGTGTGCGGCGTTTGTTATGAATCCTGAGGGGGAAGTCCCCGCCGGATTTTAAATAAAAATCCGGCATGGGTCCCCCCCTCAGGAGCATACCGGGCCCTTAGGTCTGTTATGGGTTGTAAGGAGAGCCCCCCTACGCCGAAAAAAACGGCGTAGGGGGTCCCCCTACGATCCATACCAGACCCGTATCCAAAGCACGCTACCCGGCCAGCCAGGAAGGGAGTGGGGACGAGCGAGCCCCCCCCCCCCTCCTGAGCCGTACCAGGCTGCATGCCCTCAACATGGGGGGGTTGGGTGCTCTGGGGCAGGGGGGCGCACTGCGGCCCCCCCACCTCAGAGCACCCTGTCCCCATGTTGATGAGGACAGGGCCCCTTCCCGACAACCCTGGCCGTTGGTTGTCGGGGTATGCGGGCGGGAGGCTTATCGGAATCTGGGAGCCCCCTTTAATAAGGGGGCCCCCAGATACCGGCCCCCCACCCTAAGTGAATGAGTATGGGGTACATCGTACCCCTACCCATTCACCTGCAAGAAAAGTGGTAAAAACACAAATAAACCACACAGTGTATTAAAATATTTTATTAGTCTGCTCCGGAGGCCGCCCCCTGTCTTCTTTATTAGCTCTTTTACCAGGGGGGGCTTCTTCTTTGACGTCTTCGGGTGGGTGGGGGCCGCCGTCTGGTTCTCTTCCACCGCCGGGGGGGGGGGTGGCTTTTAAAAAAGCCCCCACCCCCCCGGCGGGTTTCCTCCGGCGTCTTCGGCGGGGCTCTTCTTCTTCCGCTATCCCGACGGGTCTTCTCCGCTATCCGGGGGGTCTCGCCGCTCTCCGCTGTTGACTCGTCGCACCCCGGTTCTTCGTCTCGCAGTCCGGTCCCTTCTTCCGTGCTGTACGTCTTCTTCCGTGCTGTGAGTTCTTCTTCCGCGCTGTGACGTCATGTTCTTCACTTCTCTTCTTCTCCCGATGTTGACTCGCCAGTCCTCCTCGCTGAAATGACGGATGCGCGCCTTGCATCGGACCTATATAGGCCTCACAGTCCCATCATGCTCTGTACCTACCCATGTGATACCTACCCACGTGGGTAGGTATCACATGGGTAGGTACAGAGCATGATGGGACTGTGAGGCCTATATAGGTCCGATGCAAGGCGCGCATCCGTCATTTCAGCGAGGAGGACCGGCGAGTCAACATCGGGAGAAGAAGAGAAGTGAAGAACATGACGTCACAGCGCGGAAGAAGAACTCACAGCACGGAAGAAGACGTACAGCACGGAAGAAGGGACCGGACTGCGAGACGAAGAACCGGGGTGCGACGAGTCAACAGCGGAGAGCGGCGAGACCCCCCGGATAGCGGAGAAGACCCGTCGGGATAGCGGAAGAAGAAGAGCCCCGCCGAAGACGCCGGAGGAAACCCGCCGGGGGGTGGGGGCTTTTTTAAAAGCCACCCCCCCCCCGGCGGTGGAAGAGAACCAGACGGCGGCCCCCACCCACCCGAAGACGTCAAAGAAGAAGCCCCCCCTGGTAAAAGAGCTAATAAAGAAGACAGGGGGCGGCCTCCGGAGCAGACTAATAAAATATTTTAATACACTGTGTGGTTTATTTGTGTTTTTACCACTTTTCTTGCAGGTGAATGGGTAGGGGTACGATGTACCCCATACTCATTCACTTAGGGTGGGGGGCCGGTATCTGGGGGCCCCCTTATTAAAGGGGGCTCCCAGATTCCGATAAGCCTCCCGCCCGCATACCCCGACAACCAACGGCCAGGGTTGTCGGGAAGGGGCCCTGTCCTCATCAACATGGGGACAGGGTGCTCTGAGGTGGGGGGGCCGCAGTGCGCCCCCCTGCCCCAGAGCACCCAACCCCCCCATGTTGAGGGTATGCAGCCTGGTACGGCTCAGGAGGGGGGGGGGGCGCTCGCTCGTCCCCACTCCCTTCCTGGCTGGCCGGGTAGCGTGCTTTGGATACGGGTCTGGTATGGATCGTAGGGGGACCCCCTACGCCGTTTTTTTCGGCGTAGGGGGGCTCTCCTTACAACCCATAACAGACCTAAGGGCCCGGTATGCTCCTGAGGGGGGGACCCATGCCGGATTTTTATTTAAAATCCGGCGGGGACTTCCCCCTCAGGATTCATAACAAACGCCGCACACGTGTAGAATTGGCGGGAATCCAAGTCGGATCTCCCGTCGCTTCTATGACGGCTCTGTCTCCATCGCGGCAAGCCAGCTCTGCGCTGGCTCCCGCGATGGGGCTCGTAGGTGCTCAATCTCGCCGAGAAAGAGAGCGAGATTGACACAAAATCGGGTTCACCTACTGTATGTGTTGGGCTGTGTCTGACTTTATGAGTCACTCACCAAAAATAAGCATGCCGCTGTTGTGATAATTTTGTATTTTAGTAATCGGAATTGTCTTAGTCGACTATAATCTCCAGTACATTTTAGTAGACTAAAATGAAATGGGTTTAGTTAAATTGTAATGCATTATTTAAGTATTTCTCTAGAATTTCCAAACTCGTTATATACTCCTGGAGTAAAAAAAAAAATCGAACATCATGTTATTATTTATAGTATTAAGTGGAGGTACACTGAATGGAAATTTTGGTAGCGAAGCTGAAAATTCAGGATGCACTTGGCTGAAACCGAAAATTACAGTTTTTAAAAAATATATATTTTATATATAGTTGTATTATATTCAATTTTTTAATTAATATCATGAATTTAAATGAATATGAATGTATTGTTGGCCAATAATCCGCACCTTTAGTGCAAGAAAAATGCATCCCTTTAAATTCTATGTATGTCACACTGGTCCCTTGTGTTTCTGGTGTGGTGTTAAAAATTTAGTTTGCTTCATTTTTGGTCAGTTAAAAAAAAACACCTCAAAAACGAACTTTCCGCAGTTGCCAGGATACCGGAACAGTGACTGCATCTCACTGGCTTCACGCCCGTTTGGCCAAGAATTTTCAGTCAGGCTCCTTCAATTTTCAGACTGATATTTGTAGAGCCCAAATTTGTAGTCGTATGTGGCTAGTTCTGGTGACTTTAAGTGCAGGTAAGAATTATGCATAAATATCATGTAAAGTGCATCTAAGTTCTGCTTTGTCCACACTTCTGTTTTTAAATTAATATTTTATTATAACAGGGATGTTGTAGTAAATCTAATTCATGTTTTGTTTTTTCCTTGTGTGGATTTTAAGTTACAGGAAAATGTGGCTTTCTTCAAGCGAGAAATGCTTTTTGTAGAATGTATGAATTATTGGAGATTCATAAAAAAAAAAACAAGCACTTATCTTGCATCTCCTTTATTGTAATAAAGACTCCAATTTAGGAAATGAAAGTCTTTGGAGGAAAGCCAGCTGTCGTGGTTAAATTTGTTCTGAAAATTGCTTTCATTAATAATGAGAGAATATGAACAATTGGGACAGCAAACTTTTAGGTTTAATGTCAATCCTGCAGGTGTAAGCATCTGTTCGTAACTTCATCTGCCGGTAAAGCACGGATAGTTATGAGGTGTGTATCAGACTAGCTTTCCCTATAGGCTTGTCTTGTAATGATTAGAAATCTGAAAGAACTTAAAACTACACTCCAGTCAGAATTAAAGTGGTATTAAACCCAAAACCAAAAGTTTCATCTATTGCAGTTTACCAATCCTTGCATATAGTGGCTGCATTAGTTTTCTTTTTTAGGCTCCCCCCCTCTGTATTCACCTGGTGATCAGGCCAGCAACACACCTCCCTGTATTATAGTGCCCCCCACTCTTGATGAAAGAGCATTGGGACACTTTTGGACAGCATAATTGTTAATCTGGAGAGAGGAAATGTAAGATGTATTAGCCTATTTAGATACACTAAGACCCCTTTCACATTGAGGAGTTTTTCAGGCGGTACAGCGCTAAAAATAGCGCTGCTATCCTGTCTGAAAAACTCCTTCACTGCAGACTCAATGTGAAAACCCGAGGGCTTTCACACTGAGGCGATGCGCTGGCGGGAGACAAAAAAATCTCCTGTCAGCCACATCTTTGGAGCGGTGAGAGGAGCGGCATGTATACCGCTCCTTCACCGCTCCTTCCCATTGAAAACAATGGGAAACCGCGGCAATACCGCCCGCAATGCGCCTCTATAGAGGCGCATTGCGAGCGGTATTAACCCTTTATCGGCCACTAGCGGGGGTTAATGCCGCACCACTAGCGGATGATTCCTGCGGCAATCCCAACGGTATATCGCCGCTGTTTTTAGCGGCGTTATACCGCCACCACGGCTCCCACCCCAGTCTAAAAGGGGCCTAACAAATTGAAGCTGAACTCCAGCTAAAACTTTAGAAGCAGTTACAGTAAACTTTTTTTTCTTTTACTCTTGGGATAAATGTTTTACATAAATAAAAACTGATCATTGTAAACACCTTTGTAAGTAATCAATGTTTTTTTAAGAGCCAGCTCACAGTTCCGTTCGCTTTTTTTCTGTACTAAAAATGCATGCACAGTGCCATGTGCAGAAACTGACCAGAAACTGACTGCATGGTGTGAACTAGAGCCAGAACTGCGTCTGGTGTGAACTAGCACTTAACCATGTAACTGCTACATTTGCAGAACAGCTTTTTCTGTTGAAAAAACAACACTTGCTGGCCAGATCACCAGGTGGAATTAAAAGAAAGAAAACCAAAAAAGAATACTAATGCAGCCACCACATCTAAGAAATGATAAGCTGCACAAATGCTTGCTTTTGGTTTTAATACTGCCTTAAAAATGAAAGTATGTCTAAACCAAAACAAAAATGTAAACCAAGATTCCAAAATGTTATATTTTGCAGATTACCGTTCCTTAGTGCTGGTTCACACTACAGCGACTTGGGATCCGACTTGTGTCGCCCGACATGGGAAATTCCATTGAAGTGAATGAGAGCCGTCTTAATGCACACTACTAAAGTCGGAGTGACTTCAGAAAAGGTTCCTGTACTACTTCAAGGCAACTTGTAGGCAACTTGTACCCATAGATTTCAATGGAAGTTGCCTCCAAATTCGGATCAGTGTCTTAACTGAAGCAACTTTACAGGAAAATAAAATAGTTTACTCAGGCAAACCCCTCCCTCCCACAGAGCTGATTATTCTGTGATTGGCCACAGCCAAAGTCGCCTGTCCTAGAGACAACTTTGCGTTGTAAGTTGCTTCAAGTTGCGCTGAAGTTGCCTTGCAAAGTCGAGCTGTATGTCAGGTTGCCCCCGTGTGAACCGGCACTAAGATGTGGTGGCTGCATTACTTTTTCAATTTTTAGCCACAGAATCTTTGCTAGTACAGAAAAATACCTGTTGATGCTGCCAGAAATTCAGTGGTCTTGTATTTATTGGTTAAAGGGGCTACCTTTTACAGCAATAGTAAGGTGTATTGTATGGGCGGCAGTGTGTCCAATGCCAGTAACCAGAAAACTGGTAAGTACTTGCATTACAGAGCACCTATGTTTTATCGGTGCAGAGCTGCCATATAGGGGATCGGATGTATAAACAGCGATCAGTCATTTCCCCAAGTCAGTCCACCCTCCCTTCAGTAAGAACACACCCAGAGAACATACTTAACCCCTTCCTCGCCCCCTAGTGTTAACCCCTTCCCTGCCAGTGGCATTTTTATAGTAATCAATGCATTTTTATAGCACTGATCGCTATAAAAATGCCAATGGTCCCAAAAATGTGTCAAAAGTGTGCGAAGTGTCCGCCATAATGTCGCAGTACCGATAAAAATCACTGATCGCCGCCATTACTAGTAAAAAAAATATTAATAAAATTGCCATAAAACTATCCCCTATTTTGTAAACGCTATAACTTTTGGGCAAACCAATCGATAAACGCTTATTGCGTTTTTTTTTTTTTTTAATGAAAAATATGTAGAAGAATATGTATCGGCCTAAACTGAGAAAAAAAATATTTTTTTTATATATTTTTGGGGGATATTTATTATAGCAAAAAGTAAAAAATATTCATTTTTTTTCAAAATTGTCGCTCTATTTATGTTTATAGCGCAAAAACTAAAAACCGCAGAGGTGATCAAATACCACCAAAAGAAAGCTCTATTTGTGAGAAAAAAAGGATGCCAATTTTGTTTGGGAGCCACGTCGCACGACCGCGCAATTGTCAGTTAAAGCGACGCAGTGCCGAATCGCAAAAAGTGGGCTGGTCTTTGACCAGCAATATGGCCCGGGGGTTAAGTGGTTAAAAGGGCGATATCTGGCTTTATATCTTTTGTGATTATTGAAGAATATATTTAAACATGAGCTTTTGTGCCTGGAGTTCAACTTTTAGATGGAACCCTGTACTATTTAAGCAATTTTGAATACAATTACAAGGAAAGAAAACCCGCAGCACCTTAACACAGCAAACCCAATCTTAGTTCCCTATCTGTGAATCCACAGTGGAGCCCAGAGAAAATTCTTGCTGTGAAACACAACTTTGTACTAATAAATATTAAACATGACTTACATTAGCATACAGTATATTCTGAACTTCACTGTACACATCACTGCCCGTTTTCAGGCTTCATCGTTAGTGCAGGCATCGATAACTATTCATCTAGCGGTCCTGTCAATCCACAACTCGCCCTTGGATTGTAACAATTTCCAAGCCTAATGCACAATCACTGTGAAGCCTGATGGATGTCTTCGTTGGACGCAGAATGTGCAGTGTTTTAATAGTTCATCAACACAGTTATTCAGTCTGAGCTGAGTGAGATAGCACAGGGAACACAGCTGCTAATCATTGTTCTCCAAGAGCAGCCAGATCTGTTTCCTTACATGACGGGAATGTCAGCAGTAGGGTTTTATTTGTAAAGGCAGCTTTATATAACAAGCTGATAGATAGTATCACAAATAACCATTTACTTTCTGCTTTTCCAAGGGGAAAACAAAGAATTCATCATTATGACTACATAGAATACAACCCCAATTCCAAAAATGTTGGGACACTGTGTAAAATCTACCTAAAAACACAATGCGCTCATTTGTAAACCTCATTAACCCATATTTTGTTCACAACAGAAAATAGAAAACATAAATGTTTAAAGGGTTGTAAAGTCAGAAGTTTTATTATCTTAATGCATTCTATTAAGATAAAAAGCCTTCTGTGTGCAGCAGCCCCTCTAACACTTACCTTAGGTCCCTCTCTGTCCAGCGATGTCCACAAGTGTCTCGGACATCTAGATTCTTCTTCCTGACTGGCTGAGACACAGCAGTGGTGCCATTGGCTTTTTCTGATATCAATCAAAGTCAGCTAGCCAATCAGGGGAGAGAGGGGGTGGGGCAGGCTCGGGGTTCCGTGTCTGAATGGACACAGGGAGCTGTGACTCAGCTTGGGTGGCCCCATAGCAAGCTGCTGGCTGTGGGGGCATTGTACAGGAGGAAGGGGCCAGGAGCACCGAAGAGGGACCCGAGAAGAGGAGGATCCAGGCTGCTCTGTGCAAATCCACTGTAACAGAGCAGGAAAGTATAACATGTTTGTTATTTTTATAGGAAAAAAAATAGCCTTTACAATCACTTTAAACTGAGAAAATTTAAAATTTTAGGAAATAAATAAGTTAATTTTGATAAATTGATAGCCGCAACATGCTCAGAGTTGGGATAGAGTCATGTTTACCACAGTGTAGCCTCCCTTCTTCTTTTAACAATACTGTAAACAATTGGGAACTAAGGAGACTAGTTGCTGGAGTTTTAGGAGAGGAATGTTGTCCAATTCTAGCCTGATCTAGGATTCTAACTGCTAACAGTCCTGGGTCTTTGTAATTTTTCATTTCAATATATGCCAAATATTTTCAGTGGATGAAAGGTCTGGACTGCAGGCAAGCCGGTTAAGCACCCAGATTTTCTACTAGATTTTCTACTAGAAAGCCATGCTGTTGTCATAGATGTATTATGCGGTTTCACATTGTCCTGCTGAAATATGTAATGCCCTGTACACACGATCGGTTCGTCTGATGAAAAAAGAGCGATGGACCGTTTTTATCCGACGAACCGATAGTGTGTGGGCCCCATCAGTTTTTTTACTCATAGGAGGCACTGATGGGCATTCATGGGCGGCACTGATGGGCATTCATAGCTGGCACTGATGGGTACTTATGGGTGGCACTGATAGGTGGCATGGACGGGCACTGATGGGCACGGATGAGCACTGATAGGTGGTACTGATGGACACTGGTGGGTGGCACTGATGACACTGGTGGGTGGCATTGCTGGGCATCACAAATTTGTTTGTGCCATGCTGGTGCCAGTCAGTGCCCATTTATGGGCACTGATTGGCATATGTTTTGCATACATTTGTACATGTGGATGGCCATGAGGACTTACCTGGCCATCCACATGTTGGGTGCTTCCCTGGTGGTCCTGGGCGGCATCCTGGTGGTCCAGTGTGGGCATCCGAGGGGGGGGCTGCTCTGATAAACAATCAGTGCAAACCCCCGCTGTCAGGAGAGCCGCCGATCAGCTCTCCTCTACTCGCGTCTATCAGACGCGAGTGAGAAAGAGTCGTTCAACGGCTCTTCCTGTTTACATCGTGATCAGCCGTGATTGGACAAGGCTGATCACGTGGTAAAGAGCCTCCGCCGGAGGCTCTTTACTGAGATCGGTGTTGCGGTGTGTCAGACTGACACACCACACCACCGATCGCCGCGATGTGCGCCCCCACGGTCGCGCAGCGGCTGTTATCCTGCAGGACGTCAATAGACATCCAGTCAGGATAACACAACCACTTCCCGGACGTCAATATGCTATTGACCGGGCGGGAAGTGGTTAAAGCATTCCTGATATGTCTCCTGTTCTTTGTATTGCTTTCTTTGTGTGAAATCCCTGGTGTTCCTGCCAGACCCTCTGCTTTCCAATTTAAAACTGACCACACTAAACAGAACACACCATGGTCCGTTCTCTAGCTATGCTGGGAACTCTGTGTTCTCTTCTCCAATGATCAGACTTGTCCCGATACGCCTCCACTGCACAGCCATTCACTGGGAAGCTCTGTGTACTGCGGCTTCTCCTCTCACCATCTTTTATGCAGGGAACTTATAAAAAGAGGGGAAAAATTGTATTTATAATGTATTTTTATATCTATACAAAAATGTTTTATTTTGCCTTTCATTTTTATTTTAAACTAAATGGGTTGTTTTACAAGGGGATCGTTTACAATCACTTTAGGAAGGGAACGGGGTGATAAGATGCAAGTGATAAGATGAACTATAAAAATGCTGTACTATAAAAACAACAACCTATAAAACTAAAGCATTATTATTACTAAGTTGCTGTAAATACTGTAAAAAACAGCAGGTCTCCTTTAATGAGTTAATTAGCTTTCCCATCTTAACAGCATTTGTTTTTCTGTTAGTGGAGAGTAATTCTTTAAATAGTATTGGAGGCTTTCATATGAAAAAAGCAGTCAGTACTTTGCCTGTACATGAATTATTTGCGGCTGAATATTTTCCTTTGTAAGCCTGACTTCCTCGCCATTAAATTTTCATACGAGGCCTCCACAAGCCACATCAATTCCCTCCATGGCAGTCCCCACAAGGCATGTATACATATGTAGAAATGCTAATACGCTGTATTCTTTCCACACATTAGACGCTGCTAGTAGAAGCAGCAGTCTTTCTCTGAAATACAGCATAATTCTCTTATCCAAAGATCATTTTTACGCAAGTGATAAAAGTGTTTTATGTTTAATGACCTTTAATTCCTTGGACTGATGACTTAAAAAGGCGCAGTGTCCCTTACAGGAAAAATGCATTTTGATTTTTTAAAACGACTCCGTCACATGTGATCATGGTGTTGTAGAGAAGATTGAAAGCAAGCACTAATCGCTCATACTTTTTTCTATTTGCTTGCAGCATCCTTCATTTCAGGGTGCATTCACGCCTGCGAATGTATCTGCACTCCTATTAGATGTGAAAACCCCAGCAGGCATTTGTGTGATTAGCTGCGGGAAACAACTCCATTGAAAGCAATTAGAGGCTGATGGCTCCCACAGCTAATCATGGCCATGCACATGTAATCGCTCATGCATCGATCACATGCAAGTGATTGGATACAGGTAGTCAGTAGCATGTGATCGCTGCATGAGCGGTTACAATTAATCAGCCGCAATAAACTGCAGGAGTCGACAGCCTCACATTTCTTAATGTGGGACTGCTTCTTGCAGCTAAAAGCAGAAACCCCTGGAGTTTGCATCTACCTGTAATGCAGAGGGCATTCGCAGGTGTGAATGCTCCCTAACAGATCAGTCCATCTAAAAGTGAGATCCTAGTTATTGGTAGAGCTTATTGTGCTAAGGATTTCTAGGGCTCATGCGCATTGACACACAATACTCTGGGTTAATATCTGTGATTTATACAGGTCTGAATGCAGCAGTGTTGTATTCTATACAATGGATATAAAAAGTCAGGTTTCTGTGATGTAGGAAAAAACAAACAAAGATAAATCATTCCAGAACTTTTTCCACCTTTGATGTGACCTATAAACTGTACAACTCTATTGAAAAACAAACTGAAATCTTTTCAGTGAAAATAAAAAACTAAAACAATGTGGTTGCATAAGTGTGCACACCCGCTTATAGCTGGGGATGTAGCTGTGTTCAGATTTAAGCAATCTCATTCAAACTTGTGGGAAATAGGAGTCAGTACACATCGGCCATCATTAAAAGTGCCTCTGATTAACCCCAAATAAAGTTCAGCTGTTCTAGTAGGTCTTTCCTAACATTTTCTTAGTCGCATCTTACAGTAAAAGCCATGGTCCGCAGAGAGCTTCCAAAGCATCAGAGGGATCACATTGTTAAAAGGTATCAGTCAGAAAAGGGGACAAAAGAATTTTCAAGGCATTAGCTATACCTTGGAACACAGTGAAGAGTCATCATCAAGTGGAGAAAATATGGCACAACAGTGACATTACCAAGAACTGGACGCCCCTCTAAAATGTATGAAAAGACTAGAAGAAAACTGGTCAGGGAGGCTGCCAAGAGGCCTACAGCAACATTGAAGGAGCTGCAGGAATGTCTGGAAAGTAGTGGCTGTATGGTACATGTGACGGCAATCTCCCATATTCTTCATGTCTGGGCTATGGGGTAGAGTGGCAAGATGCAAGACTTTTCTTACGAAGAACATCCAAGCCTGGCTAAATTTAGCAAAAACGCAACTGAAGTCTCCCAATAGCATGTGGGAAAATGTACCATACCCACATTGAAACATGGTGGTGGCAGCATCATGATTTGGGGCTGTTTTTCTTCAGCTGGAACAAGGGCCTTAGTCAAGGTAGAAGGAATTATGAACAGTTCCAAATACCAGTCAATATTGTCACAAAACCTTCAGGCTTCTGCTAGAAAGCTGAACATGAAGAGGAACTTCATCTTTCAGCATGACATGACAATAACCCAAAGCATACATCCAAATCAACAAAGAAATTTCCTCACTAGAAGAAGATTTGGATGTACAGTACTTGGAATTGCCCAGACCTAAATCCGAAAAGTCTGTGGGTTGATCTGAAGAGGGCTAGGCACAGGAGATGCCCTCACAATCTGACAGATTTGGAGTGTTTTTGCAAAGAAGAGTGGGCAAATATTGTCAAAATGTGCCATGCTGATAGGCTCATACCCAAAAAGTGCTGTAATAAAATCGAAATATGCTTCAACAAAGTATTAGTTTAACCACTTGCCGACCGCTGTACGTCAATATACGTTGGCAGAATGGCAGCGCTAGGCAAATAGACGCACCTGTACGTCCCCTTTAAGAAGGTGTGCGGGTGCGTACCGCTGCAATCTCTGTGACCGTGCTCACGGGTCCCACAAACTCGATGTTTGCCGGCAGCTCGATATCATGTCACGGAGAGGCAGAACAGGGGGATGCCTGTGTAAACAAGGAATTTCCCTGTTCTGCCTTGTGACAGGACACTGATCATCTGCTCCCTGTCATCGGGAGCAGTGATCAGTGTCATGTCTCAGGTAGCCCAGCCCCCACACAGATAGAATCACTCCCTAGGACACACTTAACTCCTTCCTCGCCCCCTAGTGGTTAACCCCTTCCCGGCCAGTGTCATTTACACAGTAATCAGTGCATTTTTATAGCACTGATCGCTGTATAAATGACAATGGTCCCAAAATAGCGTCAAAGGTGTCTGATGTGTCTGCCATAATGTCGCAGTCACGATAAAAATCACAGTAAAAGACTTTGTGAAAAAAAAAACACAGTAAAAAATAAATCACAATATACGCTTATTGCGATTTTTTTTTTTTGCCAAAAATGTGTAGAAGAATACATATTGTCCTAAACTGAGGAAATTTTTTTTTTTTGTAATACATATTTTTGGGGGATATTTATTAAAACAAAAAGTAAATAATATTAGTTTGTTTTATGATGTGGGTTTAGTGACACTTTGATTGCACCACAGGAGGATTTTGTGTGGACACCTTATGGTACATTCCTTTCTTTAGCCCCTTTGTTCTGGCTAATATAATGACAGCTTCAGTATAAACACATTTATTGCAACCCCAATTCCCCAAAAATTGTGACAGTGTGTAAAATCTACATAAAAATACGCCGGCGTACTCTGTCTGTGGATCTGGCCCTTAGTCGCATGACTTGGACATTAGGTATATAATGTCTTGTGCTACTTTTGGCAAGATTGACAGGGTTACAGGGCATATGAGACAAATATATATATTTTTTTATAATGCTAAAAACCAACATCACTACACTCTACACTAACAACAAGGTTTTAAAAACATTATGCTGAAATGATTGTTTACACTAAGCTGATTTCAGTTATATATGCATATTCTCAACATAAAAGACAAAGGCTTCAGATCCACTTTGACTGACTCCTGAGTTTATCAGTGTTCTGATACAATAGGGGTGACCTTGCACACCTGTGCACTTATCTCCATCACTGCAAGCACAGATGATTTCATTTGCAATTTGTATCCCGCGTTGTTTTCCACAAACCGCCTGCAGTGTATTGAAATGTGGCATTCTCCGCTATTGAATCTGCAGCTCAAGGCTGAATATAATATTCAGGCAGGAAAAAAAATGGATGTTGAAATGACTTTAGTAAATACCCATTCATATTAAGCATTGTCATCTTTGTGGTTGCCATAGTATCTCAGCACTGCTATAGTACAACGGATTCCTTCTGCACTGAATAAATAACCACTATGAAAAAAATTGTACTTAAAGTGGAAGTTCAGTCAAACACTAACTATACTTAGAGTATGTAAATCCAACATTTTATATTCCTGATATGTGCCTGCTGAACCATGTATTTATATGAAAATGTTTCCTGTTCTTTGTATTTTATCCTTTGTGTGAAATCTCTGGTGTTCCTGTCAGTCCCTCTGCTTTCCATTTAAAACCTGACCACACTAAACAGGAGAACACACCGAGGTCAGTTCTCTACCACTTGTTGACCATCACATACCTGGTACGGCACTGGACTTGAAGTGGCTATACCGGGATGATTTTAAAGCTGAAGGTCGACTCACTTGAAAAAGCAATCCTAGCGGCTAACTAGTCACTGGAAAGCATTTACAAGCCGCAGGAGGGGACATCCCTCCGTGGCTTTACTGGGATCTCCTGTCCCACCGGGAGTCCAGGTGGGTCAGTCTGGGGTTCCGACAGCTGACCACAGAGCCGGACAAAGATAGAATCAGCTTTGTTCGGCTTTGTGATATGGTAACCCAGTTTACCCAGATGTAAACTGTGTCTTTTTCGAAAATCTTGGTGTGATCAAATGCTTTTAAGGGCAGAGGAGTAAACTAGGGTCTTATAGGTCCCAGATATTTCCATAAAGAGTACCTGGCACATGCCTGTTGCTGTCGTAAGGGATGTTTACATTCCTTGCAACAGCAATAAAAGTGATCACAAAAAGAAAATTAAAGCAACTGTATAAAAATCTAAAAATTATTAAATATTAAAAATGTAAAGTGCCCTGTACCCCCGTGCTTGCGTGAAAAAAGGTTGTAAATCCTCTACACTGAAGCCGATGCTGGGAGCTGATCATGTGACTGGACTGGAGTGACTTCAGCATAGGTAAGTGTGATGCAATTGCCTATATGCTTCAGTCTAATGCTCTCCCTGCCAACTTAATGCTGTGGGTTACAGGTAACAGGTGTTTCATGTGTGATTCATCTCTCTCTGTAAAGACTGTTCATATGTTAAATAAGGCTAGCTTTTGAAAGGCCTTTAATTGTGTGATAACCCTGTCTAAAAACCTAGTGATACTCAGAGGTGTTAATAGGTGTCAACTGGATACAGACGAAACGTCTGCTTAGGAAACTCAGTGTGTGAAGGTGGTTTGTTGTTTAAGGAATGTGCAGTGATTAGACATGATAATTGTCGGTCGGTGCCGACCTGTCTGGAATGTTTTAGTAATTAGCCTTAGTGTGTGATTGGGGGGGGTGGAGATTTCATTGTTGCTTCAATGTCTTGGACTGTATAAAAAGCTGAGAAGAAAAACCATTAAAGTCTGTGTTGTTCTAGCAGTAAGCTTGGCATGTGTGGCTTTCTGGGCGATTCCAGGGATATCCCTCCTCGTGGAATATTGGGGTGATTTTCGTTATGGGAAGAAGGGAATCTTTGACGAGGATAACATACCGATACCGTCACAATTGGTTGGTAGCAGTGGGATTTTCCCTTCTATTCCCCTTCACACCCGGATTCCAAGCAGACACTGAAAGAACTACTGGAAGTTCGTGGAAGGATTGCTAGCAACAAAACCAAGCGGGTCATCATAGCAGAATCAATGGAGCTAGACCAGGAGGACGGGATTGCAGCAACGCCAGCAGTACAAGAGATGGAGACACCAGTGATTCAGGAGGAGGAATCGCCAGCCAACAAGCTAATGAGAGAGAAGCTAGCGTGGTTCGGCCCGAACCCAACGCCGGATGTGGTGCTGAAAGTGATGGACATGTTAGTAAACGCAGAGCTACAGTTAAAACTGGCAGCAGTCCAACAAGCAGCCGCACCTTCTACGAACAGTGAGTACAGCACAGCAGACGCAAGGAAGATTCCGTTTAGCGCTTTTAAAGCTTTTGATGAAAAGGACTGTGAGATTGATAACTACCTGGCGGATTTTGAGCGACAATGTAACCTGCACCGAATAGCTAGAAGAGAGTGGGTTGCAATATTGTCAGGCAAACTGTCAGGCAAAGCTTCTGATGCTTTCCGGACCGTGCCAGATCAGTATATCCATAGCTACGCCAGGGTTAAAGAAGTGCTCCTGGCTCGTTATGCGGTAACTCCAGAGTCCCACCGACAGAAGTTCAGGGGCTCACGCAAAACCACGAAAGACTCTTACGCGGAATGGGCATACCAGTTGTCCCTGTCGGCCTCTAACTGGGTTAACAGCAGCCAGGCCACCACCGCAGAGGACATTTTGCAACTAATGCTCCTGGAGCAATTTTACAATCACATCCAGACGGATGTCAAAGATTGGGTGAGAGATCGCAGGCCCATGACTCTACCAGAGGCCGCGAAGTTGGCGGATGAATATGCGGATACTCGCAAGACGAACCAGGTCACACCACGGGTACAACCTCCACGACCAGCGGCGCCCTCACACCCACCAGCCGCTAGATACCAACCTCCTAACAGACCGATGACATCTAGCCCTCGCTATCCACGCCAGGAGGACAACGAACAACGCTGCTTCCGGTGCAAACAGCTCGGTCACTTCAAGCAGATTTGCCCCATGAGTGACAACACCAGGTCAAATTGGTCTCAACCTGGGTACCGCCCTCCAGCAGCAGCCCATTGTGTAGACTCGGCTTGGGATCCCCAGGAGCTGGGTCAGGAAGAACCATTGGGCACCCCTTACGAAGCCCTCATGGTACAATCTGTTATTACGGACAGCAGGGAACACCATTGTCAGCTGGTCATGGGCGACAGCCATAAGCCGGAGGGGCCCTGGAGGGAGCTGGGCAGAAAGAGGCACCGCCGGCTACCCCCCAAGAAGAAGAGGTCCTGGAAGCCGTATAACAAGCTGACCTGGGAGGATAAGAAGCGATTGGAGGAGAGGGAGTCGCAGCGGGCGTCCCAGATGCGGGCCGAGATGTTCGCCAAGGGCCCACCGGTGGCCCCTTACACCACCACCCAGTTCCTGATGATGAAGGACCACGTGGAGAGCCTGCAGGACATGAGCAAGCAGGAGCTGATCCGTGAGTACATAGAGCTGGAGGAATGCATAAGCCGCATGGAGGAGGAGAACAACCACCTGAGGTCACAGCAGGCTGACCCCCCCAGGCTCCATGAACTGGAGATGGAGCTGGAGAAGCTCCAAGAGGAGAACCGGCGGCTGCGGAGGGAGCAGAGGGTGGCTGACCTTATGGGGCCCTGATTCCCCCCCCCCCCGAACTCTGAGCATCGGTGCTACAGCATTTCAACAAATATAACTTTTTCTTTTTATGAATCTCCTGTGATTGTCACTTCAGAGCCATAACCTGCCCCTCCCATAGCGGGACACCTAGATGGCGGCGCACAGACCCATTCGCCGTCTTCACACTGACTTCTGGTGACTCTGCAGATCACACAAAGACTTGGGGACTGACCGGCGTGTGATCTGACGACCCGGTGACATACCTAAGTCGGAAGCAGTTGCCAAGGTAGGTCAGTCACGCCAAACGGAGTTAACCTCGGACTAAAAGCTCTGAACCCGTCAACCCTACTGGACCAGGGAAGGTCCAACCGGGTTTGCCGTAGCAGGGAGAAAAAGGGGGGCCATTGTGATGCAATTGCCTATATGCTTCAGTCTAATGCTCTCCCTGCCAACTTAATGTTGTGGGTTACAGGTAACAGGTGTTTCATGTGTGATTCATCTCTCTCTGTAAAGACTGTTCATATGTTAAATAAGGCTAGCTTTTGAAAGGCCTTTAATTGTGTGATAACCCTGTCTAAAAACCTAGTGATACTCAGAGGTGTTAATAGGTGTCAACTGGATACAGACGAAACGTCTGCTTAGGAAACTCAGTGTGTGAAGGTGGTTTGTTGTTTAAGGAATGTGCAGTGATTAGACATGATAATTGTCGGTCGGTGCCGACCTGTCTGGAATGTTTTAGTAATTAGCCTTAGTGTGTGATTGGGGGGGGTGGAGATTTCATTGTTGCTTCAATGTCGTGGACTGTATAAAAAGCTGAGAAGAAAAACCATTAAAGTCTGTGTTGTTCTAGCAGTAAGCTTGGCATGTGTGGCTTTCTGGGCGATTCCAGGGATATCCCTCCTCGTGGAATATTGGGGTGATTTTCGTTATGGGAAGAAGGGAATCTTTGACGGGGATAACATACCGATACCGTCACAGTAAGTATACAGATCTTTCATTTTATGGGATTGATTTGGTAAGAGGGTTCAAGAGAGCAAACAGTGGAAAAAGTTTCATACACTGTGCAAAAGTTTTTGGCAGGTATGAAAAAAGTTTGTAAACAAAAGTAATTGTAAAGTTTTGTAAAAAAAAAAAGGCAGCAGTATGGAACATGCACATCTAAGAAAAAACCCATACCTGGAATT
The DNA here is from genome assembly GCF_905171775.1 of Rana temporaria. Taxonomy (NCBI): domain Eukaryota; kingdom Metazoa; phylum Chordata; class Amphibia; order Anura; family Ranidae; genus Rana; species Rana temporaria. The sequence goes on from NC_053491.1 coordinate 391,345,341, forward strand.
CAGCTTTAAACATGCCCTGTGTGCCCGTGTTCATCTCCATTGCATTGGATTAGTAGTCTACAGAAGATAATATTATTTGAAATTTCACTTCTGTTTACATAGTGACTAGATTCCTGCCTATTTTGTAAGATCAATAGATATTTTCTGTAATTGCTAAAAAAAAATGATTCACCTAATGTAAGAAAACAAATGCATCCACCACATCTAAGTACCAAGAAGCTGCAATATATAATATTTTTGTCCTTAGGTTTGGATATCCTCTACTGAAAGCAGCATAGTTCTACTAACAGAAATCTGCAAACAGAAATCTAAAATTTGGCCTGAAACTGAAAGTGAGACTCCAGTCAGAAGGCTAAATGCACACTTGAATTACAAATGCTGTATGTTTGCTTGCTAAAGGATTGCTTGCTAAAGGATTTGTACTTCTGGCCAGCTTTTCTAAACAGGAGAGAACTAGAAGCTACCGGGAATATAAAGGCAGATGTATACTAGCTTTGTATAAAAATTCTTCTATTTTTAAAGAATGCATACCAGGATTCATATTTTTTCTTATTTTGATCTGGATTCCTGTAATATAATACGTTCTATCAGATACCACATTGACTGTTCATAATGAAGGAAAGCCATGCTTTGTGCCTCAGTATCCAGCATTGATGATCAGGTCTCATCCAATCTTGTACAGTGTTCAATGTGTTCAATGTGCAGCGTGCATAGGCAGCTGCCGGTGACTGTTACTATGGAATATGTATTTCTAATATTTTTAGGAAGAGAAAAAGATACTTCTTATGTGAATTGAATTGTAAAATGTAATTTTCTGCTAGAGACTCATAATAAAAGTTGGTTTTATAGAAGAAAATCTTATACTGTTGCATCCTTAATAATTTATACATCATAATTTAGAGGGTGGTATGTTTTATGCACCATCATAGCGGGTAGGAAGGTTCTTCCAATGTGCAAATGTTCTCAAGTGGATGCCAAAATGATTGCATCCATATAACAATATGTTCAGTAGCTTATTACACATTTTGTGTTTATTAACCACTTAAGCTCCGGACCAATACGCTGTCTAAAGACCAGAGGTGTTTTTACAATTTGGCAATGCGCTGCTTTAACTGGTAATTGCGCGGTCATGCAATGTTGTACCGAAACGAAACTTGCGTCCTTTTCTTCCCACAAATAGAGCTTTATTTTGATGGTATTTGATCGCCTCTGCGATTTTTATTTTTTGCGATATAAACGCAAAAAGACCGTAAATTTTGAAAAAAAATGATTTTTCTTATAACAAAAAGTAAAAAAAATCGAATAAACTAAATTTTAGTCAAACATTTAGGCCAAAATGTATTCAGCCACATGTCTTTAGTAAAAAAAATCGCAATAAGCGTATATTTATTGGTTTTCGCAAAAGTTATAGCGTCTACAAACTAGGGTACATTTTCTGGAATTTACACAGCTTTTATTTTATGACTGCCTATCTCATTTCTTGAGGTGCTAAAATGGCAGGGCAGTACAAAACCCCCCCAAATGACCCCATTTTGGAAAGTAGACACCCCAAGGAAACTGCTGAGAGGCATGTTGAGTCCATTGAATATTTAATTTTTTTGTCTCAAGTGATTGAATAATGACGAAAAAAAAAAAAAAAAAAAATGTTTACAAAAAGTTGTCACTAAATGATATATTTCTCACACATGCCATGGTTATATGTGGAATTGCACCCCAAAATACATTCTGCTGCTTCTCCTGAGTACGGGGATACCACATGTGTGGGACTTTTTGGGAGCCTAGCCGCATACGGGGCCCCAAAACCCAAGCACCGCCTTCAGCATTTCTAAGGGCACAAATTTTTGATTTCACTCCTCACTACCTATCAAGGTTTCGAAGGCCATAAAATGCCAAAATAGCAAAAAAAAAAAAACAAATGACCCCATTTTGGAAAGTAGACACCCTAAGCTATTTGCTGAGAGGCATGTCGAGTCCATGGAATATTTTATATTTTGACACAAGTTGCGGGAATATGACAAACTGATTTTTTTTTGCACAAAGTTGTCACTAAATGATATATTGCTCACACATGCCATAGTTATATGTGGAATTGCACCCCAAAATACATTCTGCTGCTTCTCCCGAGTACGGGGATACCACATATGTGGGACTTTTTGTGAGCCTAGCCGCATACGGGGCCCCGAAAACAAAGCACCGCCTTCAAGATTTCTAAGGGCATACATTTTTGATTTCACTCCTCACTACCTATCACTACCTATCACAGTTTTGAAGGCCATAAAATGCCAAGATGTCACACAACCCCCCCAAATGACCCCATTTTGGAAAGAAGACACCCCAAGCTATTTGCTGAGAGGCATGTTGAGTCCATGGAATATTTAATTTTATGGCCCCAAGTGATTGAATAATGACCAAAAAAAAAAAAAAAAAATTTTTTACAAAACGTTGTCACTAAATGATATATTTCTCACATATGCCATGGGCATATGTGGAATTGCACCCCAAAATACATTCTGCTGCTTCTCCTGAGTACGGGGATACCACATGTGTGGGACTTTTTGGGAGCCTAGCCGCGTACGGGACCCCGAAAACCAATCACCGCCTTCAGGATTTCTAAGGGCATAAATTTTTGATTTCACTCCTCACTACCTATCACAGTTTCGAAGGCAATAAAATGCCAAAACAGCACAAAACCCCCCCAAATGACCCCATTTTGGAAAGTAGACACCCCAAGCTATTTGCTGAGAGGCATGTTGAGTCCATGGAATATTTAATTTTTTTGCCCCAAGTCACTGAATAATGACCAAAAAAAAAAAATACAAAACGTTGTCACTAAATGATATATTTCTCACACATGCCACGGTTATATGTGGAATTGCACCCCAAAATACATTCTGCTGCTTCTCCTGAGTACGGGGATACCACATGTGTGGGACTTTTTGGGAGCCTAGCCGCGTACGGGACCCCGAAAACCAATCACCGCCTTCAGGATTTCTAAGGGCATAAATTTTTGATTTCACTCCTCACTACCTATCACAGTTTCGAAGGCAATAAAATGCCAAAACAGCACAAAACCCCCCCAAATGACCCCATTTTGGAAAGTAGACACCCCAAGCTATTTGCTGAGAGGCATGTTGAGTCCATGGAATATTTAATTTTTTTGCCCCAAGTCACTGAATAATGACCAAAAAAAAAAAAATACAAAACGTTGTCACTAAATGATATATTTCTCACACATGCCACGGTTATATGTGGAATTGCACCCCAAAATACATTCTGCTGCTTCTCCTGAGTACGGGGATACCACATGTGTGGGACTTTTTGGGAGCCTAGCCGCGTACGGGGCCCCGAAAACCAAGCACTGCCTTCAAGATTTGTGTGAGTGAAATCAAAAATTTATGTCCTTAGAAATCTTGAAGGCGGTGCTTGGTTTTCGGGGTCTCATACGCGGCTAGGCTCCCAAAAAGTCCCACACATGTGGTATCCCCGTACTCAGGAGAAGTAGCAGAATGTATTTTGGGGTGCAATTCCACATATAACCATGGCATGTGTGAGAAATATATCATTTAGTGACAATGTTTTGTACATTTTTTTATTTTAATTTTTTTTGGTCATGATTCAATCACTTGGGGCAAAAAAATTAAATATTCCATGGACTCAACATGCCTCTCAGCAAATAGCTTGGGGTGTCTACTTTCCAAAATGGGGTCATTTGGGGTTTTTTTGTGCTATTTTGGCATTTTATGGCCTTCGAAACTGTGATAGGTAGTGAGGAGTGAAATCAAAAATTTGCGCCCTTAGAAATGCTGAAGGCGGTGCTTGGTTTTCGGGGTCCCGTACGCGGCTAGGCTCCCAAAAAGTCCCAAACATGTGGTATCCCCGTACTCAGGAGAAGCAGCAGAATGTATTTTAGGGTGCAACTCCACATATAACCATGGCATGTGTGAGCAATATATCATTTAGTGACACATTTTTCTTTCTTTTTTTTTTTTTCTCATTATTCAATCACTTTGGACAAAAAAAAAAAAAATCAATGGACTCAACATGCCTCTCAGCAGTTTCCTTGGGGTGTCTTCTTTCCAAAATGGGGTCATTTGGGTTTTTTTTGTGCTATTTTGGCATTTTATGGCCTTCGAAACTGTGATAGGTAGTGAGGAGTGAAATCAAAAATTTACACCCTTAGAAAGCCTGAAGGCGGTGATTGGTTTTTGGGGTCCCGTACGCGGCTAGGCTCCCAAAAAGTCTCACACATGTGGTATCCCCGTACTCAGGAGAAGCAGCAGAATGCATTTTGGGGTGTAATTCCACATATGCCCATGGCATGTTTGAGCAATATATCATTTAGTGACAACTTTGCGCAAAAAAAATATATATATATATATATATATTTATATTTCCCGCAACTTGGGTCAAAATCTAAAATATTCCATGGACTTAAGATGCCTCTCAGCAAATAGCTTGGGGTGTCTACTTTCCAAAATGGGGTCATTTGGGGGGGTTTTCAATTGTCCTGGCATTTTATGCACAACAATTAGAAGCTTATGTCACACATCACCCACTCTTCTAACCACTTGAAGAAAAAGCCCTTTCTGACACTGTTTGTTTACATAAAAACATATTATTTTTTTGCAAGAAAGTAAAGTTGAACCCCCAAACATTATATATTTTTTTAAAGCAAAGGCCCTACAGATTAAAATGGTAGGTGTTGCAAAAAAAATTTCCACACAGTATTTGCGCAGCGTTTTTTCAAACGCATTTTTTGGGGAAAAAATACACTTTTTTTTATTTTAAAGCACTAAAACACACTATATTGCCCAAATTATTGATGAAATAAAAATTATGATCTTAGGCCGAGTACATGGATACCAAACACGACATACTTTAAAATTGCGCACAAACGCGCAGTGGCGACAAACTACATACATTTTTAAAAGCCTTTAAAAGCCTTTACAGGTTACCACATTAGATTTACAGAGTAGGTCTACTGCTAAAATGACTGCCCTCGATCTGCCCTTCGCGGTGATACCTCACATGCATGGTGCAATTGCTGTTTACATATGACTCCAGACCGACGCTTGCGTTCGTCTTTGCGCAAGAGCAGGGGGGGACAGGGATGCTTTTTTTTATTTTTTTATATATTTATTTCGCTTTTTTTATTTTATTTGTTAACTGTTCCTTCCATTTATTTATTTTTTTACCATTTTTATTGTTATCTCAGGGAATGTAAATATCCCTTATGATAGCAATAGTTAGTGACAGGTACTCTTTTTTTTTTTTAAATGGGGTCTATTAGACCCTAGATCTTTCCTCTGCCCTCAAAGCATCTGACCACACCAAGATCGGTGTGATAAAATGCTTTCCCATATTCTCAATGGCGCCGTTTATATCTGGGGGGGGGGACATTCCCTCCCACTGAATGTAAAAGCAGTCTAGAGGCTAATTAGCCGCTAGGACTGCTTTTACATGAAAGCCGACCGCTGGCTGAAAAGAATGATACCAAGATGATGCCTAAACCCGCAGGCATCATTCTGGTATAACCATTCAAAGTCCTGCAACATACCAGTACGTTGATGGTTCTTGTTGGACATGTATTGTAATCTTTTTTTTTTTCATGCAGTCTGTTGGCTGAACAAAAAAAAGATTGATCGGTGGGTATGCCCACCATTAGAATACCTCCCTTCATCCACCCACTTCTAATGATGGGCATACATGCACCATTTATATATGCCGAAGCATGGGGGCATCCTCCCGCAAAAAAGTTATGCCGCGTACGGTCGGACTTTTCTATGCCGCGTACACACGGTCGGACTTTTCTATGCCGTGTACACATGGTCAGACTTTTCCACAGGAAAGCCTCCGTAGGAATGTCAACCGTATGTACGCGGCATTAGGAGCAAAATCGCTCCTCCGCCCCTAATGCCCCCATGCTCCGGCATATATGCTCTTTTTTGAACTGTAGTGGTGAAATCACCTCCTACAGCATTGGAGTCGCGGCTTTATATATCGTGGGAGCAAACGCTGTTGCTGTCACGCTAAATAAATCCGCACTGCAACTGAATGGCGTACCTGCTAAGCAAATGATGGTTAACATTAAAACAAAGTAACATTCCAGTATAACAGTAAGATCATACCATACCTGCAAAGCAAATACCTATAAAAAAACATAGTAAAAAATAAAACATTTTTTAACGCAACCTGTGCCTAAAATATATATATATGCCAAAGCATGGGGGCATCCTCCCGCAAAAAAGTTATGCCGCGTACGGTCGGACTTTTCTATGCCGCGTACACACGGTCGGACTTTTCTATGCCGTGTACACATGGTGTACACGTGATAGGTAGTGAGGAGTGAAATCAAAAATTTGCGCCCTTAGAAATGCTGAAGGCGGTGCTTGGTTTTCGGGGTCCCGTACGCGGCTAGGCTCCCAAAAAGTCCCAAACATGTGGTATCCCCGTACTCAGGAGAAGCAGCAGAATGTATTTTAGGGTGCAACTCCACATATAACCATGGCATGTGTGAGCAATATATCATTTAGTGACACATTTTTCTTTCTTTTTTTTTTTTTTCTCATTATTCAATCACTTTGGACAAAAAAAAAAAAAATCAATGGACTCAACATGCCTCTCAGCAGTTTCCTTGGGGTGTCTTCTTTCCAAAATGGGGTCATTTGGTTTTTTTTTGTGCTATTTTGGCATTTTATGGCCTTCGAAACTGTGATAGGTAGTGAGGAGTGAAATCAAAAATTTACACCCTTAGAAAGCCTGAAGGCGGTGATTGGTTTTTGGGGTCCCGTACGCGGCTAGGCTCCCAAAAAGTCTCACACATGTGGTATCCCCGTACTCAGGAGAAGCAGCAGAATGCATTTTGGGGTGTAATTCCACATATGCCCATGGCATGTTTGAGCAATATATCATTTAGTGACAACTTTGCGCAAAAAAAATATATATATATATATATATTTATATTTCCCGCAACTTGGGTCAAAATCTAAAATATTCCATGGACTTAAGATGCCTCTCAGCAAATAGCTTGGGGTGTCTACTTTCCAAAATGGGGTCATTTGGGGGGGTTTTCAATTGTCCTGGCATTTTATGCACAACAATTAGAAGCTTATGTCACACATCACCCACTCTTCTAACCACTTGAAGAAAAAGCCCTTTCTGACACTGTTTGTTTACATAAAAACATATTATTTTTTTGCAAGAAAGTAAAGTTGAACCCCCAAACATTATATATTTTTTTAAAGCAAAGGCCCTACAGATTAAAATGGTAGGTGTTGCAAAAAAAATTTCCACACAGTATTTGCGCAGCGTTTTTTCAAACGCATTTTTTGGGGAAAAAATACACTTTTTTTTATTTTAAAGCACTAAAACACACTATATTGCCCAAATTATTGATGAAATAAAAATTATGATCTTAGGCCGAGTACATGGATACCAAACACGACATACTTTAAAATTGCGCACAAACGCGCAGTGGCGACAAACTACATACATTTTTAAAAGCCTTTAAAAGCCTTTACAGGTTACCACATTAGATTTACAGAGTAGGTCTACTGCTAAAATGACTGCCCTCGATCTGCCCTTCGCGGTGATACCTCACATGCATGGTGCAATTGCTGTTTACATATGACTCCAGACCGACGCTTGCGTTCGTCTTTGCGCAAGAGCAGGGGGGGACAGGGATGCTTTTTTTTATTTTTTTATTTTTTTATATATTTATTTCGCTTTTTTTATTTTATTTGTTAACTGTTCCTTCCATTTATTTATTTTTTTACCATTTTTATTGTTATCTCAGGGAATGTAAATATCCCTTATGATAGCAATAGTTAGTGACAGGTACTCTTTTTTTTTTTTAAATGGGGTCTATTAGACCCTAGATCTTTCCTCTGCCCTCAAAGCATCTGACCACACCAAGATCGGTGTGATAAAATGCTTTCCCATATTCTCAATGGCGCCGTTTATATCTGGGGGGGGGGACATTCCCTCCCACTGAATGTAAAAGCAGTCTAGAGGCTAATTAGCCGCTAGGACTGCTTTTACATGAAAGCCGACCGCTGGCTGAAAAGAATGATACCAAGATGATGCCTAAACCCGCAGGCATCATTCTGGTATAACCATTCAAAGTCCTGCAACATACCAGTACGTTGATGGTTCTTGTTGGACATGTATTGTAATCTTTTTTTTTTTCATGCAGTCTGTTGGCTGAACAAAAAAAAGATTGATCGGTGGGTATGCCCACCATTAGAATACCTCCCTTCATCCACCCACTTCTAATGATGGGCATACATGCACCATTTATATATGCCGAAGCATGGGGGCATCCTCCCGCAAAAAAGTTATGCCGCGTACGGTCGGACTTTTCTATGCCGCGTACACACGGTCGGACTTTTCTATGCCGTGTACACATGGTCAGACTTTTCCACAGGAAAGCCTCCGTAGGAATGTCAACCGTATGTACGCGGCATTAGGAGCAAAATCGCTCCTCCGCCCCTAATGCCCCCATGCTCCGGCATATATGCTCTTTTTTGAACTGTAGTGGTGAAATCACCTCCTACAGCATTGGAGTCGCGGCTTTATATATCGTGGGAGCAAACGCTGTTGCTGTCACGCTAAATAAATCCGCACTGCAACTGAATGGCGTACCTGCTAAGCAAATGATGGTTAACATTAAAACAAAGTAACATTCCAGTATAACAGTAAGATCATACCATACCTGCAAAGCAAATACCTATAAAAAAACATAGTAAAAAATAAAACATTTTTTAACGCAACCTGTGCCTAAAATATATATATATGCCAAAGCATGGGGGCATCCTCCCGCAAAAAAGTTATGCCGCGTACGGTCGGACTTTTCTATGCCGCGTACACACGGTCGGACTTTTCTATGCCGTGTACACATGGTCAGACTTTTCCACGGGAAAGCCTCCGTAGGAATGTCAACCGTATGTACGCGGCATTAGGAGCAAAATCGCTCCTCCGCCCCTGCTGCCCGCATGCTTCGGCATATATGCTCTTTTTTTTAACTGTGGTGGTGAAATCACCTCCTACAGCACTGGAGTCGCGGCTTTATATATCGTGGGAGCAAACGCTGTTGCTGTCAAGATAAATAAGTCCGCGCAACAGCTGAATGGCGTACCTGAAAACAGTAAAATAAATTACATACCTGAAAAGCAAGCATGAAAAAACATAACAACAATAAAACTTTGCAGAATAGAATACAGTAAAAAAGAGCAGAACAATAGAGAGAGAATAGAGAGGGAGAGAACAATAAAACGACAACTATTTTTGGTTTTTTTATTTTATATTTTTTTGTGTGTTTTTATTTTTTACTTTTTTTTTTTTTTTTTTTTTAACACTTTTTTTTGTAACTGTGAACTGTAACTTCAACTTTTCGGTTCCAGGTTTGGGTCTCTCAAAATGCAATGGCATCTTGGGAGACCCTGTGTGAGTGTGCCTAGCCTGTGAAATGTTTCACCCTACACTAATAATTAACGTGTGTGTGGAAGCGTTCAAAACATTCACCAATACAAAGACCAGGATTGCCAGGACATTTGGGACAAAAATAACGGGTGTCACGCCTAAATCCGCGCTTGGTACAGACACGACATTTTCTTTGGGGGGCTCGTTGGGTAGGGGTACTCGGGAGGACATAAGAAAAATGCCTCTCATGCAGTCGGCTTACTGCATTTGGTAGGAGATGGTGAGGTACAATACCGCCTGGATACAGGAGTTCTGTGATGATATCCCTCTGGAATTGAAGGAAGGATTCATTCCGTCCTGAAGCTCTGTATACGACATGAGCATTCAGTAGAGCCAATTGAAATAAATGTAGAGACACTTTTTTGTACCAGCGTCTCGTCTTACGGGCAATATGATACGGCGCCATCAACTGGTCGTTGAGGTCCACCCCTCCCATATTAAGGTTATATTCGTGGACACAGAGGGGTTTCTCCACAACACCAGTCGCCGTACGAATTTGGACTGTCGTGTCTGCGTGAAGGGTGGTAAGAACGAAAACATTCCTATTGTCCCGCCACTTCACAGCGAGCAAATTTTTACATCTGCAGCAGGCTCTCGCCCCCGGCCTAACACGGGCATCTACAAGCCGCTGGGGGAAGCCCCGGCGATTAGGTCGCACGGTGCCACATGCTCCAATCTGTTGATCAAATAAGTGGCTAAAAAGTGGCACGCTGCTGTAAAAATTGTCCACATACAAATGGTACCCCTTTCCGAATAAGGGTGACACCAAGTCCCAAACAATCTTGCCAGCGCTCCCCATGTAATCTGGGCATCCTTCCGGCTCTACCTGACTATCTTTTCCCTCGTAAACCCTAAAGCTCCATGTGTAGCCTGTGGCCCTGTCACAGAGCTTATAGAGCTTGACCCCGTATCTGGCACGCTTGCTGGGAAGGAACTGTTTGAAAGACAAGCGGCCAGCAAATTTAATCAGGGACTCATCAACGCATACAACCTGCTGGGGATTAAACAAGGCTGCAAAACGTTCGTTGAAATGGTTTACGAGGGGCCGAATTTTGTAGAGCCGGTCAAATTCAGGGTCTCCACGTGGACGACAAAGTGCATTGTCACTGAAATGCAGGAACCGCAGGATCGCCTCGTATCGTCTCCTGGCCATGTGAGCAGAGAAAATGTACATATGGTCAATGGGATGTGTGGACCAATACATCCGCAATGACGGAAATTTGTGTATGCCCATGTTGAGGGTAAGGCCCAGAAAGGTCTTAAATTCGGAAACCTCGAGAGGTTTCCATTCTTTGGCAAGGCGAGACTGGGGGTTAGCGGTGATGTAAGTACCAGCATATAAATTAGTCTGGTCCACAATAGATCTATAGAGATCTTCCGTGAAATACAGCGAATAAAAATCAAGTGACATAAAGTTCGCTGTATCCACCTGAATACCGGGTTGGCCAGTGAATGGGGGAAGTACAGGTGCTGTAGAAGTGGTGGGGACCCAATCAGGATAGGCAAATTCTACAGGAAGGGCACTATGGGCACGACGGGCCTGTCTCTGTCTTTTTCTTGGTGGCAGCGGGACACTACTTGTGCTTGCCACATCGCCAGCTTCAACTGCACTTATGGGACTCGCCACGTCACCAAGTGTTACTGCAGTGCTGGATAAACGACCAGGGTGTACTAGGCCGCTGGTGCTTGCCAATTCACCAGAAGGAATAGCGGCGCTAGTACTGGATCTCTGCTCCATACGAGGGTCCTGCGGTTCTTGCTGCTCAACAACATCAGAATGGGATCGGGTACGCCTGGCCTTAGCAGGGACCTCAACTTCGTCGTGCGAGCTATCTGACATGGAGCCGCTGTCGTAAATGGGTTCATATTCTGAGCCAGAATCTGTCAGATGCGTGACCTCCTCCTCTTCACTATCTGACATGCACATGAACTCCAAGGCCTGCTTATCATTGTACCTTCGGTTTGCCATTTTGGACTCTAAATTTAGTGGTACAATGGTAAGGATTCACAGGTAAAAAAAGCACCTGACTATAGAAAAGCAAATGTAGAAAACGCTTAAAAAAAAACTGTAAGCGATCGCAGGGATCAGGCCTGTCTCTGCGAACGCTGCAGTTATGTGTCTTGTGTTTTGTAAGTGACAGTGATCGATCGATACTGCACTTGGGTGGGTTGGGCTGGGCAGAGGGGGAAAACGCAGGTGCTAGCGGGTATCTGGGCTGATTCCGCTAACAATGCGTTTTTGGGTACCCTTAACTGCTGGGTACGCTAGTATAGATCTGATCAGATCAGGTATCGATCCGTTCAGATCCTATACCACTAAGGGGGGTGTATGCTTAGCGAGTGGGTGTAAGCGGTACTGGCTCTAACCTAACGCTGCCTGGGGTGACGCAGACCCTGACTGGCGCTAAAATTAAATTTATATCACCCGCCGGGTGATCAGGGGGTTAAACCTATTGGGTTATATACGGCGGGTGCTCTGATGCTATAAACAGCAAACTAACCAACCAGCGTCAACCGTAACACTTATACGGTGATCACTGGTGAAAGGGTTAACTAGGGGGCAATCAGGGGGTTAAAACCTTTATTCGGTAATATATGGGGGTACCTAACGCTTTCTAAAAACCTGGTGGCGAACCTAAAATAACTAAATAACTAACTGGCTAACCACGTCACCAGTGACACTTATACAGTGATCAGTGGTGAAAGGGTTAACTCTAGGGGCAATCAGGGGTTAAAACCTTTATTTATGGGGGTACCTAACGCTATATAAACCTGGCGGCGAACCTCAAAAAAAACTAACTGCCTAGCGGCAACAGTGACACTAATACAGCGATCAGAAACCGATCGCTTAGTGACACTGGCAATAGGGGTGAAAGGGTTAACTCTAGGGGCAATCAGGGGTTAAAACCTTTATTTATGGGGGTACCTAACGCTATATAAACCTGGCGGCGAACCTCAAAAAAAACTAACTGCCTAGCGGCAACAGTGACACTAATACAGCGATCAGAAACCGATCGCTTAGTGACACTGGCAATAGGGGTGAAAGGGTTAACTCTAGGGGCAATCAGGGGTTAAAACCTTTATTTATGGGGGTACCTAACGCTATATAAACCTGGCGGCGAACCTCAAAAAAAACTAACTGCCTAGCGGCAACAGTGACACTAATACAGCGATCAGAAACCGATCGCTTAGTGACACTGGCAATAGGGGTGAAAGGGTTAACTTTAGGGGCAATCAGGGGTTAAACCTTTATTGGGGGGGGGGTAGGGGGCTACCCTGGACCTAAAGGGGCCTAAACCTAACTGCCCTGACACTTTTTTCTGTCACACTGACACTAAAAGCAGTGATCAGAAAATAAATGATCACTGCAATCAGTGACACTGTGACAGGGGGTGATCTGGGGGTGCTGGGGGGGTGATCGGGGGGGGTTATGTGCCTATGTGTGCTGTGTCAGTGTGCTGTTGGTGCAACTCACAGTACTGACGTCTTCTCTCCTCTGGAATCAGACGAAAAGACCGCCAGAGGGGAGAAAACGTCACTTCCTCCCTGCCTGTGTTTACAGTTACACAGGCAGGGAGGGCTCTGCTGCAATCTCATTCGCCGAGGGAGATCGAGAGGGGACGGCTGGAAACCAATAGCCGCCCCCTCCTCCCGGACCTCCCGTACACCGTTCCCGGCCGCCGCATGTACCGGAGGGGGTCCCGATCGGACCCCCGAACCGAGGTAAGGCGGGGACGTACCTATACGCCCATGTGCCTGTACGTGCCATATTGTGGACGTATATGTACATGCGGTGGTCGGGAACTGGTTAAAAGCTGTGTGTGTGTGTAGTGGCGATACAGTATGAAGAATATAGTGCTTTCTGCTTCAGGTTATCAGAGAGGCTTTTGCATTCTCCTGCTCTCCAAGTGATCCAACTAGATCAAATCAATAAAAATATATTTGTTTGATCTGCATGGTTGCCACCTTTCTATTAAGATGCTTTGAGCAATGGTTGTAGTGATAGAAGCATAATTTATATGCTCAACTCATGCAGTAACCTTTAACGGTTATTTTTGCTGCCGTTCTCAATTTGCTCATATAAAGGGCAGGCAGTTCCGAGTCTGTTCATTTCCTTAATTTGCCGTTTAAAGGAAGATGATCATAAAAACCTTCTGCTTAATACACCCCAACTGCTGTGATATAGCAAATAAATAACAACTGCTGGGATATTGTAAATGCATAGCAACTGCCAGGATACATACATCCATTGTCTGGTTGGATCTCTGGACAGAAAGTCAGCTGAGTGTAGTAAAAAGCCCCTAAACACACACACCATAAACTTGTGTTCCTTTTACCCTGACAACCTTCTAACTCTCTATAACTGTGTCCAAAAATGCTACTAAAATAGGTGTGCAGTTTGCTTATTTTTCAAGAGGTATACTTATTACCTGGTAAATTCCGGATTGTGCCTTAAGCCGAAGTCAGTCAGTACAGTAGATACCGGCTGACAATCGACCCATGTGTAAAGGTCCTTGTTTGACAGCAGCTGATCTCACAACCAGCTTCTGTCGAGTGAGCATGCTGAAAAACCATCAGCCGATCGATCAGCATCCGAGCCATTGGCTACAAACGCTGACCAGTCTGTTCTGGCGGGAGGGCGGTCTCCCTGTCAGAATATAATAGCTCAGCGGGGATATCTCTGTACTAACATCACATCATTAGTACAGTACCTCTCATTAGTGTGACAAATCGACTTTTGTTTTTGATCCTAATTAAGGGAAAATTAAAAGGAGCAGGCTCAAATAAATGAATTTCTAGAAGTGTACAGGCATTCCACAAGTTACAAAACATCCGACTTACAAACGACTCCTACATACAAATGGAGGGAGACAACAGGAAGTGAGAGGAAATACACCCCTAGGATGTACACACGGTCGGTCCAAACTGATGAAAACAGACTGAAGTTCAGTTTCATCGGTCCAAACCGACCGTGGTCCGGATTCAGAGAGAATTTACGCCGGCGTATCCATAGATACGCCGCGTAAATTCAAATCTGCGCTGGCGTATCTACTTTCTGTATTCAGAAAGCTAGATACGCCGACATTAGCCTAAGATACGACTGGCATAAATCTCTTACGCCGTCGTATCTTAGGGTGCATTCTGACGCTGGCTGCTAGGGGCGCTTCCGTTGTTGTAGGCGTAGAATATGCTAATTACCTAGATACGCCGATTTACAAACGTACGTACGCCCGGCGCAATTTATTTACGTTGTTTACGTTAGGCTTTTTCGGCGTAAGGTTGTTCCTGCTATTAGGAGGCGCAGCCAATGTTAAGTATGGACATCGTTCCCGCTTCAAAATTTTAATTTTTCACGTCGTTTGCGTAAGTCGTTCGCGAATAGGGCTGGACGTAATTTACGTTCACGTCGAAACCAATACGTCGTTGCGCCGTACTTGGGAGCAATGCACACTGGGATATGTACACGGACGGCGCCCTGTGGCCCCCCACCCCAAAGCACCTGTCCCCATGTTGAGGGCATGCGGCCTGGCACGGTTAAGGAGGGGGGGGCGCTCGCCCGTCCCCACCCCTTTCCTGACCGGCCAGGCTGCTGCTCGGATACGGGTCTGGTATGGATTTTGGGGGGACCCCCCCACGCCGGTTTTTCGGCGCAGGGGGTGTCTCCTTAAAATCCATAGCAGACCCAAGGGCCTGGTATGCTCCTGAGGGGGAACTCCACGCCAAATTTCAACTAAAAACCGATTTAATATTGATATGCAGCAGAGACAGAATGTACAGCAAGGCGCAAGCTCACTGGATTTCTGGCAAGATCGGATGTTTTTTTTTTTGTTTGTTTTTTTTGGCACTGTTTGAACAGCTATACCAAATGCTTTCATTGTTAGTGTTTACATACACTTCAATATTTTATGCATAGTGAACTAAGTGTTCCTTTATTTATATGTAATCAAATAAAGTAAAAAGAATTTAACAAGCTAGCAAAAAATAAAAAAATAGTTTGAGATAAATGTTACAATAATAATTACACACATGTTCTCACTGAACAAGCACTGCAGTTCTGTGCTGCTGAATATTTTCGTGTCCTTACTTTAAAACTGATGCTAAACACCTCGGAGCAATTTCCTAGACTAATTATGAGAGACCATTCTGAAACATGCTATTCAAAGGCATTAATTTGTCCTCCTTTATATGCAAGGGGAACGTTAAATCTGTGCCTGTGGTGTAACATAATAACCTTGATGTAAATCTACGCGATCATTTTAGCCACTTAGATTATATGTATGTTAATGTATTTCCCACATCGTATGTATTCTGTAGCATTTCCTGACAAGTTTATTTTGTGCAGCAGAACTGTATGTTGCCTTCATTTTCAAGGAGTAGGCAAAAGAATTGAGGGAACTGGGAAATGGGGGGGAAAAAAAGAATGTTGGCTAATCTAATTACACTCAGTAGGGAAAGTGTTTAAAGTGTATAATATGCATCGCTGTTGCTGTTGTGTTTAAATGGGTCTCACTTTTTACAACCTCGACCGGCATCTGCGAAAAGCACTTTCATAAACTCTTATAGGTTTATTAGTTGATGAAGCTTCCTTATCACTCTAATGTGACTCAGTTGCTACAGTAAAAAGTACAAAGAAATTCTTGTAAAAGAAGACTATCAGTATTAACCGTTTCAGTTGCCTATTCATCAGATCTTCACTCTTTTACAGTGGTCTCCAAACTGTGGCCCGGGGGACAGATTTGGCCCCTTTACTTTATCTGGCCCATGGGACACTTTTTCCTCCAACTAACACCAATAATGGGTACCATTATTCCACTCATACCATCATTGGGGCATTATTACTCCAACTCCAACAGTGAGGCACTATTCCTCCCACTAAAACCAATCATGGGGCATTGTTTACTCCCACTGACGCCAAGGCATTTTCTACCCCTGCTGGCCACAGTCTGCCCCTCCCCCCCCCCCAAAGCTGGAAGGACAGTAAACTGGCCCTTTGTTTAGAAAATGTGGACCCCTGCTCTTGTAGAATATTGGGCTCCAGCAGAAACCTTAAGGCCGGGTTAACAACTATGCAAATTGGTTGCGGCTTAAACCGCATCCAATTCGCAGAACGTTTCTAAATACATTAATTTCAATGAGGCTGGTTCGCATATGTGCGATGCATTCAGACTGCGGATTGCCGAAAAAACGCGTTGCGGTGCGGCTCAGGTGTGAATTAAGGCCCATTATCTTCTATTGGCAAGGCATCAGATTCGCAGATGTGTTCATTTCTCATCAGGATTTCTCTCTTTATCCTCAATACACTTCCCCCCTCCCCCTCCCCTCACCCAGGTCTCCAAATGGAGATGATCTGCTGAACAGCTCTCTTATCTTTTTGCAGAGATAACAGAGCTGGAATTCGCACCGCACAAGTGTGAATCCAGCCTAAATCTGACACAGTTCCGGGAGTGTCAGATTCCTAGTCCCCGTTGCACTCTGTGGTTTTATCCTCTAGATCACTACAGGACCACAGTGCAAGGCAGGGGATGCTGGCACCCGATACTTCAGGAAGTGTGTCAGATTTATGGATTTGCCATGGTCCATATCTGTGGAAGAGCAAAGATCTGAGGAATAGGCCGCAGGCAGGTCAGTATTCATAGTCTTCTTTACAGTTGTTTTCTACGTTTTAAAATGTAGAAATCCTGCCCTAGACCAGGTACTATAGAGATGTTGATAAAGGATAGGTTGAAGACAGATGGTAAGGGTGTAGCAAAGAATGCATGGAGGTGAAGTCCCTAGTAACAGAATTAAACTAAATGTGGTGCTTGATGTCATGCAGATTATTTGCTTTTAACAATTTTAATTAGCTGACAGGTTCACTTTAAGCTTATGGCTATATGAGATAATCAATAGTTATTGGCCCCAAGGCCTTAACCAGATGTTCTTTGGGTGGGGGATTCACCGGACAGTTTTGAATACTTTGACCAAACACAATATTTTTCTCAGAAGTGAGCTTGGAGAGGGAAAGTGTACCTGTGGTTATGCTGAGCATACAGGTTTATGTGACAATAAGGCTAGGTTCACTCTGGCCAGTGCCATAAAAAGCCGTTCTCATTGGATCGCTTTTTAGAGTATGGCTAAGCAGCCATTGTCAGGTGCTCAGGCAGCGATCCTGATGCCTCACGAAAGCCAGTTTTTAAACTTTTGTTGCGACGAATGACAGGTAATGGGATAATGCACCACAACCGCGACCCAAGCTTGCGTTTTTCTCGTGGTTGTGGTGTGGCCACATTGATTTACAGGTGGTGATGTCTGTCAACTCGGCATGTCACATTAAATTTGCCCTGGTGCCATGGACCGTAGCATGTGAACTGCCTCCTTTTGCTGTTGTTTTGTTTTTAAGACGGCAATAAAACTGCAGCTCATCCGCCTGTTTCTACTGCCTCCCAGCTGCCCATATGAAAGAGGCTTATGCCAGAAGGTGGCCTCAGAAGTGAGGAAGAGGAACTGATTACACAGCTGCCCTTGTGTGCCTATGGCCAACATTGTCCCCTGCATGTTATCTTTTTTTACTGATTACTTGTAGGTATGGTAATAGTATAAACCATGGGTGGAGAAATACATGAAGAATCCAGGAGGCAGCTTGGAAGGCATTTTCAGAATCGAAGGAATACGTCTTACCATTGACAAATCATAGACATGGTTCAAAAACGTTAGGTGCAGGCTACCAAATGATTGGTGCAGCTGCTACATATCTTCTGAAGCCTCGTACACACGACCGAGAAACTCGACAGGCGAAACACATCGTTTTGCTAATCGAGTTCCTTGTTAGGCTGTCGAGGATCTCGGCGAGCCAAATTTTCCCATTCCCGTCGAGGAAAAAGAAGACTCTCTTTTTGGCTCGACGAGATCCTCGACAGTTTCCTCGTCAAAGTGTACACACGACCGGTTTCCTCGGCAAAGAAAAAATACCAGCAAGTTTCTTGCTGGTTTTTGCCGAGAAACTCATTCGTGTGTACGAGGCCTGAGATAGTCCCAGCCCTGGTGGACATCACAACTCGTATCATATTGTTAAGAAAGGTGAAAAATAAAGTGTTTAAAAAGGCCCGGGACAGTGAAGACTTACTTTAGAAAGTTTTTGATTTTCCTTATTTTATCTTTAGAATATTGTCTTCCTACTGAGCCAACCAATCATCTTGTTTTCAGCAGTTAAGGCTACTTGTTGCTCCTTATAACTAAACCTCATATTAACGTTGCTGGAAATGACTAATCTATTGGTTTATGTTTATGTCTCCTTTCTCTGCAGACGTTGGGAACCATTACTGCAGTGCCAATTAAAGTCCCTCAGGTCAGCTCCTTGCATAGATTGGCAGGACACAGACCAGCAGTGCTACCTCAGGTAAACAGATTAAGTGGTGGAATAACAACACATGACAATTTAAGCGTGGCAAATGGTCCTAATTTTGATTACCAGTACAGTATTTATTTATTTTTGCTCACATATATAGAATTGCTCATTTTCATACGGTTTATGTTGGTAATTGAAAAAAAAAACTGAAGTATATTAGAACTTAAAAATGTGTAAGTTATACAGGTATAATAATGATATGATGTACTTATCACAAACACACACTAATATTGCACGGTGCAACTGCAAAATCTTCTCCAGTGACTGTTATGATTATTTTTCTTCAATCACTTCACATTTTGAAATCATTTTTGGAAGACAGTACAGTTTCCATCTACTAATAACTCTTCCACTGTCAGGCCCTGTTCTCCACTTTGAAACTTTCATGGCCGGACCATTTTTGCAAATTTTCTCTGTGTTTCTTTATTTTTCCATACAGCTTTCAGAATTGGTTGAATTGAGTTAATAATAAATAACAAATATTTGTAAATTCATAAAAAAAGTTAAATAGAAGATGTACAAAACAGTAAGTAAGCAACTTACGCTAAAAAGCTGAAGGTTATAATTTTTCACTTCAGAATTTGTTAAAGACCACATTTTTTTTTCTTTTTTAAAAACCTGAAAGACAAAGCCATAATGAGCTAGTAAGACTAGCATACTAGCTCAGTATGAATTACCTTAGATCGAAGCCCCCGCAGCGGTCCCTGTCCCTCCGGAGGTTACTTCCGGGTATCGCGGCTCCGGCGCTGTGATTGGCCGGAGCGGCGATGACGTCATTCCACGCATGCGCGCGGGAGCCGCTTTTCACAGCATGACCCCGGCTTGAAACGACACAGAGTGCCCTTTCAAGACGGCGCATGCCCAGAAGGCGGCGTTGCTCGGGGAAATTGCAAATATAATCTAGGCTTACCTGTAGGTGTAACTTCCCCGAAGGGGTTTACAACCACTTTAACAGACACAAACACAAAATAACTTCTAAAATCTAAAAGCTGAAACTGTAGTGAGTTAATAAATGACAACTTTTTGTAAATTGGGACATTTTCTAACTGTTAAAAGCAAACTGGAGGTTCTTTTTCACCTATGCATTAGGGCCATGTGTGCACTGCATTGGTATGTGTTGTGATAAAAAGATGCAGGGATATATTTTTTTGCAACGCAGTGTTACAGTTTGCGGCAACAGGCTGCAATACACTACCGCACATAGAATTTAATGAATGTAATTGAGAGACCTGGCATGTAAGGCACCACTCTGATCCAGCTGGCGAGTGCGATGACATCACAGGCCAGGCCCCACACAACATGTTTAGTCACAAAGAGGATCAGGGGAAAATATCGCTCATTCCCTGATGATGTCCTCTTAGTAGTGAACTGTGTTGGTGGGGCCTGGCCTGTGAGGTTATTACTCCCACCTGCTGGATCGTGGAGGTGCCTTGCATGCCAGGTCTCTCAAATACATTGTGAGTTATTTTCTTTTAATAAATGTCAATTGGTTAAAGCAGTATTACATGAGGTGGCTTGTTCTTATGTTTCCTCCATCTACTGTAAGTTTGCCTTTTGATTATCCATGATGGTGTAGAAGATCTCTTGTTGACCATGGTTGTGGAGTTGATTACTATAATGCGCTGCAGATCTCTGATAATTTAGAGGTCATGTTTATTTGGTGAGGAGTTTGGGGACATCATTGGTGTGATGTACTGAAGCTGGTACCTGAGTGGGCACATCACATTTACAGCATGTGAGCTGTTTTATCTCACCTAAGAACTCCTTATTTTATTTATTCACATTTAAAGGGATATGCACCCTTTATACCAATTTCTTTAGACTGTATGTATTTGCAGAATTTTCGAATAATATTTTATTGTTTCAATGTGTTGTATGGGGTTATTTTTCTGTTCTGATTTTTAATGATTTAAAAAGGATACCTATTATGTGTTTTCATTACTTAGTTTGTTCCAGATATTTAGTGTGCTGCTTTTCCACTTTTTCTCTTAGCTACACTTAGCCTAAAATATATAATTTTCTTTGTGTATTATGGTATGTTTGTAGTGCACATGTGTATGTTATCTGTAATTTGTGTGTCAATGACAGGCTGACAGATGCCTTGGCTGTACGCATGTAACCACATGCATATAGGGATTTATGAGCTGCCCAGTTTGCACCCAGTATCTTGGTGTGAGATTACATTGTGTACAGCTGCGGTGGCACTGAAGTGACCATGAGCTTATTGCAGAAGGAGGAATGCAGCCAATGTTTGGCATACTGAGCTGACCAACTGGAATTGGTTCTGTACCTCTGTATGACATACATTGGTTGCAGCAAAAGCCTTTTCTAGAGCCTGCTTGGTTACACTAGACCTTGACAAACCAGTGCTAAGATTGAAGAAGTTATATTCCTCATCCATTTCTAGAGTGACCTTTTATATCTTATTAAATGGGATAATATGTGGGTTGTGTTGTAATTTGAGAGGCATAGGGTTCAATTCACAAAGCTGTAACACAAGGATTATTTTAAAAAAAGTAACCACTATTTTCAGCTGAGCCCAATGCGATTTAAACAATTTGTTCTTATAAAAGTTTTATACTATGTTGGGTATGCTTCGTATAAAACCATGCATTTTATTTAGGTCAGAAGTAAAAACTCTGGAGATTGACACCCTTTTTGTCTTAAGGGAGTGTTCAGACTAATCTTATTTTCCAGGTACAGGGGAGAGACAGTACAGTCAGGGGAGAGGCAGTGCAGTCAGGGGAGAGGCAGTATAGTCAGGGGAGAGGCAGATACAGAGGAGAGGCATGTGATGACTGTATGGTACCTGCAAGGAGTATGTCTGCTCACAGTGTGCACATTGTATGTTCTGCCCTCTCCCCTGCAAAATGTCTTTCTTTGTGTGTGTGGTAAATTGTTGCTGCAGTTTATTGTTCTCAGGCCTCGTACACACGACCGCGTTTCTCGGCAAAAACCAGCAAGAAACTTGCCGGGAGTAATTTTTTGGCAGAGGAAACCGGTCGTGTGTACATTTTCGTAGAGGAAACTGTCGAGAAACTCGACGAGCCAAAAAGAGAGCAAGTTCTCTATTTCCTTGACGGGAATGGAGAAAATTGGCTTGTCGAGTTCCTCGACAGCCTAACAAGGAACTTGACGAGTGTTTTGCCCGTCGAGTTTCTCGGTCGTGTGTACGAGGCTTCAGAGATTTAACTTCTGGTCTCCCGATCAGCTGTAGTTACGTTATCACTGTGCATGCACGCTTCGTCTGAGGCATTATCCGACGGGAGGCAGTATTCGATAGAATGCTGGCACCCAATTCCTGAGCAACAGCGGGACCATATATATTTCCCTTTTTCACTTAGAGCGGCGGCACCACAAGTAAAGCAAGGTCACAGTGATTATTGCTAGTGGCTTTAGCTGCTAGCAGTAATCAAATGCTGAAAATCTGACATGCTGGTTGTACCCAAGTCGATTGATAGATCGACTTGGGTACATTAAGCCTGCCATAGATGGTTCAAAACTTTACTGATCCCTACTGAACCAGCCAAGACTCTTACCATCTGTGACCGGCTTTATTGCACGGCAGGAAGTTTGTCTGGTGTGATCCCCATAAAAATTGTGTTTGCATGATTTTTGCTAGGGACTTTTTTATGATGTTGTGTGAAGGGAGCTCTTTACTTTACAATAATATCACGTAGTATATGATAGTATGGAAGAAATACAGGGAGATGCTTTACTCGAGCCCATACCCAGAGGTGAATGGAGCGCTGCACATAATTGCCAGGTGTATTCCATTAGAATTTAAATTAACGTGTGTAGACAATTATTACTTAGGCTTCTCATTTAAGCAGTCAACCACTTAAGCAGATTCACAAGGACAAGAGCTGCAAGTATCATAATGACATGCTTGCCAACACTGCAAATCGTTCTAACAAAGACTGCAGTTTAATCAAGAATTAACAGTTTAAAACAAATGCATCAATAGCACACTTCTGCAGCAACTAGGTTGACATTAGTGATTAAAATTGCTAAAAGGTAATCTCCAGACCTGCTTAGTCTGATCATGGGAATATGAAACATAATATTTTACATTTTCAAATGTACTTATTATCCTCTATTCTGATAACATTTCTTTTTATATGCCATCCTAGGTTTGATATTATGCCCTGTTCACACTATTCTGAAGATCAGTGTGTACAACAGACATTCGGATTTTTTGCAATTGTTGAACAGCTTTTGTGAAGTTCTGTCCTCCTGTTTTAAATCGGTAGTAAAGTCAAAAATTTGACTTTACCCTTCAGGTAGACCTGTAAAAATCCTTACCTGTCCTGCAGGTGCCTTTAACACAACTTGAACTTGCACTGTTTAGTAGATAAGAGTATAAGCTTTAGGCCCCTTTCACACTGGGGCGGGAGGTGCGGTGGCGGTAAAGCTTTACGGCTAATTTCACAGCGCTATTCGGCCGAGAAAGGGTTAAAACCGCCTGCAATGTGCCTCCGCAGAGGCGCATTGCCGGCGGTATAGGCGCAGTGTCCCATTGATTTCAATGAGCAGGAGCGGTATACAAAGATGCGGCTAGCAGGACTTTTTTTTCCATCCTGCCAGCGCACCCTCAGGCTTTCACACTGAAGAAATAGCAGCCGCTGTTTCAGATCAGTTTGCAGGTGCTATTTGTAGCGCAATAGCGCCTGCAAACCGCCCCAGTGTGAAAGGGGTCTAAGCCAATGATGTAATTAGTAGATGTGCAGTGTGCTCTCTGTGTGCACAGAACACTGAGTGCACTGTGTATGCAGAGAGTGCTGCGTCGCTATGATGATTCCCATGCGCATGCGGGAGTGACTTTTTTTCTGGCCATTTAAACAGTGTATGAGCCCAAACCGGGAAATAAGACAAAGATGGAAGCACCAGAGGGCTCTGTTTGTTGGGTAAGTCTGCCATAATGTACTAACATGCAGTGCATACTAGTACATTATGGCATTAACCTGCAAGGGGCCATTGTATTTATACATCCACATGCTTTCCACCATCTTCAGTATGTTTTATATGCAGTCCTTCATTTTGTAAAATAATGTTTACTTTTTAAGCTGCTTATTCCATTGCCTTCCCCTCTCTGTCCTGAGGATAGCAAGATGAACCAAGTGTCGGATGTATGGCCCTGGCAACTCAAAAACGAGTACTCGGCTTTATTACCTACCCATGCATGAGCAGTCAGCTCTCTCTTGCAGCTCAGCCTTCTGTTAAAGTGAGTGGATTGCACATGTGGGTAGTGAATAAAGCCAAGTGCTCATTCATGAGTTGCTGAGGCCATTCATCCTGCCATCTGCATGGAGAGGGGAAGGCAATGCAATATGCAGCTTGAGAAGTAAGCATTAATTTACAAAACAGAGGACTGCATATTCATGTGCCGTGGAAGTGTGGTTTTATGGCTTTTAGAAAGCAGATTAAAAAATTTTAAAAATACTTTGTAAACATTTGCTGTATACATTGCCTTTCAGACTAACATTTACAATCCAATGCTTGTATAAATTAAGCCTATCAAAGAGAGGCTTAAATCTTATGGAGATTATTTGAAGCTTGTTCTGTAAATCAGTGAAATGTGTAAGTAGATAATAATCTCAACCAAATGGGGTAATTTTACTATCTGACCAGTGACAGATTTATTATGAATGGTTTATATGGGTTACTGAACTTTGTGCTTCATTTTTGTATTTTGTCATTTCTCATTACATGAGCCTGATGGTATTTGAGGGGACACTAAAAGGTACATTCTTACTAAAGCAGCAAAACTGGATACAATTTCAGAGACGCACAGTCCTTTCTGGAAACCATTAGGCTTTGGCAACGCTAGAAAAGCCTTGGATCAGTAAAGAGACAGGTTTAGCTGTTCGGTGCTCTGATAATCAGGTTCATGTCGTTTCTTTGATCCTTTGTTAAAGGAATTCTATAGTCACAGCATACACTTTTTTTATTTCTATAACATCAGCAATGTAACAGCAATACAAATAGTTATTTTTGACAGTCCAATATAATGTTACTTTTTTTTATGTTGTTAGTTCTGCCTGACTGCTGGCCATCTCTTTTCACAACTTCCTGGATTCCCTGCATGGTTTGCAACCCTTCCTCTGCTGTTAAAGCGGAGATCCCACGAAAAAAGAAATAATAAAAGCCAGCAGCTACAAATACTGCAGCTGCTGACTTTTAATAAATGGACACTTACCTGTCCAGCGCGCCCGTGATGTCGGCAGCAGAAGATGAGCAATCGCTCGTCTCTCTGCTCCCCCTGCCGCCATCCTCGGTAAGGAAATCAGGAACTGAAGCCTTGCGGCTTCACTGCCCGGTTCCCTACTGCGCATGCGCGAGTAGCACGGCTCATTCCCAGTGGTCCCCGCTGTCTCCTGGGACCAGTGTGTTTCCCAGAAGGCAGCGGGGGGGGGGGGGGGGGGGAGTGGAGTGACTCCCGTGGGATTCTCTCCCAGAAGTGGGTGCAAATACATGTATTATACAGGTATCTGCAACCCCCTCCCCCCTGAAAGGTGCCAAATGTGACACCGGAGGGGGAGAGGGTTCTGAAAAGCGGAAGTTCAATTTTTGGGTGGGATTTCGCTTTAACTTTGAATTTATATGGACTACATATGTAGCACCCTCCTAGGTATGTACTAGAAGAGAATATAGGGCCAAATTCTCAAAAAGTCTGCGTAACTTAAATTTCAGCAGTTAAGTTACACTGACTTAAAATTTCTACCTAAGTGCCCGATCGTCAAAGCACTTAGGTAGAAATTTCAGGCCGTGTAACTTAAGTGCCGCCGTCGTAAGGCGGTCCTCCTCTCCTGGGGGCGTTTAAAATTTAAATGAGGCGCGCTCCCGCGCCGGCCGTACTGCGCATGCGTGTGACGTAATTTTCCCGACGTGCAGCGCGCGAACGTAATTAACGCCGGGCGGCTTTGAGAATTTCGACGGGACACTGCGACGGGTGAAAAAAAAAGACGCGCCGGGAAAACAAATGATTATAAAAAAAAATGACAGCGTCGCTCTGCATGCATTCCTGAGAGGGTGAACTCCATGCCAATTTTCAAAGAAAACAACGGCATGGGTTCCCCCCCCAGGAGCATACCAGGCCCTTAGGTCTGGTATGGGTTGTAAGGAGACCCCCCCCACGCCGAAAAATTGACGTAGGGGGTCCCCCTACAATCCATACCAGACCCGTATCCAAAGCACGCTACCCGGCCGGTCAGGAATGGGAGTGGGGACGAGCGAGCGTCCCCCCCCCTCCTGAGCCGTGCCAGGCCGCATGCCCTCAACATGGGGGGGTTGGGTGCTCTGGGGCAGGGGGGCGCACTGCGGGCCCCCCCACCCCAGAGCACCCTGTCCCCATGTTGATGAGGACAGGACCTCTTCCCGACAACCCTTGCCATTGGTTGTCGGGGTCTGCGGGCGGGGGCTTATCGGAATCTGGGAGTCCCCTTTAATAAGGGGGCCCCCAGATACCGGCCCCCCACCCTAAGTGAATGGATATGGGGTACATCGTACCCCTATCCATTCACCTGTAGGCAAAAAGTAAAAGTTATTAAACACACAACACAAGGGTTTTTAAAATAATTTATTATTCTGCTCCGGATGCCCCCCCTGTCTTCGTTATTAGCTCAATTACCAGGGGGGGCTTCTTCTTCCACTCTCCGGGGGTCTTCTTCCACTCTCCGGGGGTCTTCTCCGCTCTCCGGGGGGGGGGTTTCTTCTTCCGCTCTCCGGGGGGGGTTTCTCCGGACTCCGGGGGGCTTCTTCCATCTTCTCCCCTCTTCCGCTGTTGACTCGGCGAACCCCGGTTCTTCTGCAGCTCTCCGGTGCCTTCTTCTTCAGCGCTGGCTGCCTGCTATGTTTGTGTGTTAGCTCAATTTCAAACAGGCAGCCGGCGCGGTCTTCTGTGACGTCAGGGTCTCCTCTTCTGTTCTTCCGATGTTGACTCGTCGCCTGTTGTCGCTGTAATGATGGAAGCGTGCCTTGCATCACATTTATATAGGCATCACCGTCCCATCATGCTCCGGTAGGTACCCACGTGGTGGGTGCCTACCCACGTGCACCCACCACGTGGGTACCTACCGGAGCATGATGGGACGGTGATGCCTATATAAATGTGATGCAAGGCGCGCTTCCATCATTACAGCGACAACAGGCGACGAGTCAACATCGGAAGAACAGAAGAGGAGACCCTGACGTCACAGAAGACCGCGCCGGCTGCCTGTTTGAAATTGAGCTAACACACAAACATAGCAGGCAGCCAGCGCTGAAGAAGAAGGCACCGGAGAGCTGCAGAAGAACCGGGGTTCGCCGAGTCAACAGCGGAAGAGGGGAGAAGATGGAAGAAGCCCCCCCGGAGTCCGGAGAAGCCCCCCCCGGAGTCCGGAGAAGCCCCCCCCGGAGAGCGGAGAAGACCCCCGGAGAGTGGAAGAAGACCCCCGGAGATTGGAAGAAGAAGCCCCCCCTGGTAATTGAGCTAATAACGAAGACAGGGGGGGCATCCGGAGCAGAATAATAAATTATTTTAAAAACCCTTGTGTTGTGTGTTTAATAACTTTTACTTTTTGCCTACAGGTGAATGGATAGGGGTACGATGTACCCCATATCCATTCACTTAGGGTGGGGGGCCGGTATCTGGGGGCCCCCTTATTAAAGGGGACTCCCAGATTCCGATAAGCTCCCGCCCGCAGACCCCGACAACCAATGGCAAGGGTTGTCGGGAAGAGGTCCTGTCCTCATCAACATGGGGACAGGGTGCTCTGGGGTGGGGGGGCCCGCAGTGCGCCCCCCTGCCCCAGAGCACCCAACCCCCCCATGTTGAGGGCATGCGGCCTGGCACGGCTCAGGAGGGGGGGGACGCTCGCTCGTCCCCACTCCCATTCCTGACCGGCCGGGTAGCGTGCTTTGGATACGGGTCTGGTATGGATTGTAGGGGGACCCCCTACGTCAATTTTTCGGCGTGGGGGGGTCTCCTTACAACCCATACCAGACCTAAGGGCCTGGTATGCTCCTGGGGGGGAACCCATGGCGGTTTTGAATTTAAAAATTGCCGTGGAGTTCTCCCTCAGGAATGCATACCAAATGCCGTCGCTGGAATGGGCCTTTACAATGTGTGACTAACTTTCCACATTATAAAACCAGCCCTAGTTTTGCGCAGGCAAATTCGGAACTTACGCAGAAATCAAAGTGCTGAAATGCTTTGAAAATCTGCTTAAGTCCTCATTTGCATACGCAAAGCTGCATTTCAATGAGAAATGCCCCCAGTGGCGGATGCGGTACTGCATCCTAAAATCTGACCGTGTAAGTGTCTTACACATGTCAGATTTTCTGCCTAACTTTGGAAAAAGCCTTTTGAGAATCGTTTCCAAAGTTAGACACAGGGATACGCAGGCTGAACAGCAGTTAAGTCTGCGTATCTCTTTTGAGAATCAGGCCCATAGTTTTGGTCTTTCTGCTTACCAGGAAGATGGTCAGGTAAAACTTAGAGTGCTCTCTGCCTACCAGGGAGCAGGATCTATTGGTTAGGTTTGCTCATGGTACTCTGGTGCAGCTCAGCTTGTTTGACTGCCCCTCATTGGTCCAATAAGGAGGCATATTGGACAGTGGGAGGGGACTTGACAGGTGATTGCCCAAGTTGTTACAGTCCTGGCAAATGGCAGAGGAAAAGTGCTGCATTGCATGTTGAGATACTGTATAAAAGCCCAGGGTACATGTGCTCAGAGTTAGTTGAGTCGGGGAACAGAGTCCAGGAGGGACCTGCTAGAGTGAGGAATAAGTGATTACAGCTTATTTATCATTCCCTAGACTTAAAGGGTTTGTAAAGGATTTTTTTTTTTATCTTAATAGCTTGCTTTACCTTAAAGGAGTTGTAAAGGAAAAAAAATGTTGCCTAAAATTAATGTCTGCAAGGTAGACAGACAGAATAGTGTAATGATTCTGTTAAAAAATGAGTAAATACCTATTAAATTCCTTCATCTATATAAAAAAAAATTCCTTTACAACCCCTTTAATGCAGTGCTGTTTTCATGTCCTCATTGTTCGTTTTTGCTCTCAAGTTGCTGTAATTCTTCTCTGATCTCCACACTTCCTGGTTGTCTGTTTCCTGATGACCACAGTACTGGGAGCTTTCTCTCTGTGGTCACTAATCAAGGAGGTGCGATTACTGTGTGTCTAAAACCCCTCAACACCAATCAGTTTAGTTTTCCAAACCATCACTGCCCTGTATTGGCTCTGTGGCTCTGTACATCACAGAAGCAGGAAACAACATGCAAAAACGTAACTAGAAACTGCAGGTACATTATATGATTGATTTTTATCTATTTTTAATCATTTTTAAAGGGAATCAGTTAACTATTATGTCTCTATACCCTGTAAACAGTCATTTCAGCAAAACAATTTTTTTCCTTTACAACTCCTTTAACAAGCATTTAACCCTTGCAATGTGGGGGGTTGCACTGCAAGGGACATTTTTATTTTTGTGTGCATGCGGTCAGGCTCTGGCACTCTTTTACTACTTGTTACGTTTATGTAAATACCGTAGTTTAAAATCTATAGTCTGCATACTGGTGCATTTTAAAAGGCAACTCCAACCAACGAAAACAAATATGTGCCGTAATTGAAGGCAAATGTGTATACTTTTTATCCATCCACATTTGTCTTGTTATACGACTGCCTAACAAAGGGAAGATGACACTTTTAAGAGTCTGAAATTCTGCAGTCTGTGACTAAATCTCACTATAGACAGATTTAGGGCAATTAAGCAAACTGAGCTGAACAATTAAATCAATACATTAAGGAACTAAAGGGTGCTTTTGTATGTGCCCAGTGTTCTTCAATAGACAGATTGCTACTGTGTATAGCATAACACTAGCATGTTCAATCTATCTTACCTATTAATAAAATTCCTGCGAAATGAAATTGCAGCATTTGCGTGTGAGTTTGTTGTTTCTGCAGCTCATCAGTTCTGTTGTCACATTTTACGCTCTGGCTTTATTGAAGAAAGGCATTCGGGTTATTGACATGAAACACACATCCTGTGGGCATGGCTCTCCTAGGATTCTGCCGATAGTACACAGAAAATCTTGTGCTTTTGCCTGCTTCATTAATTCACCAGCACGGCACTGCCTGGCCAGAAAATACACAGATTCTGTGACACCGTTCCGACAGACTTTTAAACCCTTCCAGTCCATCAGAGCTAGAGGCTGTCGAGGCGAGCCTATAAAATTCTAAACACTTCATTTTTCTGCATCACTGGCTGGATTCACATAAAGGTTTCACACAGGGCTCTGTTTAATACTTCCATAAAAAGATTATGACTGGTTAATGCAATTGTGGATAGGATAGCGATAGGTCAGTGTGACTTACAGGATGGGTGTTATCATGCTGTTACTGTATCTGTGTTTTTTTTTTACATTTGGAAGATATTAAAGTATATCTGTAACCTTGGATAAGGTTGGAAATGACCAACACCTGTTAGTTTTAATTTTTTTTTTTGTCATCTGTGTACCATTGGGGAGATTTTCCTTCACCCATTGCCCTTTAAACAGAACAGGAAGTGTGAAGAAATCTCTCTAAAGTGAGGGAAAGTAACCTCTTAGATAGTTGTCACCAGAGTAGGTGTCCCTATTGTAAGATTTCCCCTCAATTTAATTTGTGATGACAGCTGGGGCAGCACAGTGGCTTTGTGGTTAGCAATCCTGTCCTGCAGAAAAATAATCCTCAGTTTGAACGCCAACCAGGACACTTCCTGCATGGAGTTTGCATGTTTTACTCCTGTAGGTTTCCTACCCGCCAAAAACTTGCTAGTAGGTTCATTGTCTCCTGTGTAAATTAAAGGGTTTGTAGTAAAAATAACAATGCCCTGCCAGCGCTCCAGGCCCCTCCTCTTAATCGGGTGCCTCCTTGGAAAGCCGCTTTCCCTGGAGGCACGTGTGAGGGCTCACTCCTGAGTCCCACTGCTGCATCCATTGACACAGACAGTGGTACTTGGCCTTGCCCCTGCTACCGTGTCACTGAATTTAATTGAAAGCAGTGGGAGCCAACGGCTCCTGCTGCTATCAATCTGTCCAATAAGGAGAGACTGCAGCTGGAGCCTCTGTGCTCATGCACATGCTGGATCGGATTGGGCTCAGGTAAGAACAAAGGTGGGGGAGGGGTCTGGGGGGAGATGCAGCACATAAGGTTTTTCACCTTAATACATAGAATGCATTGAGGTGAAAAACCTTGCGGCTTTACAACAACTTTAAAGGGTTACTAAACCCACAACAGTAAAATCAGTCTGTATATGCAGCATAGCATGCTTGTTATACTCACTGTGGAACTTAAGGGGTTAATCTTATGCATTGTGTAAAAAGGCTGTTTTATCCTGTATACACAGATCCTTCCCTCCTGCACTGTCTATCTGGGGAAAGCCAGCTAACACAGGCACTTGTTCTCAGAGCTAGCCAGGTCACATGATATAGGCATCACACATGTGGGAGTGTATACAGGCTGTAGAGAAAATCACCTCCCACCTGAACTCTCAGCACTGGAGAAACTGTGCAGTTTATCACTGACCGTGGTATACAGATCAGCCAAAAAGGTATATAGTGGCAGTATTTTAATGTAAAAAGATGATTTATAAGATCTGGGCAGATAAAATATTTTGATATTACTGGGTTTAGTAATACTTTAACCTTAGTATATACTGTATATCAGGAGTGCCCAACCAGTGGCCCACGGAGCCCTCTGATGAGGCCCACGACCTCCTGCTCTGGGATGGCTAGTTGGCAAGCCCAGATCGCGGATCGCCAATCTGTCATCCCAGAGCATTAGTGTTGTGAATGAAGCTGGCGGTAGAGAAAGCAAGTAACACTGTGGTGCAGAGCGGCATAAGCTGATGCTTCCTGTATAGCACTGGCTCCTGTTACAGGTGGAGTGATACCAAATATGGGAATATTTGCTCTGCAGTGGTTACTGGGCTGCTTTCAAACTGATCCACAGGTGCACCATCTACCTTCAATCCGATCCGATAAAAAAAACAGAAGGGTATCCATCCCCTTCCGCCTGGGTGGACCGAATCGAAGGGCCCATAGAGTAAGCTGTGTCCGTGTCTGCTCTCAAAATGCAGAGTGGACACAGACCTGTCATCCGCCTGCTCCACTCATTGTGGCCCGCAACCGGTTACCAAGTCACTTAAGCTCTTCAAAAGGTTGGGCATCCCTGCTGTATATGAATGTGAAATAGATTTGAAGTTCCTTCAGGGCAGGGACTGATGTGAGAAGAGCTGCATACATTGTCTGTGCTATATAAATATAGGTAATAATGAAATAAACACAACATTTTGTTTTTCCAACACTGTTAGCCTTAATGTACACAGGACATTTTACAACGTCCCCTGAATGATTTAACTTGACAGATAGAAAAACGCTTAAAACCGTCTGTTTTGCCGAATTTACATTATTATTATTATTATACAGGATTTATTTAGCGCCAACAGTTTAGGCAGCGCTTTACAATATAAAAGGGAGACAATACAGTTAGGCCTTGTACACACGACCGAACATGTCCGCTGAAACTGGTCCACGGACCAGTTTCCGCGGACATGTCCGACCGTGTGTAGGGCCTAGCGGACAGTTTTCCGGCCTAGCGGACAGGTTTCCAGCGGACAAAAGTTTCTTAGCATGCTAAGAAACTTGTCCCCTGGAAACGTGTCCGTCGGACATGTCCGATGGTTAGTACGACTCATCGGACATGTCCGCTGGTTATGACGTATAACCAGCGGCCCAAAATCCTGCGCATGCGTCGAATTGATTTGACGAATGCGTGGAAGCATTGAACTCGCGTGTTAGAGAACGTCGGTGTCTTATACGTCACCGCGTTCCCTGTCCGCAGGGATATTGGTCTGATGGTGTGTACACACATCAGACCAAAAGCTCCCAGCAGACATGTCCGATGAAAACGGTCCGCGGACCGTTTTCATCGGACATGTCTGCTCGTGTGTACAAGGCCTTATAATACAATCAAATACAAGAGGATTACGAGGACCCTGCTCAGAGGAGCTTACAATCTAATAGGATGGGGCAGGTGGTACCAAAGGTTGTAACTGTGGGGAATGAGCTGATGGAAGCGGTAAAAGATTAGTTGGAGACGGAATAGGCTTCCCTGAAGAGGTGAGTTTTCAGGGATTGTCTATAGCACAGGTGTCAAACACAAGGCCCGCGGGCCGAATCCCGCCCTCCAGCTCATTGCATGTGGCACTCGCACCTCATCTGCAGCTGCAGGGAGCTCCAGCCCTCCTCTGGTTCTGCTCTTGTTCTTAGGAGTGTACATCCATGGCATTTTTGGGGATTGTCTGGCTACCAAACAACTTGCTGAGCAAACACCACAGCATTACAACTCAGAAATAACTACTTGTCCAGATTCCACGCGCACAAAACAAATAGGCCTTGATGAAGGGGGAATCGTGCATAATTTCTGAAACGTGTTGCTGTCAACGTTTACACAGACCCTTTCATGGTGACAAAACGTAATATCTAGACCTGTCCCTATGACTTGGAGCTCTCATTAAATATACATAATTGTATTTTCATTTTCCGTACTGCCAGTAGAGCTGTAGTCTCCTTTTCAGATGTTTGTCTGTACTTATCAGCTTTGTAGAAAGAAGCCTCTTTGATATAATTTTTTTCTTATGCTGTATGTGTCTTTTGTTTGTTTGCAGGTTAGGCCAAAGACCCTGATTCCAGATAGTCTCCCCATCTCCCTGTACAGAGACCAGCCTTCAAAGCAGCCCACTACATTTCAAAAGGCCTCAGTAGTCAGCATCAAAAACCCCAGCCCAGCCCTTCCAACTGCCAACAATACCGTCAGCCGCCTCCAGGCTTCCAATGGCCAATCGCAGAGCTCGACAGAACCCACCATCTCCTCCCCTCTGAGTAGTGGAGGAGTGGCCTACGCCATTATATCAACATCGCCCAGCAATGCAAACCCAATCAACACCAGCACTGTGTCTGTGGTTAATGATGGTATCAAAGTTCAGCCACTCCTTATTAGCGCTGACAGCAAGGTAGGTGAAGATAACCTGTTTATGAAAAAAACTTTCACTACGGTAAACCCACACCAGTAGCTCACTGTTTTTGTGATTTGTACACTCTACTGTATACAGTTGAGCAACTTTGGATCAGGCACCCATAAGCCCTTTGATATGGGACAGAATGGGTAGTAGCACTAACGTTTGTTTTACAACCCCACACCAGCCAGTTAGTGGTCTAAAAAAAATTTTAAATGGAAAATCAAAACATGAATTCCCACACCTTCCTGAGTAGCCAACTGTTTATAATCATAAAAAGAAAAGAAAAAAACATTAGAACATGGACTATACATTTCTATAGCTTTTCTTTCCTTAATTGTTAGTAAATAGAATTTTGATTAAAGAATACCTAACTGCAGGGTTATCTACCTCTTTTCAGCTATCACCTGTGAGCATGCTCCAAAAAACATGTCTACAGCTCCCTCTGCTATTTTTAGATCTGAATGTCTTGGGCAGTATGCAGGACAGGTCTGCCCTGTTGTGAATGGCTATGACAGGAGTAGGAGTCACTGACATTCAAATACTCTAATGCCCTGTACACACGATCGGTTCATCCGATGAAAACGGTCTGATGGATTTTTTCATCAGATATCCGATGAAGCTGGCTTTCAACAGTCGTGCCTACACACCATCAGTTTAAAAACCGATCATTTAGGAACGTGGTGACGTAAAACACAACGATGTGCTGAGAAAAATGAAGTTCAATGCTTCCGAGCATGCGTCGACTTGATTCTGAGCATGCGTGGATTTTTAACCGATGGACGTACCCACAGACGATCGTTTTTTTCTATCGTTTTTTTAACCATCAAATAATTTTAAAACAAGTTCCTAGTTTTTTCACTGATGGATAAAAAAACAATGGGGCCCACACACGATCGGTTCGTCTGATGAAAACGGTCCATCAGACCGTTTTCATCAGACGAACCGATCGTGTGTACGCGGCATTTCCCACTTCATCAGGCGTGCTACTGGTAATTGGGGGAGCCTGACAGGGCAAGTAAGTATGATCAACAATGACTCCTATCATGGCCACATGTAACATGGCAGCCTGGTCCCACCTACCACTCTGCCCATTCGGGTATAAAAGACCAATGCATTCACCTGATCTAGAATAAAAGGTATTTGAAAAAAAAAATATTCTGTTGACAATGTGCACTAGGAAAAAATGTATTAATATATTTCTGCACATATTATTTTATTGTTTTATGTTTTAGACTTGTATGCAACTTTTCGCAGGTATCTTCAGAAAAGTAGATTAGTTAGGGAACTATAGTTAAACTGTAAGAAATTCTGTGTTCGATCTGCAAAAGTCAAGTCTAAATGCATCTTTTGTTTCTGCCACAACTGTTAAATTTTGCAACCAAATACAGAGTCCCAAATTTCCTGAGATGGGGTTACAACGCTACCCCACTGCTTCCAAATGTTGTGCAGCTTTGTTGTCCTGATATGGGCAATCATAATGATGTGGTCACACAGCTGGAGGTGTGTCTGTCAGCATTAACCACCATTAATAGGCAAGTGTATCATGTCAATCAGAAACTAGTCACACATACAGTAGCTCAACCCTTGTTGTTTGTCTTTCTCAACTCTTTTTCCGGCCTGCATAGAGCCTTTCAGCTAACAACTCCCATTGAGTTTTCCCATAAGTTGCACACAGTTGAAGTGGCATGGGAGTTGTAGTCTTTCCACTTGCCTGCACATTAAACATATGTACTTTGGCTGATAAGACCCTCCCATCTATAGGATCATTAAACAGCATGGTCAGTGTATGGTATATTGTGAAAGCATCTTTCTGCAAAATGTGACAAACACGTTATTGTGATTTTTATTTTATTTTTTTGATAATTGTCTTTAGAAATTAAAATGGGGAAACAGAGTGAACCAGTCACCACTGTTGGTCTTTTGTGAGAATCTGAATGGCCAGCCTTTAATTACTATACCACTGCAGACTGATGAAATATTTGTGTTTCCCACTGCTTTAGTTTTACTTGACCAGTAAGGATTTATTTCAAGTCACTTCACTCTTATTAAACAGATGACATATTTGCTCATAGGTGATCATCATACAACCTCAAGTTCAGAGCCCACCAGAATGCAAAACAGTAAGAAAGAAGCATTGTGTAGAACTGCCTCAGGGACCCCCAGCTACCAAAAAGAAAAAGGAGGAAAATCCAGAGGTATAAAAGATTTTCATCAAATACAGTTTTTTACAGCGAAAAGTTCCTTAAAGGAGAAGTGTGTGAATGTAAAAAACAAACATCTGTACTCTATCTCCATGCTGCAGTCGGATGTTGCAGCTGTCCCTGCCAGCTTTAAGCCCAAGATCTGAGCGATCACATGACCACTGATCTCTCTGTTCTCAGTCAGCTCTGAGGAGAGAGTGGTGACTGTCAGTCACCGCTCTCTGCTCTGCCCCTCCAGTGGTCACTGGAGTGCTGGACTGGGAAGGGGGTGGGAGCAGCTGGCTCAAGTTCTCAGCTGTGCGCTGAGAGGCTGTGCCAGCTGCTGATCAGGTATCTGGGTGGATCTCAACAATATGGTTTGGACCCCTCCAGAGATTGGAGCAGCTATGTGACGGCAGCCAGAATGATTAATAAAAACTAAGTACACCCAGAGGAGAAGTTTGACCAAAAAAGCTTTGTACATACTTCTCTTATAACTGTATAAGAGTACAATACGTACTGTCCCTTTAAAGCAAGGTTGTTACAGGCTTGTCACAAACCTAGATATTTCAACAAAAAGATTGTTTTCAAATCGCATCTTTTCCAGTAAAAGTAAAGTTTAGCATTGCTCACTTTCATCCCCCAAACCTGTAATTTAACAGGATTGGGGAGGATTTCATTCACTGGGCTTGCGAGTTTAGTGGTGAGGTCACACTTGTCTTTTTCAGATACATATATCTTTTGATCTTCTGATTATTCTTACTGAATCTCTACTTTTCTACTAAATCCAAAATCGGAATTGTCCAGGTTTGTGACAGCTTTACCTAAAAAAACAAGTATATATAAAATTATTTGATCAAAATGTATAAATCAAACTAATGTCTTTAAAAAGAGACTGTCACTTTGCCCATTCATTTGGCCAGATAAATAAATGGGACTTCTGGGTATGGAGAAGTGTGATCTCCCCCATGTTATGCCTCTCAGGCTTGAGCAGCCAGTTGCCAGGTCCTAATAATGTCACCTACAGTGAATATAACAAGTCTACACAACTTGTTAAAATGTCAGGTTCAGGTGTGATGTGAAAAAAAAGAGACAAAGATAAATCATTTCAGAACCTTTTTCACCTTTAACATGACCTATAAACTGTACAACTCAATTGGAAAAACAAACTGAAATCTTTTGGGGGGGGGGCAGGTAAAAAATAAAATAAAAAATAATGTGGTTGCAGAAGTGTGCACACTCTCTTATAACCGGGGATGTAGCTGTGTTCAGAATTAAGCAATCACATTCAAACTCATGGTAAATATGAGTCAGTACACACCTACCATCATTTAATGTGCCTCTGATTAACCCCCAATAAAGGTCAGCTGTTCTAGTAGGTCTTTCCTGACATTTTCTTAGTGGCATCCTACAGTAAAAGCCATGGTCCGCAGAAAGCTTCCAAAGCATCAGAGGGATCTCATTGTTAAAAGGTATCAGTCAGGAGAAGGGTACAAAATAATTTTCAAGGCATTAGATATACCATGGAACACATTGAAGAGTCATCATTAAGCGGAGAAAATATAGCACAACAGTGACATTACCAAGAACTGGACGTCTCTCCAAAACGTATGAAAAGATGAGAGAAGAAAACTGGTCAGGGAGGCTGCCAAGAGACTTACAGCAACATTAAAGGAGCTGCAGGAATATCTGGCAAGTACTGGCTGTGTGGTACATGTGTCTGGGCTATGGGGTAGATTAGCAAGACGGAAGCCTTTTCATAGAAAGAAAAACATCCAAGCCCAGCTAAATTTAGCAAAAACACATCTTAAGTCTCCCAAAAGCACATGGGAAAATGTGTTCTGGTCTGATAAAACCAAGATTGAACTTTTTTCAATAATTCCAAAAGATATGTTTGGCGTAAAAACAACACTGCACATCACCAAAAGAACACCATACTCACAGTGAAGCATGGGGGTGGCAGCATCATGCTTTGGGGCTATTTTTCTTCAGCTGGAACAGGGGCTTTAGTTGAGGTAGAGGGAATTATGAACACTTCCAAATACCAGTCAATATTGGCACACAACCTTCAGGCTTCTGTTAGAAAGCGTAAACACGAAGGGAATCGTCATCTTTCAGCATGACAACGACCCAAAACATATTTCCAAATCAACAAAGAAATGGCTTCACTAGAAGATAAACGTTTTGCCATGGCTCAGCCAGAGCCCAGACCTGAATCCAATTGAAAATCTGTGGGGTGATCTGAAGAGGGCTGTGCACAGGAGATGCCCTCACAATCTGACAGATTTAGAGTGTTTGCAAAGAAGAGTGGGCAAATATTGCCAAGTCAAGATGTGCCATGCTGATAGACTCATACCCAAAAAGACTGAGTGCTGTAATAAAATCCAAAGGTGCTTCAACAAAGTATTAGTTTCAGGGTGTGCACACTTATGCAACCATATTATTTTAGTTTATTTTTTATTTTTACTTCCCTCCACCTAAAAGATTTCAGTTTGTTGTTCAACTGAGTTGCAGTTTTTAGATCACATTAAGGTGGAAACATTTCTGAAATTATTTGTCTCATTTTTTTTACATCACAGAAACCTGACATTTTAACAGGGGTGTGTAGATGTATTAAATCCACTGTGGGGGTTGATTTACTAAAACTGGAGAATACTCTGGTGCAGCTCTGCATAGAAACCAATCAGCTTCCAGGTTTTATTGTCCAAGCTTCAATGAACAAGCTGAAGTTAGAAGCTGATTGGCTTACCACCTGGGTAAACTCTGATGTCATTTGACATCAAAAGCTTAACTAAGGTGGTATAGATCGATTAGTACACTTTGCTGGGAGGTAGACCATCAGGAGACACTTTTAATTTAACTAGACAAAGTGACAATAGCTCTTTACAGTCTAATAAAGTTTAAGTTTTTGCATTAAATTTGTTCATGTTTCAAAAAAGCATATTATGTATTGTTAGTTTCAGTTGGCTGTGTAACTAAATGTGACCCTATGCCTTATCGTCTCTACAACAATCTGTAATGTTACAGTAATATCAAGGTGTATTCTCATCTTTAGTTTTTTATTTTCTTTTACCTAGAAAATTGCCTTCATGGTAGCATTAGGCCTAGTTACAACAGAACACTTAGAAGGTAAGTTAAACTGAATCTATTATAAAGTATAAACTATGAACCTTAAAATGTTTAAAGTTATCTCCAATTATTTTCTCTGGATCTAAAAAGAGTCTGAATCCTGCTGGTGCATTTTCCATAATACAGATGAAATAAAAAATCTGCGAGGTTTATGTGCAACAGACACATATATACTGATGTGGGAGCTGAGATCTGTATACTGTAATATCTACAAGATATAGGAATTCAGTGAGCAATTCAGTCACTATCAGACATCTAAAACTATCTAAACTGACTTAACTTTTTTAAGTAGTACTGGTAACGAAAGTTGCCAAAGTATTAAAAATACACTGTTTACATGCTGTATATCCTAAAGGTCCTTTGGAATCCTCCATATTATTCATCACAAAAGCACAGAACCAGGTTCATAACAAAAGGAAAGCTGGTCAGAGTTGATGGGAAGATGGATGGCGCCAAATACAGGACAATCTTAGAAGAAAACCTGTAATCCCTCGTACACACAATCAGAATTTCCGTTCGGGATAAACTCCGATGGATTTTTCTGACGGAATTCCATTCAAGCTGTCTTGCATACACACTGTGACACCAAATACTGATTATCCAAAACACGGTGACGTACAACACTACGAGCCAAGAAAAATTAAGTTCAGTGCTTCCGAGCATACGTTGACTTGATTCTGAGCATGCATGGTTTTTTCTCCGTCAAAATTTTTACACCGGAAATTCCGATTGTGTGTACAAGGCATTAGAGTCTGAAAAAGACTTAAAGCGGATGTGCCACTAAAAAAAATATATTAAAAGCCAGCAGCTACAAATACTGCAGCTGCTGACTTTTAATATAAGGACACTTACCTGTCCTGGAGTCCAGCGGTGATCGCAGCAGATGACGAGCCGATCGCTCGTCACCCTGCTGCTCCCCCCTCCATCCACGGTGAGGGAACCAGGAAGTGAAGCGCTCCGGCTTCACTGCCCGGTTCCCTACGGCGCATGCGCGAGTCACGCTGCGCCCGCCGATTGGCTCCCGCTGTGTGCTGGGAGCCGAGTGTTCCCAGCATACAACGGGGGACGGACGGGAAACGAGGAAAAAACCCATCTTTTGCCCATATCGTAGGGCCGGAAGTGGGTGCAGATACCTGTCTGTAGACAGGTATCTGCACCCCCCTCCCCCCTGAAAGGTGTCAAATGTGACACCGGAGGGGGGGAGGGTGCCGATCAGCGGGACTCCACTTTAGAGTGGAGATCCGCTTTAAGACTGGCGAGGAAGTTCGCCTTTCAGCAGGACAACGACCCTAAATATACAGCCAGAGCTACAATGGAATGGTTTAGATCAAAGCATATTCAGGTGTTAGAATGGCCCAATCAAATTCCAGACCTAAATCCATCTGAGAATCTGTGTGTGGCAAGACTTGAAAATTGCTGCTCACAGACGCTCTTCATCCAATCTGACAGAGCTTGAGCTATTTTGCAAACAAGAATGGGCAACATTTTCATTCTAGATGTGCAAAGCTGGTAGAGTCACCAAAAAGACTTGCA
The DNA here is from genome assembly GCF_905171775.1 of Rana temporaria. Taxonomy (NCBI): domain Eukaryota; kingdom Metazoa; phylum Chordata; class Amphibia; order Anura; family Ranidae; genus Rana; species Rana temporaria. The sequence continues at coordinate 391,386,091 of NC_053491.1, forward strand.
GCTGTAATTTCTGCGAAAGGTGGTTCTACAAAGTATTGACTCAGGGGGCTGAATACAAATGTACGCCACACTTTTTACATATTTATTTGTAAAAAAAAATATTTAAAACCACTTATCATTTTCCTTCCACTTCACAATTATGTGCCCTTTTGTGTTGGTCTATCACATAAAATCCCAATAAACTTTATTTCGTTTTTGGTGTTAACATGACAAAATGTGGAAAATGTCAAGGGGTATGAATACTTTTTCAAGGCACTGTGTTTTGTCTGTCACCTTTCCATTACAGCACAGCAATATAAAGATAAGTGGTCAGTAACGACTATAATTTGCCTTGCTCGTGGAGGAACTTAGTTATTGCATCCAATCTTTGTAACATTTTCTTACAGCTATCAAGTCGCTGACATAGCTAAATTGGCAAACTGCTTGTTTAGCAGATATTTTTACAGCCGCTGGGTTCTGTGCATCCCTTTTACAATTGTTAAAAAAAAAAACGATATTTGATCATCGGTATTTTATTGACAACGTTCTAAAACTGATCAATAAACAAAAATCCAGTAAGCAAAACATGTAGGCATTAATTTTTTTCTAGTTATTTTTCTTTGAGTAGAAATCCTCCTGGGTCCTGCAACCCAACACCCTCCCTCCCCTCTCCCCTCCCCCCACCACCGTAATCTTCTGGTGAAATCCGGGGGTCAATACAACTAAACGGCTGTTAGCAGCTCTCATCAAGAGAGCTTGATTATGCCTGCCCTTTCCTGTCAGAGCCGCCATTTATAGAAACCGTACTGTAGATTCAGTGACTGACACAAGATCTCTGCCTGGAGGGGGTGGAGCTATCAATCATCTGCCCACCCCGATTCAATGATCTTTTGTTATTCATAGATGCTGTAGTAGCACAGCTTCTATGAATGGCAGATCTGGCAGAAAAGAGTAGGCATAGTTGGGGTCTCTTGATGAGAGCTCCTGACAGCCCCTTAACTGTAGTAACCCTTGCCATACCTAAAGATTGTGGAGGGTGAGGAGGATTACTACTGAAAGAATTAAAATCAGTACAAGGGACATGTCTTACCTATAATGTGTGTTCCTTGTGTTAATTTTGCTATTTGTGTTTTTGGCTGCACTTTAGGCTGAAAACTCTGCTGCACTGAAATCCTAAGCAACGTTGTACACCCTGCCTAGTTCTGCCTTGCTGAACTACAGAACACTTCACCCTCTCCTTATCTACACGTCATAAGGAGAAGGTGTTCTGTAGTCCAGCAGAGAGGATCTGGGCAGGACTGACATGATTGGTTGTGATTTCACTGCACAAGAGAGTTTTCATCTTAAACAGCAAGTTATGGGAGAAGGATCTGGAGGACCTGAATCAGCATTTCACTGACGAGCATCTTCAGGAAAATATACATCATGACACACAAACTTAGTATTGCAACTAGAGTACAAGAAAAAAAATGAAAAACTGCCCTTCTGGACTCAGAATTTCAAGATTTATGACAGGTGAAAGGCCTGTACATTGTGAGGACACCTGAAATAGCCCTCCGCTCCTTACTCCTGGGATCAATGTCCAGAGAAAAGAGGGGCCTTCTCCGCTTCTTCATAAATCGCTGCAAGGAGAGTAATACCTAGGCATTTGAAGACCAGACACCCCCACTGTTAAAGAAAGACTTACCAAACTTGCAATACTTATCTACAAAACATGGAGGAATGGACAGCTTGGCTTCATGATAAACTTAACCATTATGTATTGTATCTCCCTGGAGTGCTTGGATCACTTAAGAAGTTTGCTATAGCATCTTGGATCGCTAACTTTTAAAATTACTGTGAAGGCTCCTCCTTACAGTGCTTTGCGTACAAAACTATGCAGTGTAGGAATCTGTACACAGCATGTTTCACGGTGAGAATGAGCCCATGCATTCAGTTAATATCTCAATCTTCTGAAATTTTCTTATTGTCATTCTCTGCAAAGTCGCATTCAAACTTGGAGTGGGAGGGGCAGCACTGGGTGCTAATCAAGGTGTGCTGCAGTGCACATGTGCTGATAAGGCACATGTAAGTGCTGCTCATACTTAGGCACTGTGTTGTCCATAAATCTAAGGTTTTCTCATAGTAGACCTTTCATTGCTTGTCAGTGTCGGGTACATTAGCGCAGCATTTACCTGTAATATTTTCTGATAGCGCACATCTGCTGCAGAAAACAAAAGTCACTACATATTGTATATTATTCTCGGGGGAACAGTTAATGAAGAAGCTGCCCACTTTCAGCCAAACATTGCTCTTCAGAAAACATTAAAAGCAACAAGAATGTGTTAATCTGCTCAGATAGAATTAACTCAAGGCTATGCTTGTAATGACAGCTGCAAACTGACATCTGCTTTCAGATACTCCGATAGATTCTCCAGTATTTCCGCTGATAGCTCTTAGCCTCTGTGTTCTTCCGCTAATACACAGCCACTTATGCAGACCGCACAAGTCCTCAGTACAAAGTAACCAGCTCTTCCGATCCAGGGTCTAGTAATTCTATGCTTTCCTCTCCCCGCTTCATTTAATCAGCATAATGTATATGCATATGTCACAGCGTTTTGGCAGTCGTTACATGTTTGATGCATCTGCTAATTTAAGACTTTTTGCTGATCGTTCATCTTTTTATTTTTGCAATACAGTGACACAAGTGACTTCTTTTCTAGACATTAAAGCTGCAGACATTCAGATTCTTATATTTTTTTTTCTTGATCATAACTCTGGGGAATACAAACTAAAGCCTCGGCATTGCTTGTCCGTATTTGTATAGTACATGTATATTTATCAGATAAATATAAGAAGCCAGCAGTTGACTGAGCCAACCAGACTCACTCTTCCTAAAATATCACTTTCAAGTGACTTGATGCTGTAGACCCCATACATACTGGGTGTTTAGCCCTGGTGCAGGGAGCTCTGACATTTAGCTGTGGGCGGACAGTACAGGTGTTCCACCCAGACCTGCTGCTGGCAGCCTGTCAAACTCTGTGTTGTGGCTGATCTTGGCATCTAGCGGCACGGATGTTTATGGCAGGTTGCACCCAGGGAGAGATGCCTAGAACACAAGAATTCTGCATTTCGGACATTTGTCTTTATACGCATACTGCCCTAAACGTAAGTGCAGTGTTCAGCCGCAGCAACTGTCAGCCTCTCACCTTTTTGTAAGCATAATCTTTTACCGAAATGCTTACGGATTCGTTATATCTCATCCAGTAAGCTTTTTGTGCTATTGCACTTTTTCCCCCCTCAGCATCATATTTATCGCAAACATTTGTAGCATCCATTACTACTCTTGGCTTCCTATGAATAACCCTAATGTAAGTTTGTTTCCACGGTTACAGAGATCCAAAGCAAACGACATGAGAGGAAAAGGAGAAGCACAGCCAACCCGGCCTACAGCGGCCTTTTAGAACCAGAGGTATGACAGAAAAGTTTATACACCTTTTCTAGTGTGGATTAAAGTGTAACTCTGCCTTTCTGTCAGATTTGGGATAGTAAGGCACATAAGCAACTTGTTCCATTGTGCTTGTACAGTCAAGAGACAGAAATTGACGCTCCAGGCAGGTCTTGTTGGGTGCAATTTTCTTCTCAGGAACTAATGGGTGCTAGCAATGCACATAGCAAATAATAAAAAAAGATGATCAGGACAGCCGCACTCCAATCCAACGTAACTTTAAAGTAAAAACTGGAAACAGGCACTACAAGTCACAGCAACGGAACCTAGGACAGCTGGCGCTTTTCACACTAACTTCAGTGTTTACTCATAGCTATGAGTAAACACTGAAATTAGTGTGAAACGCGTAAGCTGTCCTAGGTTCCGTTGCTGTGACTTGTAGTGCCTGTTTCCAGTTTTTTACATTAAAGTTACGCTGGATTGGAGTGCCGCTGTCCTGATCATCTTTTGTTCTTATGTGCTTGTACAGTCATTTGAAGTTATACGTAGTGCTCAAAGTTAAATATTTTCTTTATACAAACAGTACACTTTCGGTTGGAGACAACCTTCCTTGGTTTCTCATTGAGTGCAAGTGAAGGACAGTACTGGTATAGTTGTTTGTTTGCTCAGAACAATGAGTGAAGTTGACAGTAAGCCCTTTAAAGCAGAACACCAACCAAAATGTTTTTTTGTAGTTTCAGGTTCATAACTTACACCTTTTGGTGCTCCTTTTGGTGCATTCCTAATATAGTCTTATATTATTATAGTCTTATACGGCATAGTCTATAAGTGCAAATTAACTTAAGATACACTTACCGTACACTAACACCCCTTTCACACTGAATGTGTTTTTCAGGCGCTTTAGCGCAAAAAATAGTGCCTATAAAGCGCCTGAAAAAAGCCTCATCTGCAATACCAGTGTGAAAGCACTGCGCTGGCAGGACGTAAAAAAAAAGTCCTGCAAGCAGCTTCTTTGAGGCGCTTTAAGAGTGCTGTGTAGACCGCTCCTAAAGCGCCCCTGCCCTTTGAATTCAGTGGGCAATGCCGCCGAAGCGCCTGCAAAGTGCCTCAGCAGCATGGCGCTTTGCGGGCACTTTTAACCCTTTATTCAGCTGCTAGCCGCCGCCAAAGTGCTGCAAAAACTGCAGCAAAGTGCTGCTAAAACTAGCAGCGCTTTACCGCCGACGCCTGGGCACTGGCAGTGTTGAAGGGCTCTTATAGTGTAGCTTAGCATGCCCCTAGCTCCCCTCTCCAGCCATAGGATTCAATAAAAAGTGCATGGTGCGGAGCATGTGCAAGTCAGGCCCAGAAAATTTGGACAAAAGACTGCAGTTACACTTTAAAGGGATAGTTCACCTTTACCACCAAATTGCCTATGCAGTTAAGGTGTATCTGTAGATGAAAACTGCAACTTTGACTAAAGTTGAATAAAGCCCTTGCTATAGGTGTTATCCATTTACATACCTTATGAAGCCTAACTGGGATACTCCCAGGACGTTGCTAAGGGAGGCCTAGTCATTACTGCTCACCTCCACCATCACAGGAGTGAGCTCTCAAATGCTGAGCTCAAAACTACTGCATCAGGGGACAGAGTGTATGTGAGGGGGTTTGAATCAGAGAAAGAGCTCACTCCTGTGATGGTGGAGGTGAGCAGTGATGACTAGGCCTCATGCCCCATACACACGACCGGGTTTTCCGACGGGAAAACTGGGAGGAGAGCTTTTCGCCGGGAATCCTGGCCATGTGTATGCTCCAACAGGAAAACTGCCAAACCCGCCGGACAATAAAAAGAGAACCAGCTCTCTTTTTTTTTCCTGACGGACTTTTTCCCTGTCAGAAAACCCGGCCGTGTGTAGCAGAAAACGGTAATTTTCCTGTGGGGAAAAACTCAGATGGAGCATAAACACAGTCAGGATTCCCAAGGAAAAGCTCTGATCTGAGTTTTCCCGATGGGAAAACCGATCTTCTCTACGGGGGGGGGGGGTGGAGTCAGGAAAGAGCAGGTTCTCAGTTTTCCCCTCTGGATATCCGACTGACTGACCTTTTCCCTTCGGGAATCCCGGTCGTGTGTACTAGGCATCACTTAGCAACATCCTGGAAGTATTTCAGTTAGGAATTTTAATTGAAATGAAAGGCAAAACATTTGTGAATAGATATATTAAAAACACTATAACTACCTTTTTTTCCAAGTGATCATATTCCCTCTGTTCTCTGCTCCATAAGAGCTGGGGAAGGAGATACAGCAAGACACTGATCTTCCGGGGGCATGTCAGGACCAG